>NC_079493.1:103421933-103779353 GCF_030052815.1 Hevea brasiliensis
CTTATTGTTGCAAGAGGTCTGGTCCTCAAGAAACCAAAATTAAGCCATTGGTCTGTCTGACAGTTTATTTGTTGACTAGTCCAATTCACGCATTCAAACTATGGTCAATGATGCAATTAAATATTGGAATTGAACACTGTTTTTTTGGTCTTGTGTCCTGGCATTTTACTCTTTAAGTTGAAAACAATGATAAGCAAGTAACATTAACTTCTGGGTTTTATTTTTTGTGCCCTGATATTAAATCTTCAACTGAGCTAGCAGCTGGACTTAGAGAATTTGTGTTTTATTCTGCTTACAATCTGAAGGCAGAAAGACATGTTATCTGAAATGTGTCATGTTATCTTAAATGTCTTTGCATATTCCACCAAACTCAACTCAACTAAGCCTTTATCCCAAAAATTTGGGGTCGGCTATATGGATTCGCTTTCTCCACTTTAAACGATTTTGGATTAAATCCTCAGAAATGTATAATACTTCTAGGTCATGTTTTACTACTCCTCCAAGTCAATTTAGGTCTACCCCTTTTTTTCTTTATATCCTCTAACTTAATGTGCTCTACTTGTCTAACTGGAGCCTCCGTATGTCTACGCTTCACATGACCAAACCACCTTAATTTCCCTTCTCTCAACTTATCCTCAATTGGCACTACTCCTACCTTTTCTCTAATACTCTCGTTACAGACTTTATCTAGTCTAGTATGGCCACTCATTCACCTTAACATTCTCGTCTCTGCAACTCTTATCTTAGATGCATACGACTCCTTCAGTGCCCAACACTCACTACCATATAACATAGCCAGTCGTATGGCTGTATAGTTTTTTTTTATTTTTCTTGGTGGAATATGCAAATATTATATTTTGCATATTCCACCAAGGAAAAAAAAAAAAAAACTATACACTTGTATGCATACGCATGTATGCTTCAGTTGAAGAGAACTATACTATCTATAATGCTTCTGCATATGCTTATGAAAGAAATATTAATGGCCACTTTGTATCTGAAAATTGCACCAAGATGTTTTGAGGCACAGTCCAATAGTTTTTATATGTTAGTCATGATGTCATAATATTCATTCATGCTTCCAGAGAAGTGTATGTATCTAATAGTCAATATAAGAATGTGTACCTAATAGTCTGTATCTTCTCCTATCAGTTCATATTTCTTGTTTTCTTGATGCATCCATGTGTTAAGGTTACATAATTAAATAATAACAACTATATAAGCAATTCATTCTCTCTTCCTGTACTTGGAAAGATTGTTCACATACACCAACAGCCCATTACTTCAAGATACCTTAGAATACAGAGGGATAGTGGGTTCCTTCAATACATATACCAGACCAGATATCTTCTTCACAATGAACCAAGTCTGTCAAACACACGTACATGCACCATGGGAGACTCTTTTTCAGCAGTGAAACGGATAATGCATTACATCAAAGGTACTCTTTCATATCTCCAACAATTATTATGTTTCTCATAATCAATTGGTAGTCTATTCAGATGCTGATTAGGTTGGATGTGCAAATACCTGCAGATGGATACAATATATTCCTTGGACAAAATTTGCTGTCATGGTCTGCCAAGCAATATTAAATTTTTTCTTGTTCAAGTGCCAAAGTCAAGTATACAGATGTTGCAAGTATTTTGGCTGAATTTGTAGCGAGTACTTTTCTTGTATGAATCTGTAGTTTTTGTATTCTTGATCATGCAAACTGCTGTCATACAGCAACTATATAAGGCAATTCATTATCTTTTCCTGCTCATGGGAAGATTATTCTCACAAACTCTTATAAGTGATAGGTTATTTCTCATTTCTGCTTCACATAAAATGCACGCATGCACCACCATTTTATTGGCATTAGGTTATGGGGGAAAGAAATTGTATTATGTTTTAAACATCCTGGCCTCTACTTAGACAATAATACAATGCATTAAAACATCTTTGTTATCTTTCCTAAAGATTAGCTAATATCTCAAAGTCGTTATTCGCTTGCATGTAAACAAGACTGATAATTACATTGACAATAGGCTAAAATTGAAGTCTCCAATTTCAACCTTTTGATGATATCAATGAGAAACATGAATAATCTCTTGTTTAATTTCAATATTTTTTCGATGCTTGGTGTATTCCGTTATTGTTAATAGCTTATCAATCAATCCTTCAAACTTTGATGTACTAAGAGATAATTAGAAAGCTTATTGTTTAATAATTCTGTCCTTTATTATTAGAGGCATATATGGATGACATAATGCCATATGTCAGTTTCATTTCATCAAGAGAAAAATCTCTTGTTTTCTATAATATTTTCTAAACACATAAATACAGATTACCGTTTGCCAAATTATTTGTCTTGTAAGAATGAATACTATTGCATTTATACTGAATTGATGCATTTTAATTTTTTATTTTTTTTTATGGTCAAGAAAATTTTCAATATTAGCCTTTGTTTGTTTCACGAAAAATAATTTGTATATAGAAAATATTTTTCATGAAAATTAATTTCTAAGAAAAATATTTTCCATAAAAATATTTACAGCTTGAAAAGATGAAGTCATTTTCTTTAAAATGAGCTTAGCCTCCTCTTTCATCAGAAAAATATTTTTCTTTTTATTCTCTTGAGTGTTCCAAACACTAGAAAACATGGAGAATATTTTTCAGAAATATTTTTTATAAAACAAGTAGACTCTAGATTTAGAAATTTCAATCAACTACTTGATATGATTTTTATTATAAAAAATTGAACTAAATTTAATCTGATTATATATTTATATATAATTATTTATTAGAAAATGATGTTTATTTTTCTTTAAAAAGTTATTGCAATTCTACTAATTTTTTAATTGAATTAAATATTACTTAACTTTAGCTTTATTTCTTAAAAAAAAAAAATAGCATTCATGGACGTGAATATAAATTTATTCTCCAAACGATTTAAAGAGTACATTCTATATAAATATAATGCATTTATGGTAAATAATTTTTCAACGTTCTCTGATATAATCGAGCTTCAATTGATAAAAAATAGAGACTTCTATTTTTTATTAATTAAATTAATTTAATAAACTTAACGTATTTCGTATATATTTGAATTCATATGAGAAAAATAATAATTTGTATATTCAATTTAACATATTTTCTCAATTCATTTCTCTTTTTTTTAAACCATCTGATATCTAAAATTTACTGACTCAATTAATTCGGATTTACTCCGGGTAAGTTTACAAAAGGAGATAAAATACTCATTCTCAAATTTTAAAAGTGCTTCATATCCAGATTTTAAATTCGAGATCACTAATTAAGAGAGAAATGACCATTTTCATCCCATCTCACCCTCTAGGTCAATTCGTCTCCTTTTTAATTACTAATGTTGACTTACATTATTTGCATAATGTTTTCAGATAATTCAACATACCACTACAATATATCTTGCTCTCACATATAGCAATAACTTTGCTATAAGGATTAATTTAAAAAAAAAAAAGCTTTTCCATAAGAAAAACGATTTCAATTTAACATATTAATATTTAAAATATTATACTTTCGGGATTAAATAATTCTATTATGAATTTTCATATAATTTGCTTGAATTATTAAAATTATATCAGAATTTCAAGAAAAAAAAATCTTTTAGTTCTTTCTTTTGTAAATTGAGATGTTTTAATCTTTTAGTTATAATTCACATTTGTAAATAGTCATTGTTCATAAAAACAAAAAGAATTAAAGATCTAAAATTTAATAAAATTTATAATTTAGTTTATATATTTTTAAAATCAAATAATTTAATTTTTTAAATTTACTAAAATCTATAATTTAATCTCTTCGTCTAATTTTTTTTATCTATTGTACTATTAATTATAGTAAAAATATAAAAAATATCCTTAATTCAATATGTTTTATAACATAAATAATTTAATTCTTAATAGTTTGTATTATAAATAAAATAATTCAAATGAAGAAATTATTTTGTTTATAAAATTTAAATAAAAAAATTATTTTATTTATAATATAAAACCTTAGATACTAAATTTATCAGTGAGAAAATATATATAATTAAAGATATTTTAATTATTTCTATAATAATTAAAAAATTAAATTACAGGTTTTGTTAAAAAAATAGAAAATACTTTTTAATTATACGGAACACCAACTTGTATGCTAAGTTGGTGTTCATATCACAGAGAAAGAAAAAGACTACAAAAGGCGAAGAAAGAAGAGGGCACCAACCAAGCATTGAGCCAAACCACAACCGACCCGTCTTTGCGGAGAGAGAGGGAGAGAGCTCCTCGAGAATTCTATAACAGGAAACCCACGATCCCCAACCGCAAACCTCTCTCTCTTCAATTTACTCGCTCCTGTTTCACTGTCTCAGTTCGCTAATCGATTCTATCTTCTTCAGTTTTTATTCTTGATTGATTCCTCTTCCGTTTCATAATGAAAAAGAGAGCTAGAACCACTCCCGATAAGGCGGTGCCCAATGTTTGGCAACGGGAGGTTGGTGAGCTCTCCACCCGGAATTTCGCTCACCGTCTCGCTGCATCTGAGGTCTTTCCCTCTGTTTTATCCTATAATTGTTCTCTCTCTCTCGATATTTATCTAGAGTATAGTGAGTGATGGGCATGTGCTTTTTGTCAAAACTCATGTTTAGTTGGATTTTTAATTTTGGGGTTTATTGATTAGGTGTTTTGTGCAATTAGATGACATAGATATTGCATAAAGTGATAGCAGATATCTTTGATTAGTAAAGCTGATTGTATTGTTTGATTTGTGTTGTACAACCCATGTAGTAGTTCTTGCTATGCACTTGTATGGTCTGTGGCGGAGGGAGGACAGTTTTGGCTACCAAACATTTGGTAAAATTTTTTTAATTGAGGTTTAAAAACAGAGGCAGGGCGATAATAAGAAACTATTTTACTTTTATCTGTAAAGACAAAGCTGTTTTTTTAACACTCATGTAAAATTTGGATTTTCCATAACAATGAGTGCAGATTTGGGTCTGTACCAGTTTATCTTAGTTATGGATGAGCTAATCAGTCATATTCATATTCGAGGTGATATCCTATTGTGCGTATTATTTGCAGATGATGTTATTTTATTAGATGAACCTAGGGGAGGAGTTAATCAAAAGTTAGAGTTTTGGAGAATGACTATTAAAAGTAAGGGTTGTAGACTAAGTAGATATAAGATTAAATATATGGATTGCGAGTTTAGCACTCAGTAAAAGGAAGGAATGGAGGGAAGGTTCAATTGGATATAGCTTTAGGCTCTGTTTGTTTTACAAAAAGTATTTTTGTATTTTCTAGCGTTTTGGGCATTCAGGAAGATAAGGTCAATGGAAAATATTTGTTGATCAAAGTGAAAATGACTTACTTTCTCTTTTTAAAAAAGAGTCATTTTTCATTTTTTTTAACTTTGATAATTTTATCAAAATGTGAAACACTTATATATATATATATATATATATATATATATATATATATATATATATATGAGATAAATATATACTATTAGTTTAACATTACAACCAAAAAGCGAAAAATATTTTCATGGAAAATGTAACTCATTGGATGAAGAAAAGGAGTGTGACAGGTGTACAATGCGATCTTGGAATCGCGACAAAGTTAAAGGTAAGTCCTATATAACTGTGGTTAGGCCAAATACATTGTATGTGAGTGAATGTTGGGCATCTAATGTATGTCGTACCCTGTAAGATGAGGTAAGTGTGGTAGAAATGCGCATGATGTCATGTATCTTTGGTATTGCAATAATGGATAAGCTTAGGAATGACAACATTAGTTTGGGCATGCATATAGTACATATTGGGGATAAAATGAGATGGTCTATTAAGATGGTTTGTTCATATTCAACATAGAGCATTGAATGCCTCACTAGTTAAGTACGATAAATTAGTTATATAGGAGTAAGAATAAAAAAGGTGGAAACCTAAAATGACGGGGAGGATAATAGTATCAAAAGATATATACAATTTTTGGATATTGATACGGAATTGATTTTAAACAAAGTTAAATGAAAAAAAAAAAAAAAAAAAAAAAAAAAAAGAATATATATATATATATATATATATATATATATATATATATATATGATCCAACTAGTTTAGGATTAAGGTTTATTTGTTATTATTATTATTATTATTATTATTATTATTATTATTATTATACTATCTAGTCTAACACTTTGGGATTTTGTTTATGTTTTTTCTTTCAAGCCTGTAAATTTTATGCAATGATTTGTATAACATTATGATGCAACTTGATTGTTATTCATTTAAATAGTAGGACTTATATTTTAAATTTATTTAATAATTGAAACTATATTTATGTAATACTTATATTTATTATGGAAAATTTTTTATAATTTTTTAAAACTGAAAAAAAAAATTTGTAGTTTGATATTTTGTGTTGTCGTTATTTCCCATAAATCTTATGCCCTCTATTTTATATATATATATATATATATATAGAGAGAGAGAGAGAGAGAGAGAGAGAGAGCTTATGGTACAAATGAATGTTTTATTGATGTATTATTATTGGCCACGTAATGAAAAGTTTTTGGCTCCACTCCTGTGTGTGGTCTTGGATTAGCTATCCTTATCCCACTGGCAATAGGCTGATGTTGATATTTTCATTTTGGGTTCTATGGGTAATAAGTATTCATTGCAATTGGATGGCAAGACTTGCTAGAGGGGTTTCACATCTCAATTCACTATTTTGGGAAGTTTACTTGTGGTTACAAATGAAAGCTAATTGAACTGAAATGGAATTTATAAGTTATCTTTACTGTTTTTTGATGTTGAAGTTAGTCAATGGGGATTGTTTGGATGCTACGTTATGGTATTTATGGATGGATTTATCATTTCAAAGTTCGTTTGATTATTACTATGTTTGGCTGTAAAACAAAGTGAATAAGAAAATAGATATGGATAACAGATGCTTTTGGGTTCTGCTTCCCTGGTTGTCATTCTCCTGTTGTTGTGCATTTACTATTCTGTTCTTTTGTTTTCCTATTTTTCCTTTGCCATAATAAGGTTCTACGCATATTGGGATATTTTAGGATCTCTATTTGGTTCAGCTTTTTACTTCCTAATAGGTACTTGTATAAATTTTTATTTTGTTAGAAAACAAAAGCAATCATGTGAAAATATAGTTGATAAAGATATTATTTCTACTTCACAGTAGGGAAAGGGGATAATTACAAGAAGACTTTAATTATTTATTTATGCCTTTTCATATAACGTAACTTTTTTTTTTTTTTTTGTGGGGAGGGAGATTCTTTACGAATCTTGCATCCATAGACAGAGCTCTGAATAAGTAGTTGCCTTACTTTCAGGATCTTGTACTGCGACTTGATATATACAAGAAGCTAGAGAAGCACAGAGGCTGTGTAAATACGGTAAGCTTCAATGCTGATGGTGACATTCTGGTGTCAGGTTCTGATGACAGGCGGGTCATACTCTGGGATTGGGAAACTGGGCGTATCAAGCTTTCTTTCCATTCTGGTCATAATAACAATGTTTTTCAAGCCAAAATAATGCCTTACACAGATGATCGAAGTATTGTTACATGTGCTGCAGATGGTCAGGTAATCCTATGTTTAAAAGAACATGAAGTGTGATGTCCCCATATCTTTGCAACTCAGTGTGCTGTTGTAGATTCTAGCTAAAAATCTTCTTAGCCTGAGATGATACATCAAGCAATGGCTTTTTCTTTATATTCCAAGGAACTTACTAGTTTGGAAGTGAATAAGGCGCCTTTCTAGAGCCTTGTGCATGGAACAAGGCGCATGCCTAGGTGCATAAGGTGAGTGCCTTTTAAAGGTTGTTTACCTTTCTACTGTAGAAGCGTTAAGGTTAGAGCCTTGTGAGCCTAAGGTGTGCCTTTAACAACACTAGTTCAAAGAGGGAGTGATCTCATCACCAAGCTAATAATCTATCTTCATCTCAAATATGATATCATGCTTAATGAAAATTTTAACCTCTATTTTAGGTTCGACATGCTCAGATTCTGGAGCGTGGAGCAGTGGAGACTGCGTTGCTAGCAAAACACCAAGGACGAGCTCATAAGTTGGCTATTGAGCCTGGGAGCCCTCATATATTTTATACTTGTGGCGAGGATGGATTGGTTCAACATGTGAGTTATGTGTGCCTTTCCAATTTCAGTTGACAATTCTACAGTTCTGTTTGTTAGAGAACTTGAATAGCATTGTGTGTTTGAAAACCTAAACAGTTTCTCAGTCATGAAATGTTTCATGTGATATTTGTGGGGGGTGATTCAATGGTTTGATAATTATTCAGGTGATGTGGGACAGCAGGACAGGTGTGGAAATATGCTTGCTAGTGCTTATTTATTTTAGGGTTTATTGTTAAGGATGAAAGAAGGATGCAGGTTTAGAAACACAAAAGAGGGACTGGAAAAGAGGACTGATTTTCAATTTCTTTTAATTTTTCTTTTCCTTTTTTTCACTCACCTTTAGCAGCTTGACAAGCCAAATGGTTGGTTGATTGATTCTTAGCCTGGATCGACTTTAACGAACGAAAGAGTGGAGTGTCTGGTCATTGTGCTTCTGTTATACTATTTCCATGTCCTTTGATCTTGTGATGTGATTTTCACCTGATTTTGCATAGTTGGGTAAATACCAGTACATGACACTGTTCATTTCATTTCAGTTTGATCTGAGAAGTAGGCGTGCTACAGAACTTTTTACTTGTCAACCAATTGATGATAGGAGGAATTACATGCCAGTTGTCCACCTAAATGCAATTGCAATTGATCCCAGGAATCCAAATCTCTTTGCAGTTGCAGGATCAGATGAGTATACTCGAGTTTATGATGTCCGCATGTATAAGTGGGATGGATCAACCGAATTTGGTCAACCTAAAGATTACTTTTGTCCTCCACATTTGATTGGTGATGAGCAATTTGGAATTACAGGCTTGTCATTCTCAGACCAGAGCGAGCTTCTAGTCTCATATAATGACGAGTTCATCTATCTTTTCACACGAGACATGGGATTGGGTTCCAATCCAGACCCATCCTCTCCAGTTTCCACAGGCAGCGATGTAAAGGAAATGGTGCCTATGGATGCTGATGACAAAACCACTCCCCAAGTATACAAAGGACATCGAAATGCTGAGACTGTGAAAGGGGTGAGCTTCTTTGGACCTGGATGCGAGTATGTGGTAAGCGGGTCAGATTGTGGTCGGATATTCATTTGGAAGAAAAAGGGTGGGGAGCTCATTCGTGTCATGGAAGCGGATAAGCATGTGGTGAACTGTATTGAATCTCATCCTCATACCACTGTGCTCGCTAGTAGTGGAATCGAGACTGATATAAAGATATGGACTCCAAGAGCTGTTGAGAGAGCTACTCTTCCTACAAACATTGAAAAGGTATGCTTCATGGTTTATAGCATTGATCTAGTCACTGGAAGCATATCCATGAAACTTCTAATTTAATTGTTGTCAAGGGCTTCGCTGGGTTATTGTAACTTCTAAATGAGAAAAAGATGACTTATAGTTTGTACACATGACATTATGACAAAGTTGGAAAAGACTGTCTCTTGGCTTCTAGGAGAAGAGTTAACTTTAGTTGGATTGATGTAAATGTTTCTTTTGGTGGCTTATCGTCGTGACGTAGGACATAGAATTATTATTATTATTATTATTTTTTTTTTTGGGAAACCAACAATCTGAAATTTAATTCAGTTATGTATCATCCAAAAAATGTTGAAAGGTCTGTAATGATACTTAGGCATCACAAAATAAGCCATTGCCCTAATAACAAATAAGAATACACTAATTAACCCAAATAACTATTCTCTATATTTCTTTCCAAGTTGTGTAGTCCTAAAATCCCCCCAATTTGTAGTCCCACATCACTTTTAGCATATCTACTTAAATTATACTAGCAAACCCTGGCCAAGTTTTGAGTTTTTGGCCAGACACATAATTAAAAACTAAATTTCTATTCATCACTATTAGAGAATGTTGCAATGGGGGGGTTGGTACTTCTTTTAGGCATTCTAGACCGTAGGTAATTCATTGTTTTTCTTATTTCACATGTGAGAGAAAGAGGGCATGTACCTATTTGATTCCACTGTTGGAAAAGGGGGAAATTACAAAAATGAAGGTTTTTCGGAGACTTCTGTTGAGTCTGATCTAATTGGGTTATTCAACTGATGTATAGAAGTTTTGAGGAATAATTAATGTTTGTGCCAATATTATCTTTGCTGTTACTTGTTTGGAAAAGGTTCTGATGCATGATCGCATTCACTGGTTTGCAATTGGTGACGAGGATGATGATGACGATGATTATTTCTCTGATGACGATGACGATGATTATTTCTCTGATGACGATGACGATGACGATGACGATGATGATGACGACGATGGTGATGGCAATGATGACAATGATAGTGGTGGTGATGATGACAATGATGACACTGACGATGATTATAATGATGATGATTGCGATGAGGATATTGATAATTTTGTTGACGGTTATGATGATGCAAATGATGATTCTGATTTACACTTTCTGTGTTCAGCTGAAACCGAAGGCTAGGGGCTGGATGTACCAAGTAGCTTCACCAGAGGACCTGATGTTGCAACTATTTTCGATGCAAAGGCAGAGGACTATCCCAGAGCAGAATGGCGAGAGCTCAGCTGCTGGTAGAGAACTTCTAGAACTTATATTGACATTCAATGCCAACAGCGATTCAGATGATGGAGCGGACTCATCAAGTCGTGATGACCTGTTTGGCTAGGAGATGATGTGGCTTCCTTTGGCCTATAAGGTAGTAATTGTACATAACATAGGGTTTAAGTAGAACTATTTTATGGAGCCATACAAATTTTAATGCCCAAGCGGCTATTTTGTTCTATTTTTTTTTTCATTTATGCTTTTCTTCTTATTTTACTACGGAGAATTTATTCTCATTCATTAAAAGCTCTATCTCTCCCCTGATATTTATTTTCGGCCTTATTTATTACTTGATTGTTGAATACTAGTTTGGCATTCAACTGATGCCTTTTTAGTGAATGACTTTTTTATGGGAAGATCGTAAAACAAAAGGATTTTCTATCTATAGGCAAAGATGATAAAGGTTACATGTTTCCTCTTCCCTAAATGAGCATATGTCGTAACCTGCAAAAGAGGAGTCTGCTACAAGTCTTCCAACCTCCTAATGTGTACAAGCTTGCAATCCCAACAATATCTCTAACTCTGTTTATGTAATTGACGTGCTAATCCAGGCAATGATTGCTTTGATCAAATTTTCAGGGGAAAGTCTAGGTTGGTCAATGTGCTACCTTCCTCAAAAAATTGGAAAAAAAAAAAACTTTCTCAAAATTCTGAAATTGAAATAGCTATTGAATTCTTTCAATAGTTTCCTTTATTATTTCTGAGAAATTTTCACAACATATAGTTCTTTAGTTTTATGTACGATAGCGGGAGAAACTTGAAATGCAGCTGGAGAAGAGAGGAAATCACACAAGAAGTATGATCAATGCATCATGGAGCAGCTGATGAGAATTGACAATCTCAGCAATCCAGTCACAATCTCAGCACTGGGTAAGCTTGATCTTAAGCATCATCTGAAGAATGGCTTAGACTATAATCATTGATTTTGAGCAAAGACGCTCCATGCACAAGTATTCTACAAATATGCAAAGCTCAAATTTGTTTAGCATGCTCAAGCTTTTCACTAAATGAACTATTGATCAAAAGATGATATACTGATTCCACTTAACTCCATTGTTTATGTGCTGTGTAGCCAATACCATTTTTTTCTAGATTCTACCAATGTGTGACAAAATTTCTTATTTATGAATAAAATAACCAATGGTTGGGACAGAATTCTGGGAGACACTGTAGCAAGTGAGAATTCAACGACAGCAATGGCTTATGCCAAGAAGATATTTTCAGAACCACTTCTTTTAAGGAAGCTCCAAGTGCCTTTGTTGCCAAAAGATCCAATTATTCAATTCAGATTTAATTGGTTGAAAGTGAACAAAGGCTACATAGCCGATCTTGATTCAATTCAGATGACCCCTGCCAGAAAAGTTCAATCCTTTCCATCAAGTGACATGACTGCTGTGAGTTTATTGTTTAGTTCTCTTGTTTACAAGTGGATGTTCATTCCTCCTTTTCACAGACGGGATTTTTGATGAAACAATTATAAATTGGAAGCTCTTCATACTCATTCTTGATAACCTGTCGAAACATCATTGGCAGAGTCCATAATTAGAGGTCCTTATAGACTTGTTTGCATGTATTTTTAGGCTTGAATGTGATCTATGGTTGTTAGAACTCATTACTGAAGAAAAGAACGAACTCAAGGTTAATATATTCAGCTTTGCATTTTCAATTTTCGGTTAGCTATCAGCTGGCAATGTTACATTGACGATTATAAATCTGTTGCTTGTCTTATTTGACAATTGATTAACCCTTTAAATTCTTTTGTCCATTTCCAAAATCTCTGGTCTTGGCTTTACATTGATATCTGCAGCAAGCCTTCATTTCAAACTGAGTTCACCATACTGATGGCTTTTTTAAATTTACATGTTACACTGCAGGCCATGACAATCAGTGAAACTCTTTATGTCTTTTGAACAGGTGCTGTAGATACTTAACTTTTAACCCTTAGAAAGCATTTTTAAAATGGCGTTAGTACACTGTTTGGCTTAATTCTTTTAAAGCCTTTTAAAAAATAAATAAATAAATAAATAAATAAAAGAGCAATTATTCATAATCCCAAATGGTTTTTTTTAATTAATTTTTCTATTTTTTAATTTTTTAAATAGGATAAGATTAAAAAAAATAAAAATGAAAAAAGCTAAATTATCCCTTGGTAACGAATTGCCAAGGGATAATTCCATTATTTTTGTTTTTTATTTAACCAATTCTTATTTTTTAAAATTTTAATTAAATAAGATTAGGTTAGGTTTGTCTCTAAACTCCCATAAATACATCATTATTGAGTCTAGGGTTTTTAGGGGATGAAAATTAAAGAGTTTAATTAGTGCGTTTTTTTTTTCTGCTATATTTTGGTGGGGAGAGCTATTTCATAGTGATTTTCTTCCCATATCAATTAAATTTGATCAATTTTTCTATAATTTGTATACATATCACCATTATATCCACCTAGTTTTAGACTAATTAATTAAACAATTACCAAAATTATTTTCTTTTATTATGATTATGCCATTCTAAACCATCCAATGCACCAAGGATACTTCACAATTGCAAGGAAAAAAAAAATTATATATATATATATATGTTTTTGATGGTTACCAATAATTCCATTGCATGTTTTCTCACATATATTTATTTTCTGTAATTTTTCAATATGTAGATGATATTATTTGCTTGATCTGATGATCATGTGGTATAGCCTTTTGAATTACCAAAAAATATGCTTATTTTTTTTTAATTTTTCTATGCGTTTAAAATGTCTAGATTTTAAATATATTTTTAGATTTGTTAAATTAATTATAGATTAATAGGAAAAATATTTACAAAATCATTATTCAAATCTTTATAGTTTTCAATAATAGTTGCTTGTGGTAAATATGATTCTTTTTACTATATTTTAATATGATATGTTAGCTATCATGTGGTAAATATTTAGACTTTTCTAGACAAGTTTTGACTTTTTTGACAAAATTAGAGTTAAGGAATAATTTCTCAGCAAAATTTAAAATGTGGAGAAGCACTGCACTGACTCTATTCGTTTAGGAGTTTTATTTAATTTAAATTATTATTTATTTTAATAATTATCTCTATTTATTTTGTTATATTTTATTCAATTTCCTTGCTGTATATTTTAGTTATATAGACTCTTATTAAATTATTTTAATTAATAAATTCAAATAAGCACAAACCCAATTAGGAAGCCTAAAAGTTTTCGTAGGTACGAATAGAGTAAGATGGACCCAAAGGTGGATTAAACCTAAAATCAAAAGTCCAAGATAGACTCCAAGACCTCTTGTATAAGGTTATTGACCTGGTGTGTGTGTATATATATATTTTAATTTTCTTTTCTCCTCCCATTTCTTTAGCTATAAGTTTTTATTTATTTTTCTTTAAACTTTTAATTTGTTCATATCCTATTGAAATGGGATGAATGATATGAATTGGACTTAGTAATATGCATGTAGGGGCATGCAGGGGAACTTGGTGATTAATGGATCTAAGTACATCATTTAAAAACTTTGACATGTTTAGGACTCTTACCATCCTGTACTTTAGATAAAATACCTTAGAAATATATTCTCTTTTGTCTTCTAAATGTAATATGACTTGGCATATAATTAACTTAGTTAAATATATATATATATATATATATATATATATATATATATATATATATATATATATATATATATATATATATATATATCCTACTTTTGGAGTCTGAATCCTATACAAAGTCTCCATGTACTCTTTATTTATTGAAAAAAATGCTAATATGTCACTCATTAGTAACACTCTTATTCAAAAAAATTGAACAATTAAAAAAAATATGGAATAATGCCAATCCTAAAATTTAAATTCTATACAAAGTACTTATATGCTTTTGACTCTTTAAGAAAAAAATAATAATGAGATATCAATTAATAATTAATATAAATTATTTCGTAAAAGTTTGTGAATATGTATTAACATTATTTGTTTTTCTTTTTATGGTGAAATTATTCATATAATTATAGTGTCATTTTATAATTTACACTTTACATTATTAAATTTGAAGAAAATATTATTAATTGTTTTTTAATTATGTTTGAAAAAAAGATATACATTGTAAAATCTTAAAAAGAGCTTTAGTAGGCAAAAGAACTTTTTTTCTTTGACCAATGGTCTTATTGTTTAATTAAGTTTTTTAATTTTTTAGTATCATAAATAATATAAAGAGAGTCTGACCCATTTTAAAATTAATTTTAATTTTTATTAGCTAATTAAATTTAATTTTTCATTATTATAATACTAAATTACTATGAATATTCTAGAAATCACATTGTTCTCTCCTTCTTGGTACATTTATATATATATTATAAATTAATAATTTTTAAAAAATTTATCAAAAAATAAAAAGCGTGGGTTACTATTGCTTTAGTATATATAATAATATGAATATGGCGTTGTAGTTTTCTTTTTTACTTAAATCTTGCCTTTTTAATTATATTTTGTTCATATTTTTATATAATTTTATTTTTTATTCAATTAAAAAATATATATATTTTTTCGCGTGTAAAAATTTTTAGAGAGTTGTTTTCTTATTGATAATAATTTTTTTTTAGTGTAACACTACAAGAAATTATGATCTTTCGTTGCTAATTTTTCTAAATGAAATGTGAGTCATCGCTAATTTAGTGACACGTTTTCGTTGCCAATCCTTCGTTAATTCATTTGGATAACCCAATGAATTTCTTACTTTTTCAGATTTCGTCGTTAATTTATATTTAATTTTCATTATTTTTCTTAGATTCCGTAGCCAAATAATTTTTATTAATTTATTTCTATTTAATTTAATTTTTTTAATACGGAAATTCCAACAAAGTTATGAAAAAATTACAATAAAATTTTAATTCTTTGGTTTAGGATATCATGAGCATACCACGAATTTTATTTTCATAACCTACTTAGAAAGATAATATATAATGCTAAAATGTAAAACACAATATGCTCCAACAATTACAAGTTAGAACAAAGTATAGAGAAGCTCAAAACCAAGCAAACATTTAGTACATGAACGAAGTTCTTATATCCACTCCATGTAAGAAATAAAGTGATTTAAAAGGATCTACATACCTCCTGGTCTAGCCACTCTTGATCAAGTTTTCACACAATATTTCTCACTCCTCACAATTTTGTATAATTTGTCTTTTAGCCTATACTTTTTTGACTTGTCCAGTTAAGTAAATAATTATTATGATCTAAAATGTGAATAAATATTACTAAAATTTGATTGAAATGAAAAAAAAAAAACAAAAAAAAAAATTATTAAAAATTTATGACATCACATGATGTCATTAGTGTACCTTCACCCAATTATATGGTGACACACACATAATAACTTTAAAAATCATAAAAAAAAAAAAAAAAAAGAAGAAAATGCAGCTTCTTTCTTTCTTTTTCTTCCATTCCTTTCTCC
This sequence comes from Hevea brasiliensis, assembly GCF_030052815.1. Lineage (NCBI taxonomy): Eukaryota > Viridiplantae > Streptophyta > Magnoliopsida > Malpighiales > Euphorbiaceae > Hevea > Hevea brasiliensis. Next base: position 103,438,107 of record NC_079493.1, read on the forward strand.
TCCATTCCTTCTCCTCCATTTTTTTCTTTTTCTCTCTTCTCTTCTCACCCTTAAACCACTAAACCTTTAAAAAAAACTTCTCAAAAAAAACTCACTGTTAAGAGTTCAAGATTGTCACCTCCTCGAATAATGCAGTAGATATTTATCATTTATATGTATTATGTATATTGTTTCATTCCTAACATTTTATTATTTATTTGTATATAATAAAAAAAATAAACTCATGGATTTATTTCTATAGTAAGTATTTAGTATTTGAATTGAATTTGAATTATAATTATAATACTATATTATATATACTTATTGAAAATCTAATGAAATCTAATGAGATTTAATCGATCTTGATCTACATTATGTTTGAAAATTTTTTTTAAAATTTTTTAAGCTAATTGGTAAATTGATATTGTATATATATCTTTGTTGTTTGGAATTGTTGGAAAATAATTATCAAATCAAACATTATTTACTTTTTTTTTAAATTTTATTATTTTTTTTTTTTTTTTTTTTTAAAAAATCTTATACTAGTAAAACAAAAATGTCCAGTATCAGATAGTTTAGTCACATAAGCTGTCACGATCTGATCCCACGGGTAGGACTGACACTAGGACTTGGGTCAACATAAGGCCACCGAAATCCGTAGTAAACTTAACTAATCTCTAACCTATCTATGAAGCCCATATTTTGAGCCCAATTTTAAGAAATCAACCGGATAGAGTCTAGTCATATCCAGGACCATCCAACGAGAAGTTTTTGACTCACTTGACCTATAATCACAATATATAACCATTCGGAGAGCTCAGCTCACCCACAACATCCTCAATCAACACAATGTGATCACTGGGAGCCCAGCTCCCTCATCTACATAAACAAATAAATCCTTAAGTCCACACATACATAATCAATAAGTTAACAAATTTAAATAGTTAATCTTTTATAGACCTAGTTAAATAAAATTGCAATAGCACATACAGAGTTCTAGATTTCAATCAACAACAATAAATATAAACAAGGCACCAATGGACCTGCGAAGGAGGAGATAGGTCAATCGCAAGAAAAACTCTCCTGTAACCTAGAAAAATAGATTGAACAGGAGTGAGCATTCGACTCATAGAGTAAGATATTAATTTTAAAAATAATTTCGATAACTATCTAATTCTAATGTATCTTTAAGGATGAAATGCAACACCGATCAACAATTTTCACAAAATTCAAACAATATTCGCCCAAAGAATAATTTGGAGCACTCACACACACATATATCGTATCAAATAAAATACATATGGGAGCTGATCCCTTATGCAGCTCTCTTAGTCTAAAACCTACCAGCGAGATCAACTCGAGTCGGACTTTCGCTTAAAAATCCAATTGCAGGGATCAGTGAGATCAACTCAAAGTCATACTCACTCCAACTTCCTCAAAAAGGATAGGGCCCGTCCTATCCATATCCATCACACCACACCACACGCACGCCGACACAAGCACACAGCTCTAAATTACCCTAAAGCAATGTGCACATTTATTTTTGCAACTAAGAAAATGCAACATAAAATGTGCCTAGCATTTAGCTACATATATATATTTGTATGTGATGAATGAGCATGCCTTGAATATATAATAATATTGAAATCGTAATTAAAATCAATATCTACTCACAGTACTTCATAGGTCACTGTGGCGATTGGGCGAAGAAGAAAGACTGACTCAGCTCACCTAAAAATTATATCACAAAATTTTCAATATTTACTTAAAGCAAAACTTTAAAAAATTAATGGACATTCTAAGCTTTACCGAAAATCCGGCAGAGTTCCCCCTATACCTAAGACCTACCCAACTTGCAAAATGATCTAAATAACACTTCTAAATCACATCTTCTATATCCACATTTCATCAACATCATATGGCCCCTCCTGAGCCTGCCAAATCAGTTAAAAATTATATAACTACATATAAAATAATTATTTAAAAATTTAAGATATTACATTCTTCCCTTCTTACAGAAAATTCGTCCTCGAATTTTACACAAGGCAGAACAATGACACATAGTTACATATCAAACTTATGAATACTTGCTGTGCATATCCCGCTCTAACTCCCAAGTGCATTCCTCTACAGATTAACTCCTCCACAGGACTAACCATAGGGATCTGCCTTGACCGAAGCTGTCTCATCTGATAGTCTACTATGGCTACTGGTTGCTCCTCAAAGATCAAATTCTTATTTAACTCTATTATGTCTAGTTGTAGCACATGAGAAGGATCGGGAATGTACTTCCTAAGCATGAAAATGTGAAATACTAGGTGGACATGAGAAAGGTTTGGTGGAACTCTAACTGATAGGTGACTGCTCCCACTTTGTTCGTGATCTCAAAAGGTCCTATGTCATAGGGTGCCAACTTGCCTTTCTTTCGAAATCTCATAACCCCTTTCATAGGAGAAACCTTCAAGAACACATAGTTACCCATTGCAAATTCTACATCTTTCTGCCTTGGATCTGCATGGATGGTTAAAAATGTTTTACATCTATCTGCCCCAGTAGTAGTATGCTAGCTACCATCCTCCTTCTGAGACTAAACCATCACATTTGACTACTCGTTTACCTTTTTCTGTCATCTTTAGTACTCACTATAACTCCACTACCTTTGACTTGATATCTCATAACTTCAATCAACTTTGGCACTTACCTCACTTTCATTATGCCCTGACGTGTCTCTCAATGACTTCAGTCCCCATTCCTCTATTTTAATAATCTCTGCTCCCCAAAGAAATGACTTATGTTCCTTATCCTATAGTATCCTATGAGATGCTTTCCTGTAGCACCTATCATATGCATCTTGTTCGAAATCTTTACTTGTCCTATGACCTCAATGGTCAACACCTATGCATCTTCTCATCCCCCATGATACTTTGAATTTTCAATCTACTTTGTGTCATTACTAAGGTCCTTAGACCAACTCCTGTCAATCTTATATAACTAGTCATATAGAGTTCCATTCAAGTGCCAAGTGTACCCTGCACCATCTATCAACATTAGAAAGTGAACTGGGTCTCTTCTCCTATATGACAAAAGTGTTTGTATTCCCTGACAACTCAGTTAACGTGACCTTATCATTTCCCACTCCTCTTCTAGAATGAAAGTATCTTGACTTCTTTCTAAATCTTCTTATTATGTGACGTACTTTCTGACACATTGGCACTTAGATCGAGGCTCCACTACTCCTTTAATCTATCATCTCACCATAACTTGTTTTAAATATCCCTTAGTGTGTCCCTAGCATACTTATTCCTCCTTATTCTCATCATTGTAACCAACTCTACCGAGCTTTCCTCCTATTCTTTGGATCTTATCCATTTCCTTTTTCTGTTTTTGCTATTGTTGATATCTTTTGAATCTACTGTACTTATTCTTTAACCTTTGTCCTCTCTCACCCTTATACCTTTTTCCTTTAAGGATGTCCATCCCATCATCAACTTCAATCTTCTTTTTATTTTTTAGTCCTATCTTGATTATTAGTTCCAATATTTATGGACTTCTAACCTTATAATTGGCTTCTACTAACACATCCTTCACATTATGTAACACTTGTAATTGACCATAGAAAATTCTTCTTGTATCTCTTTTCCTAACCTGACCATCAGAACATTATCATTTCCTACTACCCTTTATAGGAAATCGCTCATCATGATTAGATAGGAGCCCTTGAAATTATAAGTTCTACCTGAATTAACATGGCTGTGAGAAATGTGTGCTATGCTATAATTCTAGATAAGATATTTCACATGTTCATTCTCCTTAATATAATCACATATATTACCCACGGCTCTCCAAACTTCAGCCCCAAATTTACCCATCAGTAATAATTTCATCCACTGAAACTCATCCATAAATAGTAGTTCCTCTAACTTATAGTTCAAGAGGGTTGCAAGCCTTGATAACTAACTCAATTTAACTCCTGTTATTACTCTAATTGTCCTTTCATTCTTAACATTAGGTATACACTTGCTATCATTTCCTTTTAAGGAGAATGTGTACGGACTAGTGCCTACTAAATTCTTAAATACTAGGTCACCTCAACATAACTTCCCTTACTTATGTAGTCTTTTAGAGCCAAAAGCACAAGCTAAACTTGAAGAGAAAGAGAAATCTCCTCCTACAATCATCAGCACACTGTTATCTGTAGAATAATGTTTAACCCATATCTCTTGGTTTTCTTCTTGAAATTTTATCATCTCTTTCTATAAGATATCAACTGCAACAATCTTCTATTGTACCACTGATTTGCCTGACATATCATCTTAAGATTTATTATCTTTACTTATACTCCATTTTTATCTTTTATGCCTACCATCGCTCTTTTGCATCCCTATATCTTACTGTATTTTAGAAGATACCTTTCACTAACAAACTCTTCCAAAATTGATTCCAATCATACTTACTGTCATAACTCTTATCTTTGTACTTCTCAGTGACTTATGACTATCACTCATATGTACCTCTTTTGACTCTATCTCCTACTGTCGTTCTGTCACTTATTTTCATTCATGTTAAAGTGACCCTATTGGTTGTACTGAAAATGCTTACCTAACCCTTGATCGCAGACCCCATAACTGCTATCTCACCATCTCTACTCAGAACCTAAGCCTATATGCCATTTTCCACCATCCTTTTTGTTCGTCATGCCTATTTGAACCATTAGGTTTACTTTTATTTAACTTACTACTTATTAATTCACTCCTTTGCCTAATAGGACAATTCAAGACACTATTGCACATCTTATAGCTTTTGTTTGCTCTGGTTGCATTTCTCAACTAACTTTTCTCATACTGTTAGAACTTTAAATTGATCTTATCCCATTTTTACCTGCTCCATCTTGGGAACAAAAATAGACAGAGTTTAATCCATATCATTCAATTCCATGCTTTGGTTCCTAACCTGCTTGAACTATGACATGCTCTAAGTCCTACACTTTTGGGTTATATATCTTGACAACTATCCTCACTCATGTAATCTTGTTATGGATTTTCTAATATTGCTTTTTAGTTCATCCTATTTATCTTGCTTAGTATGGCACTTTATGTACTTTATATCTCACTTTGATCTTCCTAATCTTATCCTATTCTTGTCTATTCTATTTGCTCTTTAATTCATCTCTTTTATCTTACCCAAAATAGAACTTGATTATTTTATTCTTTAGTGCTACTCTCTTTCTTGATCTGACTATCATGTTAGGAACTTATATCCCTTCACTGTTTCTATCAAGTCATCAACACCTTGATATTACTCAAAATTACTCCTCTAACCATTCTGGCTGGTACTTATACTAGTATTAAGGTTATCTCTCCTGCTGCACCTGATCTAACTATTTTATCTTTGCCTTCTGCATTTCTTCTATACATACACATATTCTATGATTTACCTTGTAAGAAAGGGGGGTCGTAGTAAGGCGTGAGGTGAAATATCATTCACTAGAATTATATAAAATGCACCAAGCAATACTCAGGAAAGATGATGGAGTCACAATGGTCTCACTTAAGTACTATCGCCTTGGACAGCATTTCCTAGACATGCACTTCATACAATCCTAATAGAATCCAACCACTAGTAAGTACCATCTGCCCATAACACTACCACAGTACTAAGGATTTATGCCACGAAGGCATAGATAGACAGGAGTCACCACCATGGTAATAATCGGAACATATTCAATATTTCTTCTGAGGGTCATGGATAGCAACTTACTCCTTGCAGAGTTTCCATAACCGTCATTATCATGGCCTAATGTCTAGGTTCAGGATAGTGGGTACATAAGGGGAAGGTGTTAGGCAACCCTTACACCTGATTTAACCTCGTTAATTCGAGTGCCAGTCCTCTACTAATGTTTCTAGAAGTCTTGTTTATTATTCCTCTATTAAACTTTATCCTAAAAATGCAATTCTAATCCTACACATGCAACTAATTCACAAAAGGGTTGTTGTTTACAAACATTTTTCATACATAAGTAATTCCTATCTATTGGGTTGCTAATTATTTAAATGATATTTATCGAATGACTAAAATTAATTTATTATTGAGAATTTAATTTATAAACAAATTTAATTTCAAATAACCCTAAGTTTCTATTTAACCTAATTAATTAATTTTTCACCAAGTTACCCTAAGGATAATTAAACTAAATTAATTATGCACATATGTACTTTATTCTAATATCACATAAGGCCCAAACAATCACAACCTAATAAAGATTTCTAACATGCAAATTTATTTTACATTTACCAAGTATTAAATTAAATTTATTTTATATTCCAAGGTTAGTTTAATTTACAAATAAGATTAATTTTAATTTACTGAGTATTTATTTAAATTAATTACATGTAAAAGTTGGTTAAATTAAAAACAAAGTTAATTTTAATTTACTAAATAAAAATCTTATTATTACTACAATTTCATGCCAATAGTTATTCTAGGAATTTAGGGCTACTTACTTGTTGGTAATTGCAGTTGCAATTGGGGTAAGCTACCCTCAAAAAATGACATTCTCTTCTTGTATGACAATGATATCCCTGGCTTACTCCCATTTAGCTTCACGTAAATGCTTTCTTTGGTACTTACCTTAGGGTTTCGAGAAATCTTATAAGAAAATCTTCTTGAAGAAAAGAAAAGAAATAAGAAAGAACTAAAAGAGTTTCTGAATATCTCTAAATTTTCTATAGCTCTAAGATATCTCTAAATAGCCCTGAATATTTCTGAATCTTTCCTTTTTTCCCTCCTTTTTTTTTTTCTTTTTTCTTCCTTTTTTGCTCTTTTCTTCTCTTTTTTTTCTCCCCCCCCCCCTTTTTTTCTCTGCCCTAGTAGGGTATTTATAGGGTTTTGGGAGAGAGGTGTGATAGAATTTGAAGTCCTAGGGTAATAAAGTTCAGATAACTTAAACAACTAGGATTGGAAAATTTGGGTGAGACTGGAATATGGATGAGGTATTTCAATCAATAAGAAGAGAGGGAAAGGGGAAGACACCAATAGGGAGTGAGGAAGAGTGTGGGGCTAAGTGGGAGAGAGAGTTTGTATGGGAGAGGAAGAGAAAAAAAGATATTTTCTTATTTTAATTTTCAGAAAATAAATTAAATGGTATTTAAAATTTCTAATTAGGTTTTCTTGGGCCCATATAGCCATTAAATTTAAAAAAAATAAAATTTTATTTAAATTTAATCAAATTAATTTCCTAAAAAAATATATTATTTTTTTTCAAGATCATGCTACGGAATTAATAATTCAATTCTATGCCTCCAATTACATCATACAATCATACAATTTTTCATCATCGGATTCCCCACAGCCTCAATGCACATACTCATAATAAATAACAAAATAAGGGTCTACAATTTACCCCAAACTTTTGCGAAAGTTGAAATCAATGCGAAAGCATTGCTTAAGTTTTGTCAAAGTAAAACTCAATCTTCTAATAACTATGAAACATTGGCTACAAAGATTGAGCATATCTTGCTCGGTCGATACACTCTGTGTTATGAGACTAGCTATGGTCTCATGATAAAGGCAACTGTATGATTTGAAAAATCGTGGATTGGTATTTAGGACCGCAGTCATAAACTGCCTACGTATCCCCCTCACTATCCTGAGGAAGAATCAGACCCACCTGTAGTTCGATACTTGAAACTGTGGTGATGCGTGCTCTTCTACGCCTTACACACCTACAGGTGACATGTTGATGCATGTTCTTCTACACCTTATACAACTATGCCATATGTTAGTAGTATGCCCTAAAGCATATCATTTTGTATGTATCTTGTACATATTTTATTAACAAAAGGCAATTTCACGTTTCCGTTTATATAATATATTTATGTGTAATAGAAAAAGTCCATTGATATTTTGTTAGAAATTCTATTCTTAAGTTGTTAAGAATATGAGTGACAGTATTTCTAGCACAAAGTATCATAAATTGGTTCACAACAAGGATACTTCACAAAGGACATGACTTATCCAGAAAGATTGTAATCATGTTTGTTCCCAAGGTATTTATATGAGATACAAATAAGATGGAGTGGTGAGTCTTATGCCACATAACAAACATGATAGGCACTTATACATGATAAGTAGGCCGAACCAGTGACGCTTATGACAAGCACATGGAGTTTACTGTTGTTAATGCATTGTCATATATCATATCAGTGCATATAATCTTTAGACCTGAGATAACACAGTTATCTTATATATAGGTGGTTTGAGTTTGATACTGCTTTTATACTTGTACTGTGTATGGGTATATGGGCATGTGTTGGCTCCTACTAGTTATATATGGAGATAGGTGTTGATCAAGATGGAATCCGTTAAGCAAATAGGGATAAAATCCTATGTTCATTTAATTGTTCTTGATGTTTCAAGTTCTTAGCCAGGACAGATAGATTTAGTCAGAAAAGAGTTTTTGACAAGAAAATCTAATTAATCAAGAACTGGAATTAAAAGAGAACATAATGTTCATAGCAAATGGGGTTTGACATTAACTATGACTCCAGCTCGAATTGGGATTTTGTAATGGAGAGATTCTAGTGCATGGTAACAAATGATTAAAGGTTCATTTAAGGTATTCCTTATTACTGATTGGATGGCCATGGCATACTATGCTAGGTGTCAACCATGGTCTATGAGATGCCTGAAATGATTTAGAGAAATTATTTACGGTAAGAAAGAGTTCTAATGATATTAAGAGTTAATATCATTTCTCATTGCCAATAAGTAATGAGCCTAGTAAGTCACGCATCTACATAAGCTAATCACCATTTAAAATGTAATTTAATTGATTAATTAAAGAGTTTAATTAATTAATTAATTAATTAAAGAGGTTTGGTTTGCAATAAAATTACAAAATCCCTAGCATGACTTGAAATCAAATTTAGGTTATGGAATGTATAGTATAAATTAAATTTATAATTAATTTGATTAATTATGAATTTAATTATGAGAAATTAATTAATGGAGATTAATTAATTAATTTATATTTGATATAAATTGATTTAAAGAGAAGAAATTATAATTTTGGGTTGAGAACTCAAATTAAAAAGTAAGGGCAAATTGGTCTTTTCACATGGTGATACGTGGCACCATGAAATGGTGATACATGGCACCATATGATCTTGCCACTTGTCTTCCTATGATGGAAGACCACATGTCATGATTTAAATGGAGCTTGACACTTGGCTTCATAGGATTAAATCAAATAATAACAAGATGAGATCTTGTGATGACATGTGGCAAGGGAGTTAGGGTTTGACCTAAGTATATAAAGAAAAGTTAAAAAGAAAAATCAGCTACTCCTCTCTTTTCTCTCATGTTGGATGGCAACATGGAGTCTTCTTCTCCTCTTCAATTTCTCAATTGATTCAAAGGGAAAAACTTAGATTTCCTCTTAAATTAAATTATTAGAAAGTATTTCTAACACCCAATACATTCATACAACCTTCACAAAGCATAAACCCCATCTCAAAATTGGTTGACAAGAATTGAGAAGCCAATCTAGGGGCTACCATTGCAACTTTGGTGTGTGCTTGTGGTGGACAAACTAGAGGGACAACATTTGGGGTCCTAAGTACATCCTAAGAGGCTTCAATTGTGCATCAAGAGGTTAGTACTTAAAAATCCCTCTTTTAGTTAGGGTTTAATTGAATTAAATGTTAATTCATAATCTTTAATAACAAATGAAATTTTAATGCATGCTAAAATATGTTTTGGTATGCAATTGGGCATTGGAAATTGATTAGGATCATAAGACACTTGGTATGGTGTATGTAACCTCAGAAATAATTTTTGAAATTCAAGGTTCTAATGCCCTTTATTCACGCTTCCACTCCTTTACCATATGCCCTAAATAACGTCTAAGGATTTACCAAAAAATATCTATCTTGAAATGTTGTGAGTTCGTGTTTAGGACCATAGTCCTAAACTGCCTACGTATCCCCCTCGTTATCTTGAGGAAGAATTAGACCCACTCGTAGTTCGACACTTGAAACTATGGTGATACGTGTTCTTCTATGCCTTACACACTTACAGGTAACATATTGATGCATGTTCTTCTATGCCTTACACAACTATGTCATGCACCCTAAACAACGTCTAAGGACTTACAAAAAAATATCTAATTCATGACTTGAAAAAATTGGGATGACTAGGTCTCAAAACTCTCTCTGATTTTTATGCTTCTTGTATGCTACTTCCTATCATGGGCATGCTGATTTTGCTAGAGATTCTAAAAAAAAACTTAGTCCTCTGAGGGACCTCTTTTTGTAAAAACTTTCTTATAACCTCAAAATTTTTTAGAAGAATCGTTCACCAAAAAAGACTTCCTTAAGGTCACAATATAATTTTTCTCTAATTTTTTCTATTTTCTTCTCTCCCCCCATGGTTCATTATTCTAAAGCTATTTCAAAATCTTGTTCTGCCTTGACTCATTTCTCTTCCATGAACTCCATTCTTTGTGTCCTAACTTTTACCTGAATGCCCTTTCGAGTTTTCATCTCAGCGGACTTACTCTAACTTTTACCTAAGCAGGCCTTTCGGGATTTCCACCTAGTGAGCTCTTTTTTTTTTTGTTTTGAAATTAGATAATTACCAGGGCATTCATATCAAGCACCTATTCTATCATGCTCACAAGACATAGATTAAATCAAAACAATGCCAATTTTGATGTATCCTTTAAGACACAAACATTTACAATCATAATTAAATAAAACCTATTCCTGGTTAATGCAATTAAAAACTTCTTTATTTATTCAGGTACACCATTACTTCCTCTTACATTTAGTCTTGCAAAATTTTCAACCTTTCAAAGTTAGAAATAAACTTTATAACTTACCGAATGGCCTTTTTAGGTTTTCCATCCACATTTTCTCTCATCTCTCCTTTTGCCTAGACCGCTTTTTGCAGGTTTTCAATCTAGCTTTTTTTTCTTCTTTTTTTTTTTTGACCCTTACTTTTGCCTAGACTGCTTCTTACAGGTTTTTAGCCTAGCAGGCCTATCTCACACAAAGTACCGTTTGAGCCTGTCTAAGTTGAGTAGTTCTTGAAATTCATTCCCATCTAGATCTGATATTCTTACAGCACCTTTCTAACTATGTATGGACCATCTCAGTTTGGCTTAAACTTTCCTCTTGGATCAAAAAGGATGGGCCAAGATTGTTTCAAAACCATGTCCCCCTCTTTGATCTTTCTTAGCTTCACCTTCTTATTAAAGGCCTTGGCTATCTTCCTTTGATAAGCATGCATATGATACAAGGCTTGCATCCTCTTCTCATCAATCGAAGCTAGTTCTTCATATCTCTTCTGGGCCCACTCATTTTCCAAGATCTTAGCTTCTAGCATCACACTTAAGGATTTGACCTCTAGCTCAATGGGTAGCACTGCTTTAGTTCCATAAACTAAAGAGAATGGGATTACTCCCATGGATGTTCTTGTAGTAGTGTAATAACCTTAAAGAACAAGAGTTTTTCTGGCCAATCCTTATATGTTTTGAACTTTTTTGTCAAAGCACCAACTACTTTGTAGGATTCAGTCTCAACCCATTTAGTGAAGTAGTCCCCACCATTATAAATCTATGGCCATTAGAAGTTGTGGGAGAAATCTTCCTAATGATGTCTATGCCTCAAACCAAAAAGGACCATGGTAAGTCATACTATAGAGGTCACTTAGTGATAAATGGTTCAAGTTTATATAGATCTAACATTCAAGGGATTTCTTGACAAACTTGCATAATCAATCTCCATAGTAGACCAGCAATAACCCAATTTTAGAATTTTCTCAATTAGAACTTTCCACCCATATGGGGACCACACATTCCTACATGTACTTCTTTCATTATTTGGTCAGCCTATTTTTTGATCACACATAAGAGTTTGTAGAGTTGTTCCCTGGCTAAAGTAAATTAAGTGGCTAATCTACGAATTGTTGCTCTATCTCTTTTATTAGTTGATTGCAGGTATTCTCTCACTTCCAGATACCTCCTTCACCCTTTAGGCCCACATGTGCTACTACTAATCCTTCGTAGCACAAAATTTTATACCTCGTTAGGATAACTAACTAAGTCAACTTTTGATCCCCTTTTCCTATAAGGACACCAGTGTGGCTTGGAAATCGGCCATCTAATTCTAAGCTCGAGGCATGTGCTTCATGGTCACCTTATCAAAAATTAGCTAATAGTTTCTTTATATATTCCAAGTATGGCCTCAATTTTCCTTCCTTCAATTCCCATTCAACTTTAATATAAGAGACCACTAGCATCGAATCTCCAATTACCTCTTCTTTCTTTGCCTTAACAACTATCAATGCTTCTAGGCTACAAATGCAGGCCTCATATTCAGATCTATAGCGATCTTGTGTTGTACTATGTCTCAGTCAATTCCTGACATATCTTTATAAGACCAGGAAAATGCTTTTTGGTACTTTATTAATAAGGCTATAAATTTATCTCTTTCTTCTTGGGTTAAATCTTTAACTAACTTAATGTCTTTAGGATTATCTGGTGTACCCAAATTAATAGAGATTGAATTTGATGCATTAATAGAAATAGATTTTAAATGATTATGAATGCCATGCATATGTTTGTTAGAATAAACATCAAACAAGTCAGCAAAAGGACTAGTCATATTTGTAATTTTTGCTTCAAAATCTTCATCAAGTATATAAAAAATGAAAACATCAGTATCACTACTGTGAGCATAACAAAAGACAGACTCAAACTTAGGGGTGTAGCTTTAGGTGCTTGGCTTTCCATGCAATCTTTAGATCAATGGTGCTGATTTTCTACTCTAGCTCTTTCACATGTGGTAACCCCTAATCATATGTCCAGGTAATTGCCCATTTTTTCAAGAACTTAGGAGGCTTTGGCTTTTTTTCCTCTTCAGTTTGCTCATAACCCAAACCATAACTCGTGATTACCCCTTCATCTTATGAAAAGTCACTAGGCTATCTATACTTTTTCCTAAGCCTGGCTAGGAAAAAACTTCATCCCTTTCTTCACAGTAGTCACTTTTGGATCCATTTAGTTTTCATAGATCCCAGCAACTTGAAAACTAGACACTAATGGAACTGAACCATCTAGTTGCAATATAACTACCTCCTTATTAGAATCGGTCCAAACATCTAATGGACCCTCATTATAGCTAGAATTATCACAAATATCAACAACCATTATAAACTAAGGTTCATTGGGCTCTTGGATAGGTTGGATAAAGTCAATAATCTTTCAGAGTTATTTGGGGTGGTGGAGATCATGTAGAGACCTGGTGGAGGTGTTTGGTTAGGCATAGGGCTGATGTGGGTATTTGGTTAGTTTTCTAGGTCAGTTATCTTTTTGACATCAATTAGGTCTTCAATATCATGCTTAAGTTAGAAGTATCAGTCAGTGTTATGACCATGGGTTTGGTGGAACTGGTAATATTGGTTGATATCATAGCTAGGTGAGAGTATATGTGGTAGTGGTCTGGGTGCTAAGAGCTACAAGAGGTCTTGAGCTTTGAGACGCTCAAAAACTATGGATAAGGGTTGGTTGAGTTGGGAAAATCTCCTTGGGGTGTAAGACACAATTTGAACCTCAATAATTTTAATGTTGTTTAATTGGCCTACCTCAGGTCCTCTTTCCAAAGTTAACCATAATTTTCTCTTCCAGCTCAAACATTTTGACATTCAAGGTTTCATCAAGCATGGCCATAGTTTCTTCCATCTTAAGTAGTGCAGGTGAAACCCTTACTAATCTCTTCTCTTCCCTAACCTAAGTGACTTGATCAGAAGTCTCTTTGATATGTTTTGAGGCTATGTTTGCTCAAAAAAATAGGATTTAAAGGTTAACCTAAGCATGCTATGTACATTAATGTAATGCATGAATGGACCATTTTTTCTTTTTTTTCTTTTTTTTTTCCTTTACCTTTACAAAACCAAAACCGAACCATACCAATAGAACTAAAACTAAACTAAAACCAAACCATATAAACTAAACTAAAGTTGGACTAAAGACTGAATTGGAATCGAAAAGAACATCTCTAAAACTAAATCTTCGCCCCTTGATACCTCCAACTCTCATGTGTATGGTATTAAAAAATTTTTTATCCTAAGCTATGGTACACTGGACACATCGACAGGGGGTGGTCTAGGACGATCCTTCCTTTATGAACAAAGGATTTATATCCTTAAAGTTTAACTATAAGTAAGCATCATCTTGCTTAACACAAGTTTTAAAATGGACTTGGGCCTATACACACATTGGGTTTATGCATAAGCCTAGGTTCATCTCTATTACTACTATAACTTATGGTTTGAACTGTAAGGTTATAAATCCAGCACAGCAAAAATCTATGGGGTACCTAAGGCTGAAATCTATGACTCATGGGCTTCATCGGGTAGGAAAAGGGTCACCCATGCGAAAGCTTCTCCATTAAGCATAACAGTCAAAGCTGTGGCTCTTTTATATACTTGAAGGTACTGGCATGGGGTGCTAGCATTCACTAATTCATCATGGCTCGAGGGGAACTATGGTCTCCTTGGCTAGTACTAGCGAGGCTAAAAAGGGTAAGGGTGATCTGTGTGATAGTGTAGTGCAATGTAAAAAGTTTAACAGAGGAATAATATTAGACTAATAGAAACATGTTAGAGTAACTATCCATTTAGTCTCTAGTGGAGTCACCAAACTATAAGAAAGGGGGGTCGTAGTAAGAAGTGAGGTGAAATATCATCCACTAGAATTATATAAAATATACCAGGTAATGTCCAGAAAAAATGGTAGAGTCACAATGGTCTCACTTAAGTACCACCTCTTTAGACGGCATTTTCTAGACATGCACTGCATACAATCCTAATAGGATCGAACCACTGGTAAGTATTGTTTTCCCATAACACTACCATGATACTAAAGATTTATGCCATAAAGGCATAGATAGATAAGAGTTGCCACCCTGGTAATAATCAGGACATATTCAGTATTTCTTCCAAGGGTCATGAATGGCAATTTACTCCTTGCAAAGTTTTTACAACCGTCATTACCATAGCCAAATGTCTAGGTTCGGGATAGTGGGTACATAAGGGAAAGGTATTAGGCACCCGTTATGCTTGGTCTAACCTTATTAATTTGAGTGCCAGTCCTCTATTAATGTTTCTAGAGATCTTGTTTATTATTCCTCTATTAAACTTTATCCTAAAAATGTAATTCTAGTCTTACACACGCAACTAATTTACAAAAGGGTTGTTGTTCACAAACAGTTTTCACGTACAAGTAATTCCTATCTATGATTTTGCTAATTATTTAAATGATATTTACTGGATGACTAAAATTAATTTATTATTGAGAATTTAATTTACAAACAAATTCAATTTCAAACAACCCTAAGTTTCTATTTAACCTAATTAATTAATTTTTCACCAAGTTACCCTAAAGATAATTAAACTAAATTAATTATGTACATGTGTAATTTATTCTAATATCACATAAGGCCCAAACAATCACAACTTAATAAAGATTTCTAATATGTAAATTTATTTTATAATTACCAAGTATTAAATTAAATTTATTTTATATTCCAAGATTAGTTTAATTTATAAATAAGATTAATTTTAATTTACTAAGTATTTATTTAAATTAATTACATGTAAAAGTCGGTTAAATTAAAAACAAAGTTAATTTTAATTTACTAAATAAAAATCTTATTATTACTACAATTTCATGTCAATAATTATTCTAGGAATTTAGGGCTACTTACTTGTTGGTAATTGCAGTTATCATTAGGGTAACCTACCCTTAAAAAAGGGCATTCTCTTCTAGTATGGCAATGATATCCCTAGCTTACTCCCATTTAGCTTCATATAAATGCCCTCTTTGGTACTTACCTTAGGATTTCGAGAAATCTTGCAAGAAAATCTTCTTGAAGAAAAGAAAAGAAATAAGAAAGAACTAAAAGAGTTTCTGAATATCTCTAAATTTTTTATAGCCTTAAGATATCTCTAAATAGCCCTGAATCTTTCCCTTTTTTTTTTCCTCCTTTTTCTTTTTTTTTTCTTTTTTCTTCCTTTTTTGCTATTTTCTTCTCTCTTTTTTTTCTCCCCGCCCCCCCCCCCCCAAAAAAAAAAATTTTTTTTTCTATCCTAGTAGGGTATTTATAGGGTTTTGAGAGAGAGGTGTGATAGGGTTTGGAGTCCTAAGGTGATAAAATTTAGATAACTTAAACAACTGAGATTGGAGAATTTGGGTGAGACTGAGATATGGATGAGGTATTTCAATCAATAAGAAGAGAGGGAAAGGGGAAGGCACCAATAGTGAGTGAGGAAGAGAGTAGGGCTAAGTGGGAGAGAGAGTTTATATGGGAGAGAGAGAGAGAGAGAGAGAGAGAAATATATATATTTTCTTATTTTAATTTTTAGAAAATAAATTAAATAGATTCTATTTAAAATTTCTATTTAGGCTTTCTTAAGCCCATATGACCCAATTAAACTTAATTAGGTCTATTTAAGAACTACTCATATTAAATTTAAACAAAAAAAAATTTATTTAAATTAATTTCCCGAAAAAAAAATTTTTTTTTTCAAGATCATGCCACGGAATTAATGATTCAGCTCCATGCCTCCAATTATATCTTACAGTTATATAATTTTTCATCATCGGGTTCTCCACAATCTCAATGCACATACTCATAATAAATCACAAAATAAGGGTCTAAATACCTATGCTAACTTCTATCCTTATCCTTTCCTTTACTTAGAGTATACTTTTGTCTCAAGCTATGAGAAGCTAATGAGAAACTCAAGGAATAATAGTCATGTATTCACCATGTGATCTCTGTTTTTGTCCTTTAGACCACACACTACCCCCTACAACCTCAAGGAGGGAATTTATAGGATTTCCTTTTTCCCTTGCTACTCAAAAGCTCTGCATCTATCATAATCTAATCCCTTATGATCCTTACAACGAAAATTGTACTCTCCCTAAGGGGTACTTGAGTCAACTATTTCCTATCACATAATAGTCCCATTTAGGATAATATTCCATAGATCATTACAGCAGTGGTACTCTTTTGATTTTCCTGAGAAGACATAAGATCAAACCCTATATGATAATTGACTGCAAAAGGGGTACTGGATTTGCCACCTTGCTAAAATCATCTCAGATCATTTACTCTCTTATCATACCGCAACTCTTTAAATTATCATTTCACATGCTATGAACTTTATTCCTAGCCTCCGATCTTCTCTAAGTAGTAAGGTTGTACTTTGTATCTTGCTGACACACGAGGGATATATTATTCTTACTAAGCTTTGGGCCAAATGTCTCTTGTAATACCAAACTGTCCAAGACCCCATATTAGAAACCAAATGATCCCACTAAGTAGGTGTCATCATTACACTACAACCATGTTAAAAACCTCTAGTCTTGTGCCACTTATGCTATGACTCTGTGCTCAAGTTCGGATAACTGAGTCACTGACTCTAGTTATCACCCAACTGCAACCTTTGATATTCTATCTCAAGGGTCTTAAACCCTAACTAGGGTTTTCCTAACTCTTCTGCAGAAATAGAACTCTGTCTTGACATAATTGTACCAAAATAGAGACTGTCTACAAACACCCTCATCATGGTGCACCATGGGGAAGCATGCAGCTCTACACAATAATCCCATGTCGGTACTGTAATCTACAGCTTACAGCACAAACATCAAGAATATTGCATAGTTACTATGACACATCCCAACAGACTAGGTTTCCTAATCTCTTATCCCTCTTGAACCCACTGATACCATAAAACTATTCTGATTGGGCTATCTTCTGACGACTGCTAGCAGTGGTACCCTCACTCCTATCTAAAGCAACTATAATGCTAAAAATCAGCTTTATATCCTCAAGCCTTGCACCAGATAGGCATGCCACTTAAACCCATACTGATAAAAACATAGCATTTCTTGGAGTATGTATCCTAATGGTAGACCTCAACATGTCTACCAGATGTAGTTCACATCACCATGTACTCCACGAAAACTGAGACACCAAATTGAATCACTCTTACACTATCCAAATCTAGAAACAAGGAATTAAAGAAGAAGACAAGACAGGAACCTATGCTCCGCATATAACCTCCTAACTAGGCCCCTTTTTAAATCCCTAAACATGCACTTCCCATGAATCTGGATCCTAAGCTCTGATATTAACTTTGTCACGACCTGATCCTACAGGCTATACCTGCACTAGGACTTGGGTCAGTATAAAGCCTCCGAAGCCCATAGTAAGCCTAACTAATCTCTAACCCATCCATGAAGTCCATATTTTGAGCCCAATTTCAAGAAATTAATCGGACATAGTCCAACCATATCCAGGACCATCCAATAGGGAGTTTCTAACTCACTCGACTTATAATCACAATATATAACTATTTAGGGAGCTCAGCTCACCCACAACATCCTCAATCAACACAATGTGATCACTGGGAGCCCAGCTCCCTCATCTACATAAACAAATAAATCCATAAGTCCACACATACATAATCAGTAAGTTAACAAATTTAAATAGTTAATCTTTTACAGACCCAACTAAATAAAATGTTACTAGCACATGAGGAGTTCTAGATTTCCATCAATAACAATAAATATAAACAAGGCACCAATGGACCTGCGAAGGAGGAGACAGGTCAATTGCAAGAAAAACTCTCCTGTAACCTGGCAAAATAGGGTGAACAAGAGTGAGTGTTCGAATCATAGAGTAAGATATTGATTTTAAAAATAATTTCCATAATTATCTAATTCTAGTGCATCCCTAAGGATAAAATGTAACACTGATCAATAATTTTCACCAAATTTAAATAATATTCGCCTAAAGAATAATTTAGAGTACTTACACACACATATACCATATCAAATAAAATACATATAAAAGCTGATCCCCTATACAGCTCTCTTAGTCCAAAACTTGCCAGCGAGATCAACTCAAGTTCGACTTTTGCTTAAAAATCCAATTGCGAGGGTCAGTAAGATCAACTCAAAGTCATACCTTGATTTCCTCAAAAAGGACCAGGCCCCAAGTGAGATAAGCTCAAGCCGATTTGCCCGTCCTACCCATATCCATCACACCACACCACACGCACGTCAACACATGCACACAACTCCAAATTACCCTAATGCGACATCCACATTTATTTTTGCAACTAAGAAAATGCAACATAAAATGTGCTTAGCATTTAGCTACATACATATATTTATATGTGATGCATGAGCATGCCTTGAATATATAACTCAACTCAACTCAACTAAGCCTTTATCCCAAAATTTTGGAGTCGGCTATATAGATTCTCTTTCTCCACTGGGTTAAATCCTAGGAAATCTGTAATGCTTCTAGGGCATGTTGTACTACTCTCCTCCAAGTCAGTTTAGGTCTACCCCTTCTTTTTTTTCTATCCTCTACCCTAATGTGCTCTACTTGTCTAACTGGAGCCTCCGTATGTCTATGCTTCACATGACCAAACCACCTCAATCTCCCTTTTCTCAAATTATCCTTAATTGGTACCACTCCTACCTTTTCTCTAATACTCTCATTACGGACTTTATCTAGTCTAGTATGGCTACTCATTCACTTTAACATTCTTATCTCTGTAACTCTTATCTTAGACACATATGACTCCTTCAGTGCCCAATACTCACTACCATATAACATGGCCAGTCGTATAGCTGTACGGTAAAATTTTCTTTTCAACTTATTGGGAATCTTGGGATCACATAAAACTTCAGTGCCACGTCTCCACTTTAGCCATCTGGCTTTAATCCTATGACTAATATCCTCCTCACATCCCCCATCTACTTAAAGGACTGAGCCGAGATATTTAAAGTGATTACTTTGGGACAGTATCACTCTATCCAAACTAACTCCTTCCTTATTACCAATTCGGCCTTCACTGAACTTGCAATGCATGTATTCTGTCTTCGTTCTACTTAACTTAAAGCCCTTTGACTCTAGAATAATTCTCCAAAGCTCTAGCTTTCTATTAACTCCTTCTTGCATCTCATCTATCAGGACTATATCATCCACAAACATCATGCACCAAGGGATACTCTCTTGCATATGTTTCGTTAATTCATCTAAAACTAATGTAAAAAGGTAAAGGCTTAAAGCTGAACCTTGGTGTAATCCAATTGAGATAGAAAAATCTCTTGTGTCCCCTTCCACTGTGTGCACAATAGCGGTTGCTCCTTTATACATGTCTTTCAACACTTGTATGTACCTAATAGATACCCCCTTTTGTTCTAACACTCTCCATAAGATATCTCTTGGAATACTATCATAAGCCTTCTCCAAATCGATAAAAACCATGTGTAAATCTTTCATCGCATCTCTATATTTCTTCATCAAGCTTCTAATGAGAAAGATTGCTTCCATAGTTGAACGACCAGGCATGAAGCCAAATTGATTGGGAGAGATAGAAGTATCATGACGTAGTCGATGTTCCATAACTCTCCTCCACAACTTCATAGTATGGCTCATGAGTTTAATTCCCCTATAGTTTGAGCAACTCTGTATGTCTCCCTTATTTTTAAAAATATGTACTAAAATACTCCTCTATTCATCAGGCATTTTCTTTGAATTTAGAATCTTATTAAACAATTTAGTTAACCATGCCACTCTCATATCTCCCAAACACTTCCACACTTCAATTGGTATTCCATCGGGTCCATAGGCTTTACCCACTTTCATTCTCTTAAGTGCTTTCTTTACTTCTAAAGATCTAATCCTTATAGTATAATTCACATTCTTTTCTATTGCTCTGTAGTCTATATTCACGCTATTACCATTTTGACAATTATTAAAGAGATCATCAAAATAATTTATCCATCTTTCTTTAATGTTCTCATCTTTCACCAACACTTTTCCTTCTTTATCCTTAATGCCCCTAACTTGATTAAGATCTTGACATTTCTTTTCTCTCCTCCTTGCTAATCTATAAATATCTTTCTCCCCTTCTTTAGTTCTAAGTTTCTCATATAACTTCATGCCTTGAATATATAATAATATTAAAATTGTAATTAAAATCAATAACTACTCACAGTACTTCATAGGTCACTACAGCGGCTGGGCAAAGAAGGAAGGCTGACCCGGCTCACCTAAAAATTGAAGGAGTGGAAGCATGAAAAACACAAGTTTATACCATTGAATTCAAAAATTTTCACCTATGGTCACATGCATCATGCAAGATTTATTTTTATCTATTTGATTTCAATGATAAACAACATATTGAAACACTTTTAATATGTTTTTGGATCTGTATTTGTAATTTAAGATTTTAAAAATTAATTAGATTAATTTTATAACCCTAGATTAGATCAAGAATAAATACACTAACTTCTTGATGCACTACAGTGTATTTGTGCCTTTCGGATGCCTCTTCAGGACACCAGATGTTGTCCCTCTAACTTGTCCACACCAAGAACACCTATGGCAGCCCTTAAACAGCTTCTAAAGCTTTTTCTATTATTTAAAAAATTAAGTTTTGCCTTTTAAGAGATTAAAGATGTAAACAGGACACTAGAAATGATTTCTAGTATTTTTAATTCAAGAGATTATTTACTAATCTCTTGGAATAGATGACAGAAGAAGATGAAGAGAAGGGGAACCTCTTGGGTGGTAGCACCAAAGAGAATAGCTGCTAGTTGTATTTTTTTCTCTTCATAACAACACTTATATAGCTAGGTTAACACATTAAACCTTTGCCACATGTCACCATCTGATTGGTTCTAGGCTTAATTGACCCAATCACATTGTGCCAAGTGTCAAACCTATATTTAATCTTAATTTTAATCATCTTATATGATTACAAGACATTTGACAAGCTTATGTGTAATGCCATATGTCACCATCTCATGGTGCCACATGTCACCCTATGAAATGACCAAAATGCCCCTATGTCTTAATTTTGAGTTGTCAACCCAAAATAATTATTTCTCTTCTTCTAATCAATTTATATCAAATATAAATTAATTAATTAATCTCTATTAATTAATTTCTCAATAATTAAATTCATATTTAAATACTTTAAATATAAATTTAACTTATATTGTACATCCAATAATTCAGATTTGGTTTCAAGTCATGCTAGGGACTTTGCAATCTAATTGCAAACTAAATCTATTTAATTAATCAATTAAACTCTTTAATTAATTAATTAAATTATATTTAATTAGGTGATAACTTGTGTATGTGTGTGACTTATTAGGCTTATCACTAATTGGCAATGAGATATGATATCAACTCTTAATATCATCAGAACTCTTTCTTACCATAAATGATTTCTCTAAATCATTTTATATATCTCATAGACCATGGTTAACACCTAGCATAGCATGCCATGGCTACCTAATTAGTAATAAGGTTTACCTTAAATGAACCTATAATCATATGTTACCATGCACTAGAATCTCTCTGTTATAAAATCTCAACTCAAGCTGGAGTCATAGTTTATGTCAAACTCCATTTGCTATGAATATTATGTTCTCTTTTAATTCCAGTTCTTGATTAAAAAGATTTTCTCATTAGAAACTCTTTCTAAATAAATCTATCTGTCCTGGCCAGAAACTTGAAACATCAAGAATAATTAAATGAACATAGGATTTTATCTCTATTTACTTAGAGGAACAGATTCCATCTTGATCAACACCTACCTCCATATATAACTAGTAGGAGCCAACACATGCCTATATACCCATACACAGTACAAGTATGAAAGCAGTATCAAACTCAAACCACCTATATACAAGATAATTATGCTATCTCAGGTCTAAAGATTAAATGCAATGATATGATTTATGACAATGCATTGACAAGAGTAAACTCCATGTGCTTGTCATAAGTGTCACTGGTTCGACCTACTTATCATGTATAAGTGCCTATTATGTTTGTTATATGGCATGAGACTCACCATTCCATCTTATTTATATCTCATATAAATAACTTGGGAACAAACATGAATACAATCTTTCTGGATAAGTCATGTCCTTATTATGAAGTATCCTCGATTGTGAACCTATTTATGATACTTTGTGCTAGAAATACTGTCACTCATATTCTTAACAACTTAAGAATAGAATTTCTAATAAAATATCAATGGACCTTTTCTATTACACATAAATATATTATGTAAACTAAAAAGTGAAAATGCCTTTTATTAATAAAAGATGTACAAGATACATACTAAATGGTATGCTCTAGGGCATACTACTAATAATCTCCCACTAGCACTAGAGCCAGTCATTACAATACCTTAGACCCATCTTCTCAAGATGTCGGTCTAACTGTGCTTGTGACAAAGGCTTAGTGAATGGATCAGCTGGATTTTCAGCTGATGTTATTTTTTGCATGGCTACATCGCCTCGTCCAACTATTTCTCTAATAATGTGATAGCGCCTTTCTATGTGTTTGGATTTCTGGTGAGACCGGGGTTCCTTAGCCTGTATGACTGCTCCATTGTTGTCACAGTGAAGTGGAAATGTTGACTCAATGGAATGAACTACTGCAATTTCTGTCATGAACTTCATTATCCAAACAGCTTCTTTTTGCAGCATCTGATGCAGCAATATACTCAACCTCTGTAGTGGAATTTGTAGTCGCACTCTGTTTGGAACTCTTCCAACTGACTGCACCTCCATTATAAATGAACACATATCCAGAGGTAGACTTTCTATCATCGATATCTGATTGGAAATCAGAATCAGTATAACCATCCAATTGTAAGTCTCCACCTCCATAGATCAAGAATAAATGCTTAGTTCTTCTCAAGTACTTAAGGATATTCTTGACAACTATCCAGTGTTCCAAACCTAGATTGGATTGATACCTGCTTGTCAAACTAATAGCTTATGCGATATTCGGCCTAGTACACAACATTGCCTACATTAAACTTTCAATAGCCGAAGCATATGGAATTCTGGCCATCTTATCTCTTTCTTCAGGTGTCTTTGGAGACATCTCTTTAGAAAGATGGATACCATGTCTCTCTGGTAACAATCCTCTCTTGGAATCAAGCATGTTAAACCTCTTTAACACCTTTTCCAAGTATAGACTTTGGGATAAACTAATTATTCTTTTCACTTTATCTCTATAGATGCGAATCCCAAGAATATAGGTTGCCTCCCCTAAGTCTTTCATGGAGCATGTATTTGACAACCATACCTTTACAGTTGTCAACATACCTGTGTCATTACCTATCAACAGTATGTCATCCACATATATGACAAGGAAAGTGATAGCACTGTCACTAACCTTCTTATATACACATGGCTCATCCTCATTTTTTATAAAACCAAATGATTTAATGGCTTCATCAAAACGGATGTTCCAACTCCTCGAAGCTTGCTTCAACCCATAAATGGATCACTTTAGCTTGCATACCTTGGAATCATCTTGGGATTCAAAACCCCTAGGTTGTTCCATAAAAATGTTTTCTTCAATGTATCCATTGAAAAAAGCTGTTTTGACATCCATCTGCCAAATCTCATAATCATAGTATGCAGCTATTGCTAAGAGAATCCTAATTGATTTAAGCATGGCAACAGGCGAGAAAGTCTCCTTATAGTCGATTCCTTGCCTTTGGCGAAACCCTTTCGCTACTAGCATTGCCTTATAGGTCTCTACCTTTCCATCAGAACCAATTTTCTTCTTGAAAACCCATTTGTTCCCTATCGGTATAATACCTTCAGGTGGGTTAACAAGATCCCAACTTGATTCTTATACATGGAATTAATTTCAGATTTCGAAGCATCAATCCATTTTAAAGAGTCAATATCTGATATAGCTTCTTCATAGGTAAGTGGATCATCTCTATGATTTACTTCTTCATGGGTAGACAACTCTTGTTCTTCTTCATGAAGGAAACCATATCTCACTGTTGGGTGAGATACCCTGGTTGTTCTACGAGGAACAGTTGTAGATGTTTCATCAACGGGTGTAGGTTGACTAGATGGATCTATATCCATCTGATCTGTTGGTTGATCAGAATTCTCCAATTCCAACTCTATTTGCCTTCTTTTGCCTCCTTCTTGAACAAACCATTGTTCAAGAAATATGGCATCTCTACTTATCACAACCTTTTGTGAAGTTGGCAAATAAAAATAATATCCAAAATTATCTTTTGGATATCCAACAAATCGACCTTTTTCTGATCTGGTTTCCAATTTATTAGTGTTCAGCTTTTTGATATAAGCTAGACAACCCTAAATCTTAACATGCTTAAGACTTAGTTTTCTTCCATGCCATATCTCATAAGGTGTGGAAGAAACTAATTTTGATGGAATCCTATTCAGAATATACAAAGCTGATTCTAATGCAAATCCCCAAAAGGAGATTGGCATATCAGTATAGCTCATCATACTACGTACCATATCCAATAGGATACGATTTCTCCTTTTAGATACACTATTCAACTGTGGCGTTCCTGGAGGAGTCAACTGGGAAACAATGTTGTGCTCTCTCAAATATTCATCAAATTCAGTACTCCAATATTCACCTTTACGATCTGATCGAAGAGCTTTAATACTCTTTCCTGTTTGATTTTCTACTTCAGATTTAAATTCTTTGAACTTTTCAAAGGATTCATGTTTATATTTCATCAAATACAAATACCCAAACTTTGATTTATCATCAGTAAAGGTAATAAAATAATGAAAATTGCCTCTAGCCATTTCCTTAAATGGACCACATACATCACTATGTATTAGCTCTAAAATATTTTCAGCCCTTAACCCTTGTCCAACAAAAGGTGCTCTAGTCATTTTGCCCTGAAGGCATGATTCACAAGTTGGAGAAGGCTCAGAGCCCAATGAGGATAGAATCCCCATTTTCTCCAGTTTTGCAATCCTATCTTCTGCAACAAGACATAACCTTAAGTGCCAAATATATTTTGAACTTGAGTTGGTTTTCTCCATGGCATTGCATTCATTTAGATCACTTACATTCATTTTGTGTTTGTCATTATTACCTAAATAATAAAATCCATCATTCATATAACCCGAACCGACATATTTATTTCTAAAATAAATATTGAAACATCATCTGTGAACTGAAATTCATAGCCATTTCTAGTTAAATTAGATATAAAAATGATGTTCTTAAAAGCATCAGGTACATATAAAATATTATCCAAATACAAAACATGTCCAAACGTGTAAAAGGATTTAGATCCTATAGCTAAAGCTTCAACAGTTAAGCCATTGCCAAACCGGACTCTAACATCTTGAGAACGCAAGCTGCTACTATTTGTTAGTTCCTGCATATCATTAGAAATGTGAGAACTGGTATCAGTATTTAAAACCCAAGTTGTAGATGAACTATGAGTATCATCAGAATCTAAATAACAAGATATAGACATACCTTCCAAAGGTGTATCCTTCTTGTCCTTCAAAGAAGCAAGATACTCTGTGCAGTTCCTTTTTCCAGTGCCCATCCTTCTGGCAGTGGAAACACTTTCCTTTGCCACCATCAGCTTTAGTCTTCCTTTTTTGTTTAACTATTTTCTTAGAAGGACCAGGAATCTGAGGTTTCTTTTTCTTATTGCCCTTCTTCTTATTGGACTTTCTAGCAGAAGAAGATGCAATCAAAGCAACCTCTTTTCCTTTATTGCTCGGCATATTCTTTTGGACAATAACCAGCATGTTGAGTAAACCAGCTAAGGTGTAATCCTGTTTAGTTATATGGAAATTTGTCACAAAATTCCCAAAAGACTCAGGAAGGGACTGAAGGATCAAATCCGTCTGTAGTTGGAAATCCATGTTGAAGTCAAGATATTCCAGCTGCTCAATCAGCAGAATCATTTTGTGGACATGATCTCCAACATTCTGTCCCTTAGACATCCTCATGCGAAACAACTATCTAGATATCTCATACCTAGCATTCCTGCTGTGCTCACCATATAACTCTTGTAGGTGAAGGAGGATCTCACTCGCACTCTGCATGTTTTCATGCTGCTTCTATAACTCATTACTCATAGAAGCAAGCATGTAACACTTAGCTCTCATATCATGCTCCTTCCACTTGTCCAAAGTTTCATATTCCTCTTGTGTGGCCTTTGAAGGTAAGGGACTAGGGACATTTGAGTCTAAAACATATCCTATATGTTCAAGGTTTAGGACAAGTTTCAAATTTCTTAGCCAATCAAACAGATTAGGTCCTGTCAACCTATTACGATCAAGTATGCTTGCAAGGATTTTGGATGGTGGTGGTTGTTCTGTACTCATTATTATCAAAAAATTAACTGCAGAAAATAACCAGATTTATTAGTAAATGTATCATGTAATTAACCAAAATGATTATGGTCTTTTAATCAAATTGGTCCTCCCACTAACTTAGCGAATCCTACACTTCCAAAGTAGAAAATAGAAATCCTAGTTGGATGGATTCTAGTGGGTGATTGAATTCTTATAATTCTATTGATCATCCTCAGGTATATCCAATATTGGAATTACAATAAACTATAAGTGAGCAACTCCTTGCCCATCACATTTCATGTGAGGTTTAATTCTTTACCTAGCCTTTAATGCTCAAAATCTCAGGTACATCTATTATTGACTCATCTTGCATTAGTTAAGTTGATCCCATTGAGCCAGTAATTATGCAAATAATTTTAATATCCTCAGGTACATCCAATATTGGCCACCAAACCATTTACATATTTACAACATCTCATGCTTAACAATTATTCTTAAGAAAATCTCTTAAATTAATTGCATCTTATGCAACTATTTAAAATTTCTTAAAATAATTGCCCCAATGGAGGCCCTATGTTGTAATTACTTTAATTATAGCATTTCCAACTTAATCATTTGTTTGGAAGATTTTATAGTCATCCTAATTACTATTAAGGTCTCACTTTGCACATTATCCATTTAGCATACATATATCATATACTGCATACATTCACATACATCTCATGCATTTATGGACAATAAATAAATATAATATGATCATGGACTTTCTAAGAGATTCAATTCTGAGCCATTAAGAATTGAATCAGGGTATTTCTAGGTGCATTTCATTCATTCATATTACAAGAGTTGCTGAAGGAGTACATAATCAACACTTGATATTGAATTCCTCCTACTGGTCCCACCAATGACCTTCTTGAACTTCTTGCAATCCAATATTACATAGTAATCCTTAGCATACCAAGGCAAATTTACAAGAACTTAAATAAATGAAATTATAACAAAAAAATTATTACAACCTTAATAATACATGCCCAAAATAAATTAAAATAAATTAATTAATTTACATTCCCAAAGAAACATAAAAGAAATAAATTCAATCACATTGGTCTTTTATAGTCCATGATCATCCATCATGCATATCACTATTTAACAATTAAATAAAATATACATACTTAAATTAAATTGAATATCTCATATTCAACTTAAAAATCTAGATTTGAATATGATTCAAACAAATTTAAAAATTCAGATTTGAATCTCATTCAAACAAATTAAAAAATTCAGATTTGAATCACATTCAAACAACCTTAATAATTCATATTTGAATCACATTCAAACAATTTTTAAAAATCAGATTTGAATCACATTCAAACAATTTTTAAAAATTCAGATTTGAATATTATTCAACAACTTTAAAAAATCAGATTTAAATGTGATTCAAACAACTTTAAAAATTTAGATTTGAATCACATTCAAACAACTTTTAAAATTCAGATTTGAATCACATTCAAACAATTTTTTAAAATTCTGATTTGAATCAAAATTTAATTGTGTGATTAAAACTACTAATTAAATACTTTAATTAGTCGTAGGATAGGCCTTAGATCATACAACAATTGCAGAATTAAAAGCCAAACCTTGCACCACCCATGAAGCCACAAACCTTGCGCACTATGTTGGTGTTCTTCAAGCATGCCGCCACACATCCATTGCAACCAGCAATGGATAAATCATCTCATGATCAAAACACACAATTAAATCATATAATAAATAATCTAAATGGCAAATATAGTGGCTCTGATACCAATTGAAGGAGCGGAAGCGTGAAAAACACAAGTTTATACCATTGAATTAAAAAATTTTTACCTAGGGTCACATGCATCATGTAAGATTTATTTTTATCGATTTGATTTCAATGATAAATGACATATTAAAACACTTTTAATATGTTTTTGGATCTGTATTTGCCGTTTAAGATTTTAAAAATTAATCAGATTAGTTTTAGAACCCTAAATTAGATCAAGAATAAATATACTAACCTCTTGATGCACTGCAGTATATTTGTGCCTTTCGGATGCTTATTCAGGATACCAAATGTTGTCCCTCTAGCTTGTCCACACCAAGAACGCCTATGGCAGCCCTTGAACAGCTTCTAAAGCTTTTTCTATTATTTTAAAAATCAAGTTTTGCCTTTTAAGAGATTAAAGATGTAAACAGGACACTAGAAACAATTTCTAATATTTTTAATTCAAGAGATTGTTTGCTAATATCTTGGAATAGATGAGAGAAGAAGATGAAGAGAAGGGGAACCTCTTGGGTGGCAACACCAAAGAGAATAGCTGCTGGTTGTATTTTTTTTCTCTTCATAACAAAACTTATATAGTTAGGTTAACACATTAAACCCTTGCCACATGTCACCCTCTGATTGGTTCTAGTTTTAATTGGCCCAATCACATTGTGCCAAGTGTCAAACCTATATTTAATCTTAATTTTAATCATCTTACATGATTAAAAGACATTTGACAAGCTTATGTGTAATGCCATATGTCACCATCTCATGGTGCCACATGTCACCCTGTGAAATGACCAAAATGCCCCTGTGTCTTAATTTTAAGTTCTCAACCCAAAATAATTATTTCTCTTCTTCTAATAAATTTATATCAAATATAAATTAATTAATTAATCTCTATTAATTAATTTCTCATTAATTAAATTCATATTTAAACACTTTAAATATAAATTTGACTTATACTGTACATCCAATAATCTAGATTTAATTTTAAGTCATGCTAGGGACTTTGCAATCTAATTGCTGTTAGTAGTATGCCCTAGAGCATATCATTTAGTATGTATCTTGTACATATTTTATTAATAAAAGGCATTTTCACTTTTCCGTTTGCATAATATATTTATGTGTAATAGAAAAGGTCCATTGATATTTTGTTAGAAATATTATTCTTAAGTTGTTAAGAATATGAGTGACAATATTTCTAGCACAAAGTATCATAAATAGGTTCACAATCGAGGATACTTCATAATAAGGACATGACTTATCCAGAAAGATTGTATTCATGTTTGTTCCAAAGTTATTTATATGAGATATAAATAAGATAGAATGGTGAGTCTCATGCCATATAACAAACATGATAAGCACTTATAAATGATAAGTAGGCTGAACTAGTGACACTTATGACAAGCACATGGAGTTTACTCTTGTCAATGTTTTGTTATAAATCATATCAGTGTATATAACCTTTAGACCTGAGATAGCACAGTTATCTTGTATATAGGTAGTTTGAGTTTGATACTGCTTTCATACTTGTACTGCGTATGGGTATATGGGCATCTGTTGGCTCCTACTAGTTATATATGGAGGTAGGTGTTGATCAAGATGGAATCTGTTCCTCTAAGTAAATAGAGATAAAATCCTATATTCATTTAATTGTTCTTGATGTTTCAAGTTCCTGGCCAGGACAGATAGATTTATTCAGAAAAGAGTTTCTGATGAGAAAATCTTTTTAATCAAGAACTACCAATTGTAACGACCCAGCCCAGCCCAGTCAGTATTGTCCGCTTTGGCCCGTGGGCCTCACGGATTTGTCCCTTGGGAGGTTTCGCTCCAAAAGCGCTTTGGGGCGAAACCTCAAAGTTCATCCGTGAACCCAATAGCCAGCTGTCTGGAAACTGGCTCGTCAATAATGTCGAGCCGGACTCCCTCGATGCAGTGGAGTGCGAGGGCGCCAGGAAGTTGGTGGGTTGTAGCGGTGTGGGGCGGCGTCATGCGCTGCGGTGCGCCCGTCCACATCGGAAATGGGAGAAGGGAATGCGGGCCATATATGTGGGTCGGCCTAAAGCGGTCGTGGCGCTTTTGGGCGAAACCTCCCAAGGGACAAATCAAGTGAGGCCCACGGGCCAGCGGACAATCTTGGCCGGTGTTTGGTCGTTGATATGTAACGACCCGGCCCGGCCCGGTCGATGTCGCTTTGGCCGTGGGCCTCGCGAAGGTTGACCGGTGACGACCCCATGGCGATTTCTCCCATTCCGATGGCGGCGGCTGCGGCGTTTATCGCCGTCCCGATCGTTAACCACCAACTTCGGCTCTGCCTGCTGAAAATCGGCTGACCAATTGTAACGACCCGGCCCGGTCGGTATTGTCGCTTTGGCGTGGGCCTCGCATTGTCCCTTGGGAGGTTTCGCTCCCAAAGCGCTTTTGGGGGAGGCGAAACCTCCCAAGAAATCCGTGAATACGAAGCTAGCGAATCGCTGATCTAGAATAAAGAGAACTCTTAGCAAATGGAGTTTGACATAAACCATGACTTCAGCTTGAGTTGGGATTTTGTAACAGAGAGATTCTAGTGCATGGTAACATATGATTATAGGTTCATTTAAGGTAAACATTATTACTAATTGGGTGGCCATGGCATGCTATGCTAGGCGTTAACCATGGTCTATGAGATTCATAAAATGATTTAGAGAAATCATTTATGGTAAGAAAGAATTCTGATGATATTAAGAGTTGATATCATGTCTCATTATCAATTAGTGATGAGCCTAGTAAGTCACACACATATACAAGTTATTACCTATTTAAATATGATTTAATTAATTAATTAAAGAGTTTAATTGATTAATTAAATAGGTTTGGTTTGCAATTAAATTGCAAAGTCCTTAGCATGACTTGAAACCAAATCTAGATTATTGGATGTGTAGTATAAATTAAATTTATATTTAAAGTGTTTAAATATGAATTCAATTAATGAGAAATTAATTAATAGAGATTAATTAATTAATTAATTTATATTTGATATAAATTAGAAGAAGAAAAATAATTATTTTGGGTTAAGAACTCAAAATTCAGACACAGGGGCATTTTGGTCATTTCACAGTGTGACACGTGGCACCATGAGATGGTGACACATGGGATTACACATAAGTTTGCCAAATGTTTTTTTTAATCATGTAAGATGATTAAAATCAAGATTAAATATAGGTTTGACACTTGGCACAATGTGATTGGGTCACTTAAACCTAGAGCTAATCAAAGGGTGACATGTGGCAAGGGTTTAATGTGTTAACCTAGCTATATAAGTGTTGTTATGAAAAAAGAAAAACAACCAGCAGCCACTCCTCTCCTTTGTCACGCCATTTTGAGGTTCTCCATCTATTCTTCTTCATCTCTCATCAATTCAAAGAGATTAGCCATCAATCTCTTGAATTAAGAACACTAGAAATTGTTTCTAGTTTTCTGTTTACATCTCTAATCTCTTAAAAGGCAGAACTTGAATTTCTAATTAATAGAAAAAGCTTTATAAGCTATTCAAGGGCTGCCATAGGTGTTCTTGGTGTGGACAAGCTAGAGGGACAACATATGGTGTCCTGAAGACAAATCTCAAAGGCGTAGACACGCTGCAGTGCATCAAGAGGTTAGTGTAATCGTTCTTGATTTAATCTAGGATTCTAAAATCAATCTGATTAATTTTAAAATCTTAAATGGCAAACACAGATCCAAAAACATATTAAAAGATTTTTAATATGTTGTTTATCATTGAAATCAAATAGATAAAAATAAATCTTGCATGATGCATGTGACCCTAGGTAAAAAATTTTGCATTCAATGATATAAACTTGTGTTTTTCACGCTTTTGTTCCTTCAATTGGTATTAGAGCCATTATATTTGCCATTTAGATTGATGTTTATATGATTTAATTGTGTGTTTGATTATGAGATCAAAAGTTCATTGCTGGTTGCAAAGCCAAGGTGGCGGCACAAATGATGAACACCATGGTGCGCATGGTTGATGCACCACAATGGTATATGCAAAGGTAAATGGATGGTGAATGTGCAATTATTGTATGATCTAAGATCCATTTCATGTCTAATTAAATTGTTTAATTAGAATTTTTATAACACAATTAAATTATGATTCAAATCAGAATTTCAAAAATTATTTGAATGTGATTCAAATCTGAATTTTAAAAGTTGTTTGAATGTGATTCAAATCTGAATTTTTAAAGTTGTTTGAATCATATTTAAATATGATTTTTTAAAATTGATTGAATAAAATTCAGATCTGATTTTTTTTAAAAAATGTTTGAATGTGATTCAAATCTGAATTTTTAAAGTTGTTTGAATGTGATTCAAATCTGAATTTTTAAATTTGTTTGAATGAGATTCAAATATGAATTTTTAAATTTATTTGAATCATATTCAAATCTAGATTTTTAAGTTGAATATGAGATATTCAATTTAATTTAAGTATGTATGTTTTATTTAATTGTTAAATAGTGATATGCATGATGGATGATCATGGACTATAGAAGTCCAATGTGATTGGATTTATTTCTTTTATGTTTCTTTGGGATTGTAAATTAATTAATTTATTTTAATTTATTTTGGGCATGTATTATTAAGTTTGTAATAATTTTTGGGTTGTAATTTCATTTATTTAAGTTCTTGTAAATTCGCCTTGGTATGCCAAGGATTACTATGTAATATTGGATTGCAAGAAGTTCAAGGAGGTCAAGAGCATTGGTGGGACCAGTGGGAGAAATTCAAGATCAAGTGTTGATTATGTACTCCTTCAGCAACTCTTGTAAAATAAATGAATGAAATGCACCTAGGAATGCCCTGATTCAATTCTTGGTGGCTCATAATTGAATCCCTTAGAAAGTCCATGATCAGACCATATTTATTGCTTATCCATGAATGCATGAGATGTATGGGAATGTATGCTATTATATAATATATGCATGCTAAATGGATAACGTGCAAAGTGAGACCTAAATAGTAATTAGGATGACTATAAAATCTTCCGAACAAATGATTAAGTTGGAAATGCTATAATTAAAGTAATTATAACATAGGCCCTCCATTGGGGCAATTATTTTAAGAAATTTTAAATAGTTGCATAAGATGCAATTAATTTAAGAGATTTTCTTAAGAATAATTGTTAAGCATGAGATGTTGTAAATATGTAAATAGTTTGGTGGCTAATATTGGATGTATCTGAGGACATTAAAATTATTTGCATAATTAATGGCTCAATGGGATCAACTTAACTAATGCAAGATAAGTCAATAATGGATGTACCTGAGATTTTGAGCATTAGGGGCTAGGTAAAGGATTGAACCTCACATGAGATGTGATGGGCAAGGAGTTGCTCACTTATAGTTTATTATAATTCCAATAATGGAGGTACCTGAGGATGATCAATAGAATTATAAGAATTCAATCACCCACTAGAATTCCATCCAACTAGGATTTCCGTTTTCTACTTTGGAAGTGTAGGATTCGCTAAGTTAGTGGGAGGGCCAATTTGATTAAAAGACCATAATCATTTTGGTTAATTACATGATACATTTACTAATTAATCTGATTATTTTCTGCAGTTAATTTTCTGATAAAAATGAGCACAGAACAACCACCACCATCCAATATCATTGCAAGCATACTTGATCACAATAGGTTGACAGGACCTAATCTTCCTGATTGACTAAGAAATTTGAAACTTGTCCTGAACCTTGAACATATAGGATATGTTCTAGATTCAAATGTTCCTGGTCCCTTACCTCCAGAGGCCACACAAGAGGAACATGAAACTTTGGATAAGTGGAAGGAGCATGATATGAGAGCTAAGTGTTACATGCTTGCTTCCATGAGTAATGAGTTACAAAAGCAGCATGAGAACATGCAGAGTGTGAGTGAGATCCTCCTTCACCTGCAAGAGTTGTATGGTGAGCACAGTAGGAATGCTAGGTATGAGATATCTAGACAGCTATTCCGTATGAGGATGTCTGAGGGACAGAATGTTGGGGATCATGTCCACAAGATGATTCGGCTGATTGAGCATTTGGAACATCTTGACTTCAACATGGATTTCCAACTACAGACGGATTTGATCCTTCAGTTCCTTCCTGAGTCTTTTGGGAATTTTGTGACAAATTTTCATATGACTAAACAGGAATGCACTTTAGCTGGTTTACTCAACATGCTGATTATTGCCCAAAAGAATATGCCGGGCAATAAAGGAAAAAAGAGGTAGCTTTGATTGCATCTTCTTCTGCTGGAAAGTCTAACAAGAAGAAGGGCAATAAGAAAAAGAAACTTCAAATTCCTGGTCCTTCCAAGAAAATAGCTCAACAGAAAAGGACGACTAAAGCTGATGGAGGCAAAGGAAAGTGTTTCCACTGCCAAAAGGATGGGCACTGGAAAAGGAACTACCCAGAGTATCTTGCTTCTCTGAAGGACAAGAAGGATACACCTTCGGAAGGTATGTCCATATCTTGTTATTTAGATTCTGATGATACTCATAGTTCATCTACAGCTTGGGTTTTAGATACTGGTGCCAGTTCTCACATTTCTAATGATATGCAGGAACTAGCAAACAGTAGCAGCTTGCGTTCTCAAGATATTAGAGTCTGGATTGGCAATGGCTCAACTGTTGAAGCTTTAGCCATAGGATCTAAATCTTTTTACATGTTTGGACATGTTTTGTGTTTGGATAATATTTTATATGTACCTGATGCTTTTAAGAACATCATTTCTATATCTAGTTTGACTAGAAATGGCTATGAATTTCAGTTCACAGATGATGTTTGCAATATTTATTTTAGAAATAAATATGTTGGTTCGGGTTATATGAATGATGGTCTTTATTATTTGGATAATAATGACAAACACAAATTGAATGCAAGTGATCTAAAAAAATGCAATGCCATGGTGAAAACCAACTCAAGTTCAAAATATATTTGGCACTTAAGGTTATGTCATGTTGTAGAAGATAGGATTGCAAAACTGGAGAAAATGGGGATTCTATCCTCATTGGGCTCTGAGCCTACTCTAATTTGTGAATCTTGCCTTCAGGGCAAAATGACTAGATCACCCTTTGTTGGACAAGGGCTAAGAGCTGAAAATATTTTGGAGCTAATACATAGTGATGTATGTGGTCCATTTAAAGAAATAGGTAGAGGGTGCTTTAATTATTTTATTACCTTTACTGATGATAAATCAAGATTTGGGTATTTGTATTTGATGAAATACAAACATGAATCCTTTGAAAAGTTCAAAGAATTTAAATCTGAAGTAGAAAATCAAACAGGAAAGAGTATTAAAGCTCTTCGATCAGATCGTGAAGGTGAATATTTGAGTACTGAATTTGATGAAAACTTGAGAGAACACGGCATTGTTTCTCAGCTGACTCCTCCAGGAATGCCACAGCTAAATGGTGTATCTGAAAGGAGAGATCGTAGCCTATTGGATATGGTACGTAGTATGATGAGCTATACTGATATGCCAATCTTCTTTTGGGAATTTGCATTAGAATCAGCTTTGTATATTCTGAATAGGATTCCATCAAAATTAGTTTCTTCCACACTTTATGAGATATGGCATGGAAGAAAACCAAGTCTTAAGCATGTTAAGATTTGGGGTTGTCCAGCTTATATTAAAAAACTGAACACTGATAAATTGGAGACCAGATCAGAAAAAGGTCGATTTGTTGGATATCCAAAAGATAGTTTTGGATATTATTTTTATTTGCCTACTTCACAAAAGGTTGTGATAAGTAGAGATGCCACATTTCTTGAACAACAGTTTGTTCAAAAAGGAGGCAAAGGAAGGCAAATAGAGTTAGAATTGGAGAATTCTGACCAACCAGCATCGGATGGATATAGATCCATCTAGTCAACCTATACCCGTTGATGAAACATCTACAGCTATTCCTCGTAGAACAACTAGGGTATCTCACCCACCAGTGAGATATGGTTTTCTTCATGAAGAAGAACAAGAGTTGTCTACTCATGAAGAAGAGGATCATGGAGATGATCCACCTACCTATGAAGAAGCTATATCAGATATAGACTCCTCAAAATGGATTGATGCTATGAAATCCGAGATTGATTCCATGTATAAGAATCAAGTTTGGGATCTCTTTGACCCACTTGAAGGTATTGTACCTATAGGGAACAAATGGGTTTTCAAGAAGAAAATTGGTTCTGATGGAAAGGTAGAGACCTATAAGGCAAGGCTAGTAGCGAAAGGGTTTTGCCAAAGGCAAGGAGTCAACTATGAGGAGACTTTCTCACCTGTTGCCATGCTTAAATCAATTAGGATTTTATTAGCAATAACTGTATACTATGATTATGAGATTTGGCAGATGGATGTCAAAACAGTTTTTCTCAATCGATACATTGAAGAAAACATTTTCATGGAACAACCTAGGGGTTTTGAATCCCGAGATGGTCCCAAGGTATGCAAGCTAAAGCGATCCATTTATGGGTTGAAACAAGCTTCGAGGAGTTGGAACATCCGTTTTGATAAAGCCATTAAATCCTTTGGTTTTATAAAAAATGAGGATAAGCCATGTGTATATAAGAAGGTTAGTGACAGTGCTATCACTTTCCTTGTTTTATATGTGGATGACATACTGTTGATGGATAATGACACAGGTATGTTGACAACTATAAAGGTATGGTTGTCAAATACATTCTCCATGAAAGACTTAGGGGAGGCAACCTATATTCTTGGGATTCGCATATATAGAGATAGAGCGAAAAGAATAATTGGTTTATCCCAAAGTCTATACTTGGAAAAGGTGTTAAAGAGGTTTAACATGCTTGATTCCAAGAGAGGATTGTTACCAGTGAGACATGGTATTCACCTTTCTAAAGAGATGTCTCCAAAGACACCTGAAGAAAGAGATAAGATGGTTAGGATTCCATATGCTTTGGCTATTGAAAGTTTAATGTATGCGATGTTGTGTACTAGGCCGGATATCGCATATGCTGTTAGTTTGACTAGCAGGTATCAATCCAATCCAGGTTTAGAACACTGGATAGTTGTCAAGAAAATCCTTAAGTACTTGAGAAGAACTAAGGATTTATTCTTGATTTATGGAGGTGGAGACTTGCAATTGGATGGTTATACTGATTCTGATTTCCAATCAGATATCGATGATAGAAAGTCTACCTCTGGATATGTGTTCATTTGTAATGGAGGTGCGATCGATTGGAAGAGTTCCAAATGAGCACGCACAGATTCTACTATAGAGGCTGAGTATATTACTACATCGAGATCTTTGCAAAGGAAGGCATTTGGATAAAAAGTTCGTGCCAGAACTTATAGTAGTTCCTTCCATTGAGTCGGATTCCAGCACCTTTGTGACAATAATGGAGCAGTCATACAGGCTAAGGAACCAAGGTCTCACCAGAAATCCAAACACATAGAAAGGCACTACCACATTATCAGAGAAATAGTTGGACGAGGAGATGTAGCCATGCAGAAAATAGCATCAGCTGAAAATCCAGCTGATCCATTCATTAAGCCTATGTCACAGACTCAGTTAAACCGACATCTTGAGAAGATAGGTCTAAGATATTGTAATGAATGGCTCTAGTGCTAGTGGGAGATTGTTAGTAGTATGCCCTAGAGTATATCATTTAGTATGTATCTTGTACAAATTTTATTAATAAAAGGCATTTTCACTTTTACGTTTACATAATATATATATGTGTAATAGAAAAGGTCCATTGATATTTTGTTAGAAATATTATTCTTAAGTTATTAAGAATATGAGTGACAATATTTCTAGCACAAAGTATTATAAATAGGTTCACAATCGAGGATACTTCATAATAAGGACATGACTTATCCAGAAAGATTGTATTCATGTTTGTTCCAAAGTTATTTATATGAGATATAAATAAGATGGAATGGTGAGTATCATGCCATATAACAAA
Source organism: Hevea brasiliensis (assembly GCF_030052815.1). Lineage (NCBI taxonomy): Eukaryota > Viridiplantae > Streptophyta > Magnoliopsida > Malpighiales > Euphorbiaceae > Hevea > Hevea brasiliensis. The sequence goes on from NC_079493.1 coordinate 103,477,051, forward strand.
CATGATAGGCACTTATAAATGATAAGTAGGCTGAACCAGTGACACTTATGACAAGCACATGGAGTTTACTCTTGTCAATGTTTTTTCATAAATCATATCAGTGCATATAATCTTTAGACCTGAGATAGCACAGTTATCTTGTATATAGGTAGTTTGAGTTTGATCTTTGCTTTCATACTTATGTGTATGGGTATATGGGCATGTGTTGGCTCCTACTAGTTATATATGGAGGTAGGTGTTGATCAAGATGGAATATGTTCCTCTAAGTAAATAGAGATAAAATCCTATGTTCATTTAATTGTTCTTGATGTTTCAAGTTCTGGCAGACAGATAGATTTATTGAGAAAGAGTTTACGATTAGAAAATCTTTTTAATCAAGAACTGGAATTAAAAGAGAGCATAATATTCATAGCAAATGGAGTTTGACATAAACCATGACTCCACCTTGAATTGGGATTTTGTAACAGAGAGATTCTAGTGCATGGTAACATATGATTATAGGTTCATTTAAGGTAAACATTATTACTAATTGGGTGGCCATGGCATGCTATGCTAGGCGTTAACCATGGTCTATGAGGTTCATAAAATGATTTAGAGAAATCATTTATGGTAAAAAAGAGTTCTGATGATATTAAGAGTTAATATCATGTCTCATTGCCAATTAGTGATGAGCTTAGTAAGTCTCACACATACACAAGTTATCACCTATTTAAATATGATTTAATTAATTAATTAAAGAGTTTAATTGATTAATTAAATAGGTTTGGTTTGCAATTAAATTGCAAAGTCCCTAGCATGACTTGAAACTAAATCTAGATTATTAGATGTGTAGTATAAATTAAATTTATATTTAAAGTGTTTAAATATGAATTTAATTAATGAGAAATTAATTAATAGAGATTAATTAATTAATTTATATTTGATATAAATTAGAAGAAGAAAAATAATTATTTTGGGTTAAAAACTCAAAATTCAGACACAGGGGCATTTTGGTCATTTCACAGTGTGACACGCAACACCATGAGATGGTGACACATAGGATTACACATAAGCTTGCCAATTTTTTTTTTTAATCATGTAAGATGATTAAAATCAAGATTAAATATAGGTTTGACACTTGGCACAATGTGATTGGGTCACTTAAACCTAGAGCTAATCAAAGGGTGACATGTGGCAAAGGTTTAATGTGTTAACCTAGCTATATAAGTGTTGTTATGAAAAAGAAAAACAACCAGTAGCCACTCCTCTCCTTTGTCATGCCATTTTGAGGTTCTCCATATATTCTTCTTCATCTCTCATCAATTCAAAGAGATTAGCCATCAATCTCTTGAATTAAGAACACTAGAAATTGTTTCTAGTTTCCTATTTACATCTCTAATCTCTTAAAAGGCAGAACTTGAATTTCTAATTAATAGAAAAAGCTTTAGAAGCTATTTAAGGGCTGCCATAGGTGTTCTTGGTGTGGACAAGCTAGAGGGACAACATTTAGTGTCCTGAAGACAAATCTCAAAGGCGCAGAACATTGCGATTGCATCAAGAGGTTAGTGTAATCGTTCTTGATTTAATCTAGGGTTCTAAAATTAATCTGATTAATTTTAAAATCTTAAATGGCAAATACAGATCCAAAAATATATTAAAAGAGTTTTAATATGTTGTTTATCATTGAAATCAAATCGATAAAAATAAATCTTGCATGATGCATGTGACCCTAGATGAAAATTTTTGAATTCAATGATATAAACTTGTGTTTTTCACGCTTCCGTTCCTTCAATTGCAAACCAAACTTATTTAATTAACCAATTAAACTCTTTAATTAATTAATTAAATCATATTTAATTAGGTGATAACTTGTGTATGTGTGTGACTTACTAGGTTCATCACTAATTGGCAATGAGATATGATATCAACTCTTAATATCATCAGAACTCTTTCTTACCATAAATTATTTCTCTAAATCTTTTTATATATATCATAGACCATAGTTAACACCTAGCATAGCATGCCATGGCTACCCAATTAGTAATAAGGTTTACCTTAAATGAACCTATAATCATATATTACCATGCACTAGAATCTCTCTGTTACAAAATCCCAACTCAAACTGGAGTCATAGTTTATGTCAAACCCCATTTGCTATGAATATTATGTTTTCTTTTAATTCCAGTTCTTGATTAAAAAGATTTTCTCATTAGAAACTCTTTCTAAATAAATCTATCTGTCCTGGCCAGGAACTTGCAACATCAAGAACAATTAAATGAACATAGGATTTTATCTCTATTTACTTAGAGGAATAGATTCCATCTTGATCAACACCTACCTCCATATATAACTAGTAGGAGCCAACACATGCCCATATACCCATACACAGTACAAGTATGAAAGCAGTATCAAACTCAAACTACCTATATACAAGATAACTGTGCTATCTCAGGTCTAAAGATTATATGCACTGTTATGATTTATGACAATGCATTGACAAGAGTAAACTCCATGTGCTTGTCATAAGCGTCACTGGTTCGACCTACTTATCATGTATAAGTGCCTATCATGTTTGTTATATGGCATGAGACGCACCATTCCATTTTATTTATATCTCATATAAATAACTTGGGAGCAAACATGAATACAATCTTTTTGGATAAGTCATGTCCTTATTATGAAGTATCCTCGATTGTGAACTTATTTATGATACTTTGTGCTAGAAATACTGTTACTCATATTCTTAACAACTTAATAATAGAATTTCTAACAAAATATCAATGGACCTTTTCTATTACACATAAATATATTATGTAAACTGAAAAGTGGAAATGCCTTTTATTAATAAAAGATGTACAAGATACATACTAAATAATACGCTCTAGGGCATACTACTAACAAAAATTATATCACAAATTTATCAATATTTACTTAAAGCAAAACTTTAAAGAATCAATGGATATTCTCAGCTTTACCGAAAATTCTGCAAAGTTCCCCCTATACCTAGGACCTACCCAACCTGCAAAATGATCTAAATAAAACTTCTAAATCACATATTACATATCCACATCTCATCAACATCATATGGCCCCTCCTGGGCCCTCCAAACCAGTAAAAAATTATATAACTAGACATAAAATAATTATTTAAAAATTCAGGGTATTACACAGGCTTATATAATGGTTAGGTTAGGGACCCTTCTCTTTATCAGCTGTAATTGTTTCCTACCATTAAGGAAACATTTCCTTTAGTGCTAGTATCCTTATGGGAGTGAAATTTGGTAGTTATCTGTTGTCACTCAAGATGACATTTATATAAAATATAAATATTCAAATAGTGGCAGATAATTATTTAAATATTCAAATAAAAGATAAGTGGTCCACATTAGTCTCATGAATATTGAGATATGTCCTGCATTCTTCCACTTGGACCACTTTAATATAAAGAACTTATGAATGATATAATAGTATGGCCATATATAATACATGCTACCCAAGACATACTAGCAATCAAGAAATGCTTAAACAAAGATTCTTAATGCTAAGAATCATGACAATCATGTCTTTTAGTCAGATACTTCCTTCCATGTATTACAATGCATAATCATCTCTAAGTAAGCAAACTTATACAAAATGGGCAAATTATCAGATATAACATCTTTATGTGTTAAAATCCAAACATACAAAAATGAGTTCATAGTATGAGCAGGAAATCAAATATACAAGGAGCTAACTAAACCCATGTCCTTCACATGACTTAGCTAACTAAACCCACATCCTTTGCATGACTTTTGTACAATATAGCCGGCAATCCTTTAGTCATGGGGTCCGCTATCATCAGTTTAGTTTGTATGTGTTCAATATGAACTTCTTATTTCTTTACATGCTCTCTAACACTTAATTACTTGATATTAATATACTTATTTCGACTTCCACTTTTATTATTCTTCGAGAAGAAAATCGTAGCCTAATTATCACAAAATATTGATATAGTTTTTGCTATAGAATCGATAATTTTAAGGCCTGTGATGAAATTCTTCAACCTCAAAGCCTATTTTATAGCCTCATAGCAACCAATGACTTCTGCTTCCATAGTAGACGAAGTAATTATTGTTTGTTTACAACTTCTCCAAGATATTGTTCCTTCAATAAGAAGGAATATATATCTTGAAGTAAACTTCCTTGTGTCTACAAAACCAGTAAAATCTGAGTCTAAGTGACCAATCAACTCCAGATTTTTAGTATGCCTGAAAGTTAGCATATAATCCTTGGTTCCCTGTAAGTACCATATGACCTTTTTAGCAGCTTTCTAATGTTCTAATCCTGGGTTACTTTGGTATCTACCTAACATTCCTACTGCAAATCCAATATCAGGTCTAGTGAAAACTTATGCATACATCAAGCTTCCTACTGTAGATGCAGATGGCATACTTTTCAGCTACTTCTTTTCTAACTATTTTGTGGACATTGACTATGACTGAATTTGTCACTTTTAATAATGGGTGCAATAGTAGGAGAACAATATGATATTCTAAATTTTTGCAAAATTTCTCAATGTAAGCCCTTTAAGATAGTCCCAATATCTTTTGAGCCCTATCTCTGTGAATCTCTATGCCAATAACATATGAGGCTTCATCCATATCCTTCATTTTGAAATTTTTGGAAAGAAACAACTTTGTCTCTCTTTGTCTCTCTTAATATCCCTATTTGGAAAGAAACAACTTTGTTTCTCTTAATGTCCCTAAGTCATTACTTGCAAGAAAAATATCATCTACATATAGGACTAAAAAATAAATATCTGCTCCCATTAACCTTAAGGTATATACGCTAATCCACAATACTTTTGGTAAAACTGAAAGATGTAATCACATTGTGAAATTTTATATACCACTGTCGAGAAGTTTGTTTAAGCCCATATATAAATTATTTAACTTACAAACTAAGTGACTATCTTTTTCAACACAAAAACCTTTAGGTTGAATCATGTATACTTCTTCTTTAAGATCCCCATTTAAAGAAAATGTTTTCACATCCATTTGGTGTAACTCCAAATCAAAATGAGCTACTATTGTCATGATTATCCTATATGAATCCTTCTTGGAAATCAGAGAGAAAGTTTCATGATAATCAAGCCTTCCTTTTGAGCGAAACCCTTGGCCATAGGTCTAGCCTTATATTGTTCCATTTTACCTAAAGTGTCCTTTTTGGTCTTATAGACCCATTTCCAACTTATGGTTGTGGCTCTTTTAGGTAATTCAATGAGATCCCAAACTTTATTTTTAGCTATTGATTCCATTTCTTCTTTCATAGCATTATACCAAAGTATGGAATTAGTTTCACTCATGGCTTGAGAAAACGTCATTGGATCATGATAAAGCCCAACATCAAAGTCAGTCTCTTGTAAGTATACCATGTAATCACTAGAAATTGTTGGCTTTCTTTGTCTTGTGGATCCTCTTGGTTTTGATGGTTCTTCATTTTGTATTCCTTGATTAACAGGTTTTGGTTTGACTTATTCCTTATGATGTGGTAACTCTTGAATGGGTTGCTCTTGAATGATTACTGGTTGACTTCTTTTGAAAGCAATGCCAATTAAACCCACACATTAATGGGAGAGTCAATATGTTTTCTAATTTCCTTTAATTCTATTTTTTGAGGAACAACTGTAACACCCCTATTTGCATAGCCTGGTATATTTCACTGTTCCGGTGACCGGTGTCGGTCCGGACAATTAAGGGGATTAGAACCACACTTAAGACAACTAAAGAAGCCATAAACCCAAATAATTAGTAATGTTCAATTAGTTAAGTATAAATAAGAAAAACAGAACATAAGAAGTTAAACGAGCCGAGATTCACAGCAATGGGTGACCTTCTCGGGAAGGACTGCGAAGTCGTTTTAAACTCAAATTTCGAATCGTAAAATGTGACGCTGCGGTCCTTAGGACCATTATGAACACAGTGGAAAAGAGAAAACCACGAAAAAGAACTGTTAAGTCAGTCAAATAATTAGGTCAGGGAGCCGGAAGAAATATTAAATTATTTGCAAACCGGGTTGAACTGGCGAGGGGCAATTTGGTCAATTGACCCCGAGAGCTGACTCCTGACCCAATAGTCAAATAAAATCGGAGAAAAGAAAATTTTGGAATTGAGAATTAAATTAAAGAACTAATAGAAAAATAAATAGAAAAAAAAAAGAAAATGAAAAAGTTAAAAAGGTGATGACATCATGCATGATGCCATAAAAATAATAAATTATATATTAAATTAATTAGATTTTTGGGTCTTCCATAAGGATAAAAACAAAACAAAAGAAAAGAAAAAAAAAACTACAAGCCTCATCTTCCTCAAAGTGCCGCCTCACTCTCCCTCATTTCTCCATTGATACACCTCCATTAAAACTTGCTTCAAGCTTTGAAAATCCCTACTAAACCCCAACTTCTCCTATAATTGCTTCATAAAAACTTGTTTTAGTTACTTGAGAAGAAGCTTGGTCACCAAAGAAAGAAGAAAAGAAAGCTTAGAAACCCTCCAAGCAAGGTTAGTAATGCAAACTTCAAATTTTTAGTTTAATTAGTGTATGTATAGCATCAAGAACATAGAAATAAACTTAAAATGAAATGAAACAAAATGTTGGGGGACTAAGCTGAAATTCGGCCAGCATGAAGGGGAGGGTGATTTGCATGATTTGAATGGCTTGAATGGGTATAGGAACTTTAATTAGTTGAATGGTTAGGATTAAAGGCCTTAAAAGTTATTAAATGCATGAGTTTGTGAATTAGGGTTTGAACATTAGGGTTTAGAGACCAAAAATGTGAGGAAGTGGTAAATGATGTCTTTGACCTAATGTAAAGTGAAAAATGGTCATTTGTGACCAAATGAAGTGTGTTGGAATGGTGGGAGTTAAGGCCAAATTCGGATGGAGTATGGTCATGGTGCTGGCAGCATGATGAAATTTCCTTTGAGGGACTAAAAATGAAATTTTACAAGTACAATTGGTATGAGACCAATTGGAGATGAAAATAGACACTAAATGAAACAATTTTCATTTAGGAAGCATGCTCAAAAAGTGACCAAAATCTAGTGAACAGATTAACCAAAGTTAAAAAATTGCAGGTTGCCCTGTACAAACTGACCAAATGAACAGTATGGTCATAACATGAGCTAGGAAGCTCTAAATGACCTGAAATTTTACCAGTGGTTAGATGAGATATAGACCTAAAAATTTCATGAAGAACACAAACCCAAATTATGTCATTAACCAAGTCATTTGGCCACCCCAAGTTGGTGACCTAAAACTGCCAGCACAGAAAATTGCCCAGAATTCTGGGTTGTGTCCAATCTGGCAGCTGTGATTCAAATAGCTATAACTTGAGCTACAAAACTCCAATTGGAGTGATTCAAAAAGGAGAATAAACTTAAGACATTAGGAAACATTTTCTATGAAGAAAGTTTTGCCAAATTCCAATAGTAAAATGACCAATGGAACAGTGCAACTTAGGACTCCAAAATTAAAAATTGACAATTTTTCCTAAAAGACTTAAGTTTTGAAAAAATGACCAAAACCAACAAATTTAGTGACCAAAATATGGTATGTGGGTGAAGTTGAAATTCTCATACCTATTAAGCCTTAGAAAGTCAACAATTTAACTTGAATAGTGTAGTGAATAGTAACTCCGAAACACAAAATTTCAAGAACGTCGAGTTTAGCACGTTATAGTTAAGTAAAAGTGAAGTTAAATTTATTTTTGGATTATGCTAAGTTATGGTACTAAAACACTGTAAAATTGTGTGTTTCAGTTGAAAAAAATACCGGGAAAGAACCCGAGGAACCGAGTCAAGGCTAAGAGGCGACTCGCTTGAGGTTTGTGCACAACATCACTATGCTTTAAAATTCATTGATAAAGTGAATGAAATATGTATCTTACATTTGCTTTGAATTGTTGAAAATTTATTTGTGACATTATTTATGATGTTTTGACTTAAATTGTTGAAAGTTATTGTGTATATTTAAAATGACAATGTTTAGTAAATTGTTAAGATAAGTTTTGAAACCATAGTGTCATGACCATATATTTGAACACCTCACAAGCACGACTAGTGGGGGTAATTAGTTTCGAATTTTGATTCCTTCTCTGGAGAAGTGTTGAGGTGTGCCAGTAGAAGAGGATGTGAATGGATATCCATATATTTGAGCTAGCTAGCTTTATGATGTGATTTCTCTTTAGCCTCTGGCTATTGAGATTGTATTTGTTTCGAATGGCATGATCTAACTGTGGGTTTTATGAATGTGATTTGATACTTCAAAATGAAATTGTTTGGGATTAAAATCTCATAATGCATGATTTGTATTTAATTCTCATGTTCAGTTAATTTTTTTTTTTAATAAATGTTATTTAAGTTCTGCATAAAGATTATTTTAGTATGTTGTGCACCACTGAGTCCTAGTACTCAGTGATAGCTTTTATTGTTGTCGCAGATATAGAGACTAGAGGAGCAGCAGACTAAGCTGCTGAGGATTGAGGATTTATCAGCTTGAAGTTATCGGGTATAATTTATACTCTGCCTGTAAATATTTATTTTGATATATGTAATGTACATAAATGTATGGACATGTAAATTCGGTCTTGAGCAGTTTGTACAAAGTTTGTATAAAGTTGTAATAAAATTTAGTTTAAATTTTCATATTGTAGATTTTAGTATGATATATATATATATATATATTGTATTATTTAATGAATGGAAATATTTTATTTTAAATTGAATGAGATTGCTAGATGTTATTTTAATGATTATTGAATTTTGGAAATTGAGAAATGTTCACTGTTGAATTTTGAGATTTGAGAAATTATTGAGATTGATTGTGAAATTGAAGTAGTGGTTGAGAAAATTTTTGGAAGTGCTTTTTTTCAGGTATTTGAAGAACTGTTTTCTCAAAATACAGACGGAACTCTGGCAAAATTTTTATAAAATTTGTGGAGAAATAAAATGAACAAAAAATATTAACTAGTTTTAATTTTAATTAAATGTTTTAAATACCTATTAGAAAATGCTCACCACTTAACAAAAGTAAGAAAATTGTTTTAAAATCCTTTGTAGGATACTTAATGAATTATCAGTAGGTGAAGTTCGGTAGTTCATTAGGTATTCTACAGGATTATGTTATGCCTTACAGAGGGAAAAGGTGTGACATGTTTTAGTGGTATCAGAGCAAAATTTTTGAAGTATGTTTTAACTTGAGAATTTGTGTCTTTCTTATTAAGTACAACTGGTTAATGTCCATATTTGTTACATACAGTGCATTACATCATAATATGAACTAACGGAGGGAAATCTCCATGTGTTACTTGTTCAGGAGATACCCTAACTTCATATTGAAATTGAAGAAGCAGATCGCTCAGTCTAGCAGTCTGTTGAAGCTGAGGCACAAGGAGAAGCCCCAGCTTTACAAAATGTCAGTGGATCTGTAGTACCAGCCCCGCAAATGCCGCAGTTTCCTGCATAGTTCACACAGCAGATGGCTGCGATGTTTCAACAAATGGCTGGGGGTTATGCCTGCTCAAGCTCCACCCCAGACATCTGTGGCACAACCACTGCCTCCAGCCAGACAGTATGATAAATTACTGAAGTATGGGGCTGCAGAATTTAAGGGTACAGTGGACCCTTTAGAGGTAGAGCAGTGGCTTGAAAGAATGGACAGAGTATTTAAGAAGCTGCACTGCCAAGATGAACTAAAGTTTGAGTATTCTGTATCGCTACTACAAGGGGATGCGTATGATTGGTGGAAGAACATCCCCCACAGCTTGGCTGAATCATCAGTGCTGACCTGGGATGACTTCATCAGAGAATTCAGACAAAAATACATCCCAAACGCATATGCTGATCAGAAATTACAAGAATTTTTTAGTTTGAAACAAGGGAACCGATCAGTGGCGGAGTATGAGAGGGAGTTTTCCTGCTTAAGTCATTATGCTGGGAGTCTCCTCTCTACCAACAAGGCAAGATGCAAGAGATTTGAGACTGGTTTGAAGCCCAGTTTGAGAATGCAAGTTGTGGGATTCAGACACAGTAATTTTTCAGAACTTATGTCTCAAGCACTTGAGCTGGAGAGAATTAAATCAGAAGCAACCCCAGTAAAAGAAAAATCAGAGAGAGCTGAGAAATCAGAAAAAGATAAGGGGGAAAAATCAAATGAACAGAGTTTTGGTGCTACCTCTGGAAAGAAGAAGAAATTTAGTGGACCCAGCAGGGGTCGAGGTGGAAGATTTGGTAGGGCAGATTTTCTGGACAGAGACCCCCTAGGTCTGGTCGGCAGATTTTATGGGGGGGAATGCTATTGGGCCACTGGAGCCTGCTTTAACTGTGGAGGCAAGGGCCATATAGCTAAAGACTGCACTAATGCTCCGTATCTGAGATATGGTCGAGCTCCTACTACTGCCGAGGGATCTATTCAGAGTCCTGCTCCTAGAGGTTCACAGTCAGTTGGCAGAGGAAGAGGCAGAGGTAGAGGCACCGCTCGGTCGAGAACGCAGATTGGGCAATCAGCATAAGGAAGTGCTTCAGCCAGAGTCTACATGATGAGACAGCAAGAAGAGGCTGAGACTTCCGATGTGGTAGCTGGTACATTCTCTATCTCTGATCAAGAAGTATTTGTATTGTTTGATCCGGGTTCAACCCATTCATATGTTAATGCTAGCATAGTCAGTTCACTTGCTGTTCCATGTGTGCAAATGGGTTTTGAAGTGCTATTAACTAGTCCGTTAGGACAAGAGGTCCGGGTCAACAGAATTTATAGTGACTGTCCTTTAGTGATCCAAGGATATGTTTTCCTGTCAGATTTGATTGAAATGCCCTTCAGAGAGTATGATATTATCTTGGGCATGGATTGGTTAGCCAGGCATCAAGCTATGATTGATTGTAGACTGAAGACAGTCACTTTTGGTCTCCCTTTGTACGGTGATGTGGTAATACATGGGGAGAGGCATTTACTGCCATCAAACATCATTTCGGCTGCACTAGCTAGAAGGATGATCAGAAAGGGGTGTGAAGCATACTTGGCACATGTGATAGACACCCAAGTGGGGAGTCCAGCACTGAGGGACATCCCTACTGTATGTGACTTTCCAGATGTGTTTCCTGATGAATTGCCAGGATTACCTCCAGAAAGAGAGGTGCAGTTTGAGATTGATGTTGTGCCTGGTGTGGACCCAATCTCTATAACGCCATATAGAATGGCACCTGCAGAATTGAAAGAGTTGAAAGTGCAGTTGCAAGAATTGCTTGACAAGGGCTTTATCCGCCCTAGTGTGTCACCTTGGGGAGCGCCAGTGTTGTTTGTAAAGAAGAAAGATGGCACTCTCCGCTTGTGTATTGATTATCGGTAGTTGAATAAGGTGACAATAAAGAATAGATATCCATTGCCCCGCATTGATGACTTGTTTGATCAATTGAGAGGTGCATCTGTGTTCTCTAAAATTGACCTGAGATCAGGTTATTATCAACTGAAAGTACAAGAGCAGAGTATTCCTAAAACTGCCTTCAGAACCCGCTATGGCCATTATGAGTTCCTAGTCATGCCATTCAGGTTAACTAATGCTCCGGCTGCTTTTATGGATCTGATGAACACTATCTTCAGACCATACCTCAACCAGTTTGTTGTGGTATTCATTGATGATATATTGGTCTATTCGAGGAGTGCAGAAGAGCATGATAGACATCTGCGGATTGTACTGCAAACTTTAAGGGAAAAATAACTATATGCCAAATTGTCGAAATGTGAATTTTGGCTGAAGGAAATATCCTTTTTGGGGCATGTAGTATCAGAAGAGGGCATCAAGGTAGATCCAAGTAAGATAGAAGCTGTCCTTAATTGGAGGCCACCCAGAAATGTCACAGAGATTTGCAATTTTCTGGGTTTAGCTGGATACTACCGTAGATTTGTGAAGGGATTCTCCATGTTGGCATCTCCATTTACCAAACTTCTTAGAAAAGATGTGAAATTTCAATGGACAGATAAATGCCAACAGAGTTTTGATGAATTGAAGAAATGTTTGACTGAAGCTCCAGTCCTGACTTTACCTACCCTGGGTAAAGAATACACAATTTACAGTGATGCTTCTCACAATGGGTTAGGCTGTGTATTGATGCAAGATCGAAATGTCATTGCCTATGCATCACGCCAGCTGAAACCGCATGAGAGGAATTATCTAACACATGATTTGGAGCTTGCAGCTATTGTGTTCGCTCTTAAGATCTAGAGACATTATTTGTATGGGGAAAAGTGTTACATCTACACAGATCATAAGAGTTTGAAGTATTGGGCACTCAGAAGGAGTTGAATTTGAGGCAGAAGAGATGGTTAGAGTTAATAAAAGACTATGATTGTCTGATAGACTATCAGCTAAGGAAAGCTAATGTTGTGGCTGATGCCTTAAGTCGCAAGACTATGGCGAGTCTACGGGTTACTGCTTTGTCTATGGTACATGAGTTGAGATCATTACATGCTAGCTTAGAGATTAATGATGATGGGCAGACAGCAGTTACATGGCATGTACAGCCAGTGTTGATTGATCAGATTAGTATGGCTGCTCAAAATGATGAAAGATATCAGAAGTTGATGGAAGAAGTCCGACAAGGCAAGAAACCAAAATTCTCAATAAGAGATGATGGTCTATTGCTACACCAGGGCAGAATGTGTGTTTCTAATGATGTTGATTTGAGGTAGATCATTGTGAAAGAAGCACATGAGTCTCCTTTTGCCATGCACCCTGGTGGCACAAAAATGTATAGAGGGCTAAAGGAGCATTACTGGTGGATGGGTATGAAAAGAGATGTGGCAGAGTTTGTTTCCAAATGCCTAACTTGTCAGCAAGTGAAGGCAGAGCATCAAGTACCTGCTGGGTTGTTACATCCACTACTAGTACTAGAATGGAAATGGGAGAGAATAATGATGGATTTTATGATGGGACTTCCGAGGACACAGAAGAGTCATGATGCAGTATGGGTCATTATTGACAGACTGACTAAGTCTGCTTATTTTTTGCCAGTCCGAATGGACTACAGTTTAGACAGATTGGCCAGGTTGTACATCGATGAGATTATGAGACTTTATGGAGTGCCAGTATCCATCGTATCAGACAGAGATCCTAGGTTCACTTCTAGATTCTGGGGTAGTCTTCAGAGAGCCCTAGGAACTAGATTGAACTTCAGTACTACATTCCACCCAAGCATGGATGGCCATCGAGAGGGTAATTCAAATCTTGGAGGACATGCTATGGGCTTGTGTGATTGAGTTTGAGGGCAGTTGGGACACACACTTGCCTTTGATTGAGTTTACTTATAACAACAGCTATCAATCAAGCATTGGGATGCCTCCATATGAATCTTTGTATGGCAGAAAATGTAGAATCCTGTTATGTTGGGATGACGTGGGTGAAAGAAAAACGATTGGACCCAAAATTATTCAGCAAACTGAGGAGAAGATCAGGGTGATCAGAGATCAACTTAAAACTGCATCAGACCGTCAGAAGTCCTACATTGATCTGAAGAGAAGGGATATTGAGTATGCATTGAGTGAGAAAGTTTTCCTCAAGGTTTCTCCTTGGAAGAGAATTATGAGATTCGGCAGAAAGGGGAAATTGAGTCCTCGCTTCATTGGGCCTTATGAGGTTCTGGAAAGAGTGGGTCCTTTGGCATATATGTTGGCACTACCTCCAGAGTTGGAGAAGATACATAATGTCTTTCATGTGTCTATATTGAGGAGGTATCGATCAGACCCATCTCATGTACTACCAGTGGAAGAAATTAAAGTGAATCCAGACCTCACATATGAAGAAGAACCCATAGAGATTCTAGCTTATGAGGTGAAGCAGCTACGGAACAAGCAGATACCATTGGTAAAAGTGCTGTGGAACCATCATTCGGGCCAGGAGGCTACTTGGGAACGAGAGGAGGACATGAGGAGATAGCACCCACAGCTATTCAAAGATTGATACCGGGTAAAATTTCGAGACGAAATTTATTTAAGGGGGGGAGAATTGTAACACCCCTATTTGCATAGCCTGGTATATTTCACTGTTATGATGACCGGTGTCGGTCCGGACAATTAAGGGGATTAGAATCACACTTAAGACAACTAGAAAAGCCATAAACCCAAATAATTAGTAATATTCAATTAGTTAAGTATAAATAAGAAAAACAGAACATAAGAAGTTAAACGAGCCGAGAGTCACAGCGATGGGTGACCTTCTCGGGAAGGACTGCGAAGTCATTTTAAACTCAAATTTCGAATCGTAAAATATGACGCTGCGGTCCTTAGGACCATTACGAACACAGTGGAAAAGAGAAAATCATGAAAAAGAACTGTTAAGTCAGTCAAATAATTAGGTCAGAGAGCCGGAAGAAATATTGAATTATTTGCAAACCAGATTAAACCGGCGGGGGCAATTTGGTCAATTGACCTGGAGAGCTAACTCCTGACCCAACAGTCAAATAAAATCAAAGAAAAGAAAATTTTGGAATTGAGAATTAAATTAAAGAACTAATAGAAAAATAAATTAAAAAAATGAAAAAGTTAAAAAGGTGATGACATCATGCATGATGCCATAAAAATAATAATTAATATATTAAATTAATTAGATTTTTGGGTCTTCCATAAAGATAAAACAAAACAAAAGAAAAGAAGAAAAAAAAACTAAAAGCCTCATCTTCCTCAAAGTGCCGCCTCACTCTCCCTCATTTCTCCATTGATACACCTCCATTAAAACTTGCTTCAAGCTTTGAAAATCCCTACTAAACGCCAACTTCTCCCATAATTGCTTCATAAAAACTTGTTTTAGTCACTTGAGAAGAAGCTTGGTCACTAAAGAAAGAAGAAAAGAAAGCTTAGAAACCCTCCAAGCAAGGTTGATAATGCAAACTTCAAATTTTTAGTTTAATTAGTGTATGTATAGCATCAAGAACATAGAAATAAACTTAAAATAAAATGAAACAAGTTGTTGGGGGACTAAGCTGAAATTCAGCCAGCATGAAGGGGAGGGTGATTGGCATGATTTGAATGGTTTGAATGGGTATAAAAAATTTAATTAGTTGAATGGTTAGGAATTAGGGTTTGAACATTAGGGTTTAGAGACAAAAAATGTGAGGAAGTGGTAAATGATGTCTTTGACCTAATGTGAAGTGAAAAATGGTCATTTTTGACCAAATGAAGTGTGTTGGAATGGTTGGAGTTAAGGCCAAATTCGGATGGAGTATGGTCATATTGCTGGCAGCATGACCAAATTTCCTTTGAGGGACCAAAAATGAAATTTTACAAGTCCAATTGGTATGGGACCAATTGGGGATGAAAATAGACACTAAATGACACAATTTTCATTTAGGAAGTATGCCCAAAAAGTGACCAAAACCTAGTGAACAAATTGACCAAAGTTAGAAAATTGCAGGTTGCCCCGTACAAACTGACCAAATGAACAGTGTGGTCATAACTTGAGCTAGTAAGGTCTAAATGACCTGAAATTTTGCCAGTGGTTAGATGAGATATACACCTAAAACTTTCATGAAGAACATAAACCCAAATTATGCCATTAACCAAGTCATTTGGCCACCCCAAATTGGTGACCTAAAACTGCCAGCACAGAAAATTGCCCAGAATTCTGGATTGTGTCCAATCCGGCAGCCGTGGTTCAAATGGCTATAACTTGAGCTACAAAACTCCAATTGGAGTGATTCAAAAAGGAGAATAAACTTAAGACATTAGGGAACATTTTCTATGAAGAAAGTTTTGCCAAATTCCAATAGTAAAATGACTAATGGAACAATGCAACTTAGGACTCCAAAATTGAAAATTGACAATTTTTCCTAAAAGACTTAAGTTTTGAAAAAATGACCAAAACCAACAAATTTAGTGACCAAAATATGGTATGTGGGTGAAGTTGGAATTCTCATACCTATTAAGCCTTAGAAAGTCAACAATTTGACTTGAATAGTGTAGTGAATAGTAACCCCAAAACACAAAATTTCAATAACGTCGAGTTTAGCACATTATAGTTAAGTAAAAGTGAAGTTAAATTTATTTTTGGATTTATGCTAAGTTATGGCACTGAAAAACTGTAAAATTGTGTGTTTCAGTTGAAAAGAATACCGGGAAAGAACCCAAGGAACCGAGTCAAGGCAAAGAGGCGACTCGCTTGAGGTTTGTGCACAACATCACTATGCTTTAAAATTCATTGATAAAGTGAATGAAATATGTATTTTACATTTGCTTTGAATTGTTGAAAATTTATTTGTGACATTATTTATGATGTTTTGACTTAAATTGTTGAAAGTTATTGTGTATATTTGAAATGACAATGTTTAGTAAATTGTTAAGATAAGTTTTGAAACCACAGTGTCATGACCATATATTTGAACACCTTACAAGCATGACAAGTGGGGGTAATTAGTTTCGAATTTTGATTCCTTCTCTGGAGAAGTGTTGAGGTGTGCCAGTAGAAGAGGATGTGAATGGATATCCATATATTTGAGCTAGCTAGCCTTGTGATGTGATTTCTCTTGAGCCTCTGGCTATTAAGATTCTATTTGTTTCGAATAGCATGATCTAACTGTGGGTTTTATGAATGTGATTTGATATTTCAAAATGAAATTGTTAGGGATTAAAATCTCATAATGCATGATTTGTATTTAATTCTCATGTTCAGTCAAATTTTTTTTTTAATAAATGTGATTTAAGTTTTGCATAAAGATTATTTTAGTATGTTGTGAACCACTGAGTCCTAGTATTCAGCGATAGCTTTTATTGTTGTTGCAGATATAGAGACTAGAGGAGCAGCAGACTGAGCTGCTGAGGATTGAGGATTTATCAGCTTGAAGTTATCGGGTATAATTTATACTCTGCCTCTAAATATTTATTTTGATATATGTAATGTACATAAATGTATGGACATGCAAATTCGGTCTTGAGCAGTTTGTACAAAGTTTGTATAAAGTTATAATAAGATTTAGTTTGAATTTTCCTAATGTAGATTTTAGTATGATATATATATATATATATATATATATATATATATATATATATTGTAGTCTTTAATGAATGGAAATGTTTTATTTTAAATTAAATGAGATTGATAGATGTTATTTTAATGATTTTTGAATTTTGGAAATTGAGAAATGTTGACTATTGAATTTTGAGATTTGAGAAATTGTTGAGATTGATTGTAAAATTGAAGTAGTGGTTGAGAAAATTTTTGGAAGTGTTTTTTTTCAGGTATTTGAAGAACTGTTTTCTCAAAATACAGATGGAACTCTGGCAAAATTTTTATAAAATTTGCCGAGAAATAAAATGAACAAAAAATATTAACTAGTTTTAATTTTAATTAAATGTTTTAAATACCTATTAGAAAATGCTCACCACTTAACAAAAGTAAGAAAATTGTTTTAAAATCCCTTGTAAGGTACTTAATGAATTATCGGTAGGTGAAGTTCAGTAGTTCATTAGGTATTCTATGAGATCATGTTATGCCTTACAGAGGGGTAAGGTGTGACAACAACACTCCCACTAAGTTTAATATCCTCAAGAAATTTAGAATTTCTAGCTTCAATGATTATGAGTGTGTGAGTAGGACAATAAAATCTATATCCCTTAGAGTTAATTGCATAACCAATAAAGTAACCGCTAACAGTTCTTGGATCCAATTTCTTCAACTTAGGATTATAAATCCTTATCTCAATTGGACAACCCTAGATGTGTATATGATTTAAATTGGGTTTCCATCCTTTCCATAACTTAAATGGAGTTTTAGGAACAGCCTTAGTTGGAACTCTATTTAAAATATACACTGTAATTTTCAATGCTTCACTCTAAAAGGGTTTATTAGAAGATTAGAATGGCTAATCATGCTCTTTACCATGTCCATAAGCATTCGGCTTCTCCTTTCAACTATACCATTTTGATGTGGTGTGTTAGGCATTGTATATTGAGCTATAATACCTTCATCTTGGAGAAATTTAGCAAATAGGCCCATTAATTATCCCTTTTCAGTGTACCTTCCTTAGTACTCCCTACTTATATTAGACCTTACAATTTTTATTTTATTATCTTGCTGTCTCTCTACCTCTGCTTTATAAGTTTTAAAGACTTCAAATGCTTCTGCTATATCAAATAAGAGATAAAGATATATGTATCTAGTATGATCATCAATGAATGAGATAAAATATCTTTGACCATTTAGGCAAGGAGTAGAAAATGGTCCACATATAACAGTGAGTATGATTTCAAAAGTTTTAGAACTCCTCCTGGCACCTTTAAATGACTTATTACTTTGCTTTCTCTTTATGCAATATAAACAAGTACCAAAATCTGTAAAATTAGGAGTTTTTGAAATTCCATCATTTACCAATCTCTTAATTCTCTAAGGAGTTGTGCCCTAATCTTTTATGCCATAAATTTGAGGAGCATTCATCTATGATACCATGCTTAGTACCAACGTTATCAGCAAGCATAGTGGAATGATTATAATCATAAGTGGGGTCCAAATCAAATTTATACAAACCATTAACTAAAGTGCTAGTTCCTACAGGAACTTTATTATGGAAAACATTAAATATAAAATCCTCAAAATGAAAACTAGAACCAACTTTAAACGACCTAGAAACTGAAACCAAATTTCTAGAAAATGATGGAACGTAAAAAGTGTTTTCAAGATCTAAAAAAAAGCATATTTTAAAACAAGCCTAAAGGTCCCCACTATTTCCACATGCAAACACATCCAATTGCCTGAATAGATGCCTTGTTCACTTTCCTTCAGCTTCCTTAGGTTCAGAAAGCCTTGCATGGTATTCGCAATGTGAATTATAGAATCAGAATCAATCCATTAGGTATTATTAGGAGCATCAACAAAAAAAGATTCATGACACACTAAAGAAATGAATGTACCTTTCTTCTTGAGCCATTTCTTACATTTGAAGCCATTCTTCTTCATATGTCCCTTTTTCTTGCAGAAAAAATGTGTGACCTTATTACCAGAATGCTTCATTAGTGCTTTCCCTTCCACATTTCCTTTGAGAAAGTTTTCCCCTTTCTTGGTCTTTCCTTTTCCTTGAGTCACAAAATTAGCACTTTTATGCTTGTCATCAAGTTTCTCATGTTTCAGTCTTTCTTCCTCTTAAACACACATGGTCAAAAGTTCATTAATAGACCATTTATCCTTATGTGTATTGTAGGAAATTTTAAAAGGACCATACTCAGTAGATAGGGAATTCAGCATGAAATGGACTAGATAAGATTTTGAAATGTCAACCTGCAATTACTTGAGTTGAGCAACTGCATCTCTCATTTCCATGATATGCTCACACACACCCTTAGAATTGTCAAATTTCATTCCTGAAAGCCTTTTCATAAGAGTACCTACCAAAGCCTTATCAAAACTCACAAATTATTCTTCAACCGATATCATTAAATCCTTGACTTTATTGTATTTAGGAATTGATCCCCCAATGATTTTGCTAACATGAGCCTTTATGAGTTTTAAACTCAAGCAATTAAATAGCTCCCACTGCTTATATTCAGATTTCTGTTGCGTTTTACTCGATTTTGTTAGAGTAGGTGGTTCATCCACATGGAGCGCTAAGTCAAGGTCCATATACCCAATAATCAATAGGACTTTAACTTTTCAGTCAGAGAAATTATCATCACTTAGCATAGGAATACAAGATGCATCATTAATAAAACTAGCAGGAATAGATGCATTTATCAAGGAAAACAATTAACCTATTTACTAAAAAATTAGCAAACATGTGACAGTAAATTCTAACCATCTTATGGATAGAGGTGCATCATGCATGGAATTTATAAAGCTTTAATTAACAAGACTAGCAAATATAGGTATCAAAATATGTCACACCTTACCCCTCTGTAAGATGTAGCATGATCTCGTAGTATACCTAATAAATTATCAAACTTCACCTATCGATAATCTATTAAATATACTACAAGGGATTTTGACAAAACAATTCATTTTTAAGTTAAGCGTGGTGTTAAAAATTTTAATTCAGTGTTTTCAATTCAGGTATATTTTATAAAACTTATTTAGAATTAATTGGGCATTTTTAAATTTTTGCGAAAAATCCATGTGGTGACGGCTAAAAATACCACTAAACAGTTCTTCTAACCTGTGAAAATCAATTCATAAAAATATGTTTTCCACAATTCAACACGATCAAACTCAATCAACATCAAATCATCTCATTTCGTTTTCAGTAAATTTCATTATAACAATTCCCTTTTTACAAGACTCAAAAAGAAATTTAAATGTTCACACTCATTGAAGTAATAAGATTAATGATTACAAAAAAATTTCCAAACTATTAAACTCAAAAGAAATAATATTACCATAATGTACATTTGATTAAAGTCCCAAAATACTATTACAACTATTTTTGTACAACTACTCCAATGTAATTTCATACATATAACTACATAAGTACATCAAAACTTAATATACAAGGGTATACTTATGCTATACCCGTAGACAACTTTAATTCACAGCTTCAAGTGTCCTCACTCAGCTGCTATATCTTCTCTTTCACCTACGACAGCATACAAAGCTATCGCTGAGCGGTGAACTCAGTGGTGCACAACAAATAAATTAAAACTCAATATAAAGCATAATTTATCAAAACATATCAAATCACATTTTATTGATCCATAAAAATAATCCAATATTTATCAATCAAAGCAAATCCTTTATTTTTAATCACATGTTATTTAAATCCTTCTATTTCTAGGAAATCATCATAATAAATTACAATCATTGACAAAACATTTATCATATAATCACAATTTAAGGGTGCTACCAACAATTCTCACAGTTGGACTCATGACACAAAATTTCATAATCAATGCCGCATTATATACCACGACAAAGCAAACTCTCCCAATAACCGAGGCTAAAAGGAGGAACAAAGACTAGCTAGTATATATAAGTACTCATCCAAACTCTTCCTCAACTGGCAAGCCAGAGAGGAAGGAACTCAACCCCAACAAGTGGAGGAGATATCTCACTAGACGAGCTAATGAGAACACAAAGCATATTACCATGTCAACTGTGGTTTCAAAACTTATTTAAAGAAATTTTATTCACAAAATACATTTATAAAATAAATAAACACATTCAATTATAGTAAATTCATGCACAAGGTTGGCAACACATCAAGTGTACAATTCACAATTTTCAAACAATACAATAAATTCTTAAATACACAAAGATATTTATATTTAAATCATACAAAGTCAATTCCACATATTTAACGTCCATAATCGCAAAGAAAAACAAAATTCATTCATCTAAAGTTCATTCAAATCAAATCAAATTTTAAAACATAGGAAAGAGAATACTTGTGCACAAACCTTATTTGACTTCCCTATTCTTAACTTAATCCTTCCCTTCCTTGGGAGGCTCCATTTCAACTGAAATACATAACTAAAGTGTTTCAATACCCATCTAAATCATTTCTACTAATTAATCCAACAATTAAATTTTTGCATACTTAATTTACTCATAAATTATCCTAAGAGTTAAGTTCTTTGTATTTAGTATGTTTATGATTACTATTCATATTACTATTCATTCAAAATGTTGACTTTTTCATAATTAGTAGGTATAAAATTTCTAAACACATGATCCTATCATATTTTGGATCACAATTTTGTTGGCATTGGTTGCCAATTACAATTCAAGGCTTATTAGTATTAATTTCCAAAATTTCAGTTTTTGTCTCCAATGTTTACTATTCTACTGGATCAATCTATAGTAGAAATTTGGCTAAACTTTCTTCATTAAAGTTGTTCCTTAATGTGTCTAGTTTAATTCCATTTTTGAATCACTCCATTTGGAGTTTTGTAGCTCAAGTAATGATATTTTTACCATAACTGACCAGATTGGTCATTTCCAGATTTTCTGGGCAAAATGTGACTCTGGTAGATTAAGTGAGCTAACTTTGGTTAGCAATTTGAATATGTTATGGTCAGAATTTGGGTTTGTGTTCTTCATAAAAGTTATTTTATGTCTAATGTTTTCAATGGTTTAAAAATCAAGTCATTTGGACCTCTCTACACAAAGTTATGACCATTTGAATATGTACTATTCATTTGGTCAATTCTGCCCAGTAACAGGGTACCAATTCTATATTCAAGCAGATTTTAGGTCTACTTGTGGTCAGTTTTAGGGCAAGGTTTCTACATGAAAATTGTTACATTATGACCCTATTTTCATCTCCAATTAGCCTCACACCAATTAGAGTAACATATTTCAACATATAGCCTTTTAAGTGAACAGGGGTCAAGCTATCCAGAATTCATTCTTACCACATTCATTTCCATTTCAATTCCATGCATTCAATTGCACTTATAAGCATACCAATTGACCAATTTAAGCATCAACAATACCCATTTGTCATTAATCCTCAAAAATCCCTAAATTCTACCAAAACCTTAATCACCAAGAACCTTAATTTTCTAATTGCTTAATTTATGTGAATTCAAACATACTAATCACTTTTACATATTCATTTAAGCTTAATTACACCCTTAATTTCATTCAAACCCATCAAACCCTAAACCCCTCTATAGTAGCCAAAATTTGTGGTCTTCCATGCCCACATGATTCTTTCAAAATTTTATGCAATATCATCCTTCTTTTAAATCTCAACTCAATGAATTGAAAAGGAAATTCAAGTTTGGAAGGGACTTACCTTAAATTGATGATTTTCCTAACTCCCATTTCTTCTTAGTTTTCCTTGAATTCCTTCTTCTAAACTTCTCTTTGAAGCTCAATTAAAGATTTTCCATAACTTTTGTAGGGAAATTATGGGAAAAAGTAGGGTTTCAAAAGCTTATATAAGCTTAACAATGGAGGAATTTAGAGAGAGAGTTTGAGAGAGAGTGGGACGGCAAGGGGTAGAGAAGAAGACTAATTTTTACTTTTTAATTCTTGTCTTATTTTTATGATATTTATCCAAAAATTTTCATAATTTAAAAATATAAATTTTTAATTAAGTCATGCATACATCATCATGATGTAATAAAGCTTTTTTAAATTTGAATTTTTCATTTCTTTTTTCTTTTCTTTCATACAACTATTTATATTTTTAATTCTTTTTCATAATTTTAATTTCCTATATTTTAATGGACATTTAGGCCATGAGTCACCTCTAAGGATGAATTGACTAGATTGCCCCTTATCGGTCTGATCAATTTTTCCAACAACACTAAATTGTTTCCTGAACTCTGATTCAATTATTTGAACTTGTTCTCCATTCTTTTATGTGGTTTTCACATTACCATTAACTTCGCAATTATCCCTAGGCCTGGAGTGTCATAGGGTCCTACACGAAATTAGGGTAGCAACTGAGCTCACAGTCACTTCTCGTTTCGGTCACCCATCGCCAGGACCTCGGCTCATTTAACTGATTATGCTTTGTTTTTCTTATTTTCATTTCACCTTCATATAATTTCTATTAATTTTTATTTATGGCTTTTCTAGATGGCTTAAATATGGACAGACACTAGTCACCAAAACAGTAGAATATATGAAACTGTCCAATATGAGGGTGTTACAAAATAAGAAAATTTCCATACCTGAGGGACTGAGAAATTATCAATTTTCATATCTATATTTTCTATCTTATCTCAATTAAAATACAAAAATATAACTTCCTTGTAGTGCCAAATTATAATTCTACATTTTAATTGCAAGTATAAAATTCTGATCAAGCCATTACATATAATAATTAAAAATAAAATATGTCAATTATCATGTTTAAGATACTATGGCTAAATTTAAACATCATAAATTGACTAACTTTAAAGATGGCATGATAAACATTTATTCACAACCTGAACATAAACATTAGAATAAAATATATATTATAAAAGACATGAGGTAACTATACATATGCTTGTACAATTAACATCGTAAAAAGATAACAGTTGTAACATCCTCACTTTAGCTAATCCGTATGTTCTACTGTTCCGGTGACCAATGTCGGTCTGGGTAGCTAGAATATTTGGAATCATAATTAGACTAGAGTAAGGAGTTATAAATAAACCAAATAATGATAAGAAAAATTAAGGAAAATTTTTAGAAATGAAATGCACTAAGGTTAAATGAGCCGTAGCCCTAGGATGAGTGACCCTAACGGGAAGTGACGGTGAAGGCCGTTAGTAACCCTAGACCCAAGGGAAACCCCGTGAAATAATTTTTGGAATTTTAGGGAAGGATTATTGAGGTTTCAATGACAATAAATTGTTAAGAAAATACAAAGAATATTAAATCGATCGGTACACACGATTTTAACTCGTTAAGCCAAACGGAGAGCATTTTGATCATTTCGTCTTTAGAGATTATTTTTAACCAACTTGTCCAATTAAGTAAATAAATTATATGACATAAAATGTGAATAAATATTATTAAATATTTAATTAAAAATGAATAGAAAGAAGAACAAAAAAAAAGAAATAAATGGATTTATTACATAAGAATGATGTCATTAAAAGGGCTCCACCAATCAAATTTTAACAAGCATTATGAAATCAATTTAAAAAGAGTTAAATGGGGTAAAAATCAAAAGAAAAATCTGCTATATTCTCTCTTCCTTCTTTAGCCAAATTCCTCTCTCTCTCTTATCTCCATTGATGACTTCCCTTCTTTCTAAATTTTCTTTATAAACACCCCCCTAAAATCACTTGCTCCTTTCACTAAAACTCTTCCTTCCAACTAGCGTAAGCTTGAGGCAGCAAAAAGAAAGAAAAATCAAGAAGTTTTGTAAGCTAGGAAAACTCTCTAACAAAGGTTAGTGTCACTTAATCCTTTAAACTTTGTATATGCATCATTGGGAGTATGAATTTATCAATTGATTATATGTATTTAAAGAAATGAAATGGTAGAGTTAGGGTTTGGGCACAAATTTTAGATTTTGCTTATGTATTGGTGAAAGGAAGTTCTAATGGTCAATTAGTGACCATTTGGCTATGTGTGATTAGGAAGTGAAGTGATTTGTGCCAGGGGAATTGAAGTTAGGTATGCTGCCTAGTGTGACCTGCAGAGCTAGGTGTGAGTCCAGTAGATTTGGGCAGCTATAACTGGAGTTGTGTAGGTTCAATTGATGCAAGGCCAATTAGACATGAAATTAGATACATAATGGCACAACTTTGATGAAGGAAACCTACCCAGAAAACCACAATAGACTGACCTAAAAATTGACCAAATTCGGATACCATTTATTTTGCCTGGGCAAAAAGACCAAATGAACAGTGTTTGTTCAAATTATCATCACTCAGTGTAAAAAAGTCCAATTGACCTGAAAATTATATCAATGAAAAGCTTAGACAATTTAGAACAACTTTCATGAAGAACACCAAACCAAATTCTGACCATAACCCATCTGAATTGCTAACCAAAATCAGGGTATCAAAACTACTAGAACCATTTCTGCCCAGAAATTCTAGGTAGATGCCAATCCGGCCAATCCTAAAGAAATTAGCATAACTTGCGCTAAAAAACTCCAAATGGAGTGATTCAAAAATGGAATTAAAGAAGACACATAAAGAAATAACTTTGATTAAGAATATTAGGCAAAATTCTCATTATAGAATTTCCTAATGGAATAGTGAACTCTAGTACCCAAGACTAAAATTTTTTATTTATTTCCTATTGGTTTTAAGTATTGATTGACAACCAATGCCAACACTTTTGTGAACCAAAATGTGATATCTTGGTGAACTTAGATTCAACAAATCTATTATAAATTAAAAAGTCAACCTTTGAGTGGAAATAGTTAAGTGAATAGTGAACCATAATTAAATAAATTAAGAAATGATAAATATCAATAAGATAATATGTGGTGCTCTGGTACACTGTGTGACACATCTTATTTGGCTACACTGTAGACGGGTAAGGGGTTTCACATTTAGTGGTATCAGAGCATCGGTTTAGGCGTTTCTGGGTCTAGATCGAGTGCATACCATTGCATTGTATTTGTAAATGTTGAGGTGACACTGATGCATATCTTTTATTTTTGGTTCTTTTGATTAGGATATGGATCCTACTTCTCAAAGAGCAGTTGATGAAAAGGTGGAGTGTCATGCTCCGCCAAGGGCTGAATCAGGAGGCAGGGGAGAACCTGCTCCACCTGCAACTGAGGCACCTGCCCAACCTCAGTTTACGTTATTCCAGCAAATGACTGAATTTTACTGACAAATGATGGGGGCAATTCCACCACCACAACCACAGCCACAACCTTCGTCACCACCACAGAAGTCCCATCTGGAAAAGCATGGGGCTGTAAATTTCTTTGGGAAGAAGGAGGATGACCCCATGACAGCTGAAAATTGGCTTGATAGAACTGGAAGAGTGTTAAAATAGCTTCACTGCACCCCAAAGCAGAACCTGGAGGGTGCGGTGTCCCTACTTCAAAATGATGCATACCAGTGGTGGGACATAGTAGCCAATAAGGTACAGCCAGATCAGATCACTTGGGATTTCTTCCTCACAGAGTTCAGAAAGAAGTATGTCAGTTAGGTGTACCTAGAAGAGAGAAGAAGAGAATTTATCAGTCTGAGGCAGAGGCAGTTATCAGTGGCAGAGTATGAGCGTGAATTTATCAGAATGAGCCGATATGGGAGGGAGATAGTCCCTACAGAGGCTGAGAGGTGCAGAAGGTTTGAAGAAGGGCTAATTGACAATATTAAGGTCATGATAACAGCATTAGAGATTACGGATTTTTCCAAATTAGTCGATGCTGCATTGAAAGTAGAAAGAGTTAGAATAAATAAGCAGAACAGAAGGGAAAGATAGCAGAAGAGGGGTCTAGGTCAGTCTAGTTCATCCTCTGCTCCCAGTAAAAAGTTTAAGGGTCCTCCTACTCAGAGTTTGGGTCA
The DNA here is from genome assembly GCF_030052815.1 of Hevea brasiliensis. Classification (NCBI taxonomy): domain Eukaryota; kingdom Viridiplantae; phylum Streptophyta; class Magnoliopsida; order Malpighiales; family Euphorbiaceae; genus Hevea; species Hevea brasiliensis. The sequence continues at coordinate 103,503,957 of NC_079493.1, forward strand.
ACCACAAGGTCAGGGTCAGTCCCAGGGGCCCAGACCACAGTTCACACCTTGGAGAGGCCAGTCCACCCATCTGTGGGTAGCTCTCCAAGGACGGTGTTCAAGAGACCAGCCCCAGCATCTTCTGCCTGTTCATACTGCCATAAGTGGCATAAGGGAGAGTGTTGGCGAGTGACTGGTGCTTGCTTACGATGCGGGTCTATAGAACATCAGATCAGAAATTGTCCGAAGAGGACTGCTACAGCTGCTCCAACACAAGCGGATAGGCCTGCCCCTGTACCTCAAAGGGGTAGAAAGTCTGGTAAATCTGAGGCAGTTGGTCTATTGTAGAGGCCTGCATTTGAGTCAGCCGAGAGGCCAGAGGCCAGAGTACCTGCCAGAGCTTATGCCATGAGAGCCCAAAAGGAGCAAGATTGTAACACCCTCACTTTAGCTAGTCCGTGCATTCGACTGTTCTGATGACCAATGTCTGTCCGAACAGCTAGAATGACTAGAACTATATGTAAACTAGAGTGAGGAGTCATAAATAACCCAAATAATAATAAGGAAAAATTTAGAAAAAATTTTAGAAATAAAATACAACCAAGTTAAATGAGCCGGTGCCCTAGCGATGGGTAACCCAGTGGGAAGTTGCGGTCCTCGCAGCTAGGAGCCCTAAACCCAGGAAAAAATTCATGAAATAATTTTTGAGACTCCAGAGAAGAGTCATTGAGGTTTTGATGGCATTAGAATGCCAAGAAAAGGCTTAGAAAAATTTTTCGATCGGTACAGACGATTTTGGCTCAATAAGCCAAACAGAGGGCATTTTGGTCATTTCGTCTTTAGATATGATTTTTTACCAACTTCTCCGGTTAAGTAAATAAATTATATGACATAAAATATACATAAAAATTGCTAAAATTTTAATTAAAAATGGGTAAAAAAAAAGAAAAGAAAATAAATTAAAATGGGACTTATGACATCACTATGATGTTATTATAAAGGCTTCCACTAATCAAATTAAAACAAACCTTTAAAAACTAACTTAAAAAGAATTAATGGGCAGAAATTAAAAGAAAAATTCTACCACTTCTTCTTCAACCAGCCGAAGTGCTTGAGAGACACAGAGAGAGAGAGAGAGAGAAAAAAAAACCTCCATTGAAGCCACCCCAAGCTTGATTTCCACCATTTTCCCACCATAAAACTCTAGACCTCCTTTATTAAAACTTGTCCACACCACTTAGGAAGGTGTTTAGCAGCCAAGAAAATCAAAGAAAGTGAAGGAAAATTGAAGATTGGGTGAGGAAAATTATGCTCATAAGGTTAGTGCATAAACTAGTTTCCTTCCTTCTTCTTTAGTTAAAATTTAATTGAACTATGATGAGCTTACATGAATATTTATGGAATTGAGGTATGTATGAAGGCATGGAAAATTTGGTCAGCCCGGATGGTATGGGATTTTCACGGTTTTGATGGTTAGGATGCAATTAAATTTATATATTAAAGTCAATTGATGTGTAAATATATAAAGTAGAGTTGAAATTTGATGAGTTTGTAGGAGATGGAAATTATGACCAATTAGGGTTTGTGACAAATTTGGGTTTTACTCATGTGTCGATGAATAAAAGTCCTGATAGTCAATTAGTGACTATTTGGTTGTGTTTGATGAGAAATTGAAGTGAATTATGGCTTTGGATTTGAGGTTGGGTATGCTGCTTTATAGGACTAGTAGGGCTGGATGTGAGTCCAGCAAGTTTGGGCAGCTGTAACTTAAGTTGTGTAGGTTCAATTGGTGCAAGGCTAATTGAAAATGAAACCAAACATATAATGGCACAACTTTGATGGAGAAACCTTGCCCAGAAAATAAACTTAGGATGACCTAAAAATTGGCCAAATCCAGGTAACCAATTCTGGACCTGCTAAAAGTGACCAAATGAACTGTGTATTTAGCCATAACTCAAAATAGAAATATCCAATTGACCTGAATTTTATATCAATAGAAAGCTTAGATAATTTAGAACAACTTTCATGAAGAATAGAACTCCAAATTTTGACCACAACTTAATGGAATTGTCCACCAAAGTCAAGACATCAAATCTAGTAAAATCAAATTTGCCCAGAAAATCTGGGTAAAGACCAATTCGGCCAGTTATGGTAAATTGATCATAACTTGAGCTACAAAACTCCAAATGGAGTGATTCAAAAAGGAAATTAAAGAAGAAACATAAAGGAACAACTTTGATGAAGAAAATTTTGCCAAATTTTCACTGTAACAATAACCAATGGAACAGTAAACTTAAGGCATGAAATCTAAAAATATTGAATAACATAAAATAAGCTTTGAAATGGTATTGGCAATCAATACCAAAAAATCTAGAACCCAAAATATGGTATAATTATGTATCTATAATTTGTATACATATTATGTATGAAAAAGTTAGCAAATTGAGTGAATAGTAATGTATAAATAGTAACCCCAAAAACATAAGGAATAATAAAAGAAATTAAAGAAGCCATTATGATTGATAATATATAATATGATTAGTGAATTGTGATTTTTGAATTTGAGTGACCCTAAAACATAGAAGAATGTTTTAAGTACAATGGTGCATGAGAACCATTGATGAGAATGGTGATCATATGAATTATCAAATGAATGTGTAAAGTATGGAATTTGTCATGAAATAATGAAGTCATAAAACACAATATATTAACATTTAATGGTACTATGTGCCCATGTATTGCCTAGACATGTGTGTCGAATTGGATAGATTGGCATGCTAAGAGGGTATTGTTTTAGCAGTACTGCAAAAAGATTTATGCCTATATTCATGGCTTTATGCCCGCACTCATGGCTTTATGCCCGATTATGTGTTAACATAGCTTTTTAGCCATACTGACTGCATACGTGGTTGACGTTCTGCATCCTATAGTATAACGGCCTGAGGCACCGTGGTGTCCAACGCTAACAACCCATTATCCAGTTTAATCAGCCTGTCATAGGTTACTTGGGCAGTGAAATTTATTGAAATAAGTTAAGAATATTAGCAACTGAAAATATTAGCAACTGAAAATATTAGCAATTAAATAAATGAGTAAGAATATTTAATTATTATGAAAGAATTGAGCACTTTTGAAGAGGAATAAATTAGAACAAAGGATATTTAATTTCGAGGTTTTTTATTAGAGGAGAAATTTTTATTAGAGGGGAAGAGTTGCAACATCCTCACTTTAGCTAATCTGTACATTCTACTGTTCTGGTGACCAATGTCGGTCTGGGCAACTAGAATATTTAGAATCATAATTAGACTAGAGTGAGGACTTATAAATAAACCAAATAATGATAAGAAAAATTAAGGAAAATTTTTAGAAATGAAATGCTCTAAGGTTAAATGAGCCGTAGCCCCAGCGATGAGTGACCCTAACGGGAAGTGATGGTGAAGGCCGTTAGCAACCCTAGACCCGGAGGAAACTCCGTGAAATAATTTTTAGGATTTCAAGGAAGGATTATTGAGGTTTCAATGAAAATAAATTGTTAAGAAAACACAAGAAAAATTAAATCGATCGGTACACACGATTTTAACTCGTTAAGCCAAATGGAGAGCATTTTGGTCATTTCGTCTTTAGAGATTATTTTTTACCAACTTGTCCAATTAAGTAAATAAATTATATGACATAAAATGTGAATAAATATTATTAAATATTTAATTAAAAATGAATAGAAAGAAGAACAAAAAAAAAGAAATAAATGGATTTTTTGCATAAGAATGATGTCATTAAAAGGGCTCCACCAATCAAATTTTAACAAGCATTATGAAATCAATTTAAAAAGAGTTAAATAGGGTAAAAATCAAAAGAAAAATCTGCTATCTTCTCTCTTCCTTCTTCAGCCAAATTCCCCTCTCTCTCTTATCTCCATTGATAACTTTCTTTCTTTCTACATTTTCTTTATAAACACCCCCCTAAAATCACTTGCTCCTTTCACTAAAACTCCTCCTTCCAACTAGAGCAAGCTTGAGGCAGCAAAAAGAAAGAAAAATCAAGAAGTTTTATAAGCTAGGGAAAAGAAAAATCAAGAAGTTTTGTAAGCTAGAGAAACTCTCCAACAAAGGTTAGTGTCACTTAATTCTTTAAACTTTGTATATGCATCATTGGGAGTATGAATTGATCAATTGATTGTATGTGTTTAAAGAATTGAAATGGTAGAGTTAGGGTTTGGGCACAAATTTGAGATTTTGCTCATGTATTGGTGAAAGAAAGTTCTAATGGTCAATTAGTGACCATTTGGCTATGTGTGATTAGGAAGTGAAGTGATTTGTGCCATGGGAATTGAAGTTAGGTATGCTGCCTAGTGTAACCTGCAGGACTGGGTATGAGTCCAGCAGATTTGGGCAGCTATAACTACAGTTGTGTAGGTTCAATTGGTGCCAGGCCAATTGGACATGAAATTAGATACATAATGGCACAACTTTGATGAAGGAACCTTGCCCAGAAAACCACAATAGACTGACTTAAAAATTGACTAAATCCGGGTACCATTCATTCTGCCTGGGCAAAATGACCAAATGAACAGTGTTTGTTCAAATAGTCATAACTCAGTGTAGAAACATCCAATTGACCTAAAATTTATATCAATGAAAAACTTAGACAATTTAGAACAATTTTCATGAAGAACACCAAATCAAATTCTGACCATAACCCATCTGAATTGTAAACCAAAATCAGGGTATCAAAACTGTCAGAACCATTTCTGCCCAGAAATTCTGGGTAGATGCCAATCCGGCCAGTCCTAAAGAAATTAGCATAACATGAGCTAGAAAAATCCAAATAGAGTGATTTAAAAAGGAAATTAAAGAAGACACATAAAGGAACAACTTTGATTAAGAACATTTGACAAAATTCTCATTGTAGAATTGCCTAATGGAATAGTGAACTCTAGCACCAAGACTGAAATTTTTTATTTATTTCCTATTGGTTTTAAGTATTGATTGGCAACCAATGCCAGTACTTTTGTGAACCAAAATGTGGTATATTGGTGAACTTAGGTTCAATATATCTATTATAAATAAAAAAAGTCAACCTTTGAGTGGAAATAGTCAAGTGAATAGTGACCCATAATTAAATAAATTAAGAAATGATAAATATCAATAAGATAATATGTGGTGCTCCGACACACTGTGTGGCACATCTTGCTTGGCTACACTGTAGACAGGTAAGGGGTGTCACAATAGTATTCTAAAACCCATCAGAACCTATGGAAACCATTTAAAGATGTATATTGAAAAATAACACTTAAATTCATAATAAGCCATCATTAAATAGTCATTGTATACTATGTAAACTATTAACAACATTTATGCTCACCATTGACAATAGTAACTCAGAAACATGTGCCTATCATTATACTGCAAGCCACTTATTAATGTGCAATGAGTATATAAATTAAATAGTATGCATCATTAAATAGTCATTGTATACTATGTAAACTATTAACAACATTTATGCTCACCATTGACAATAGTAACTCAGAAACATGTGCCTATCATTATACTACAAGCCACTTGCTAATGTGCAATGACTATATAAATTAAATAGTATGCATTTGAGATATGTGGGCTACATCTATGATCGTGTAATCAAAATTCCATGCCGTCAATTAATAATCATAAAAGACATCGAATAGTTCATGTACAACATTTTAGGAGAGAATACTAATATGAACCAATGCCTGTAACAATTACCTATATCACTAGAGAAAAATTGCTAATGAAGACTAATATTATGTGTGTAATCATTAAGTAAATCAATTTCAGTTTCTAATACATATATACTCGGTTATAAATTGAATAAGGAAAAACTGCATCAACATAGCATGAATAAGGCTTTGATACCACAATGTAAGAAAATAAAGTGATTTAAAATGATATACATACCTCCTGGTCGAGCCATGGTTGATCAAGTTTTCATGCAATATTTCTCACTACTCACAATTTTGTATAAGGTGTCTTCTAGCCTATACCAGTAAAATGAAAATGCCAAGTACCAGATGGTTTAGTCTCATAGGCTTATATAATAGCTAGGCTAGGGACTCTTATCTTTATTAGTTGTAATTGTTCCCTACTATCAAGGAAATACTTCCTTTAGTGCTAGTATCCTTATGGGAGTGGAATTTGGTATTATCTATTATCACTCAAGATTACATTTATCTAAAAGATAAAATTTCAAATAGTGGCATATAATTACTTAAATATTCAAATAAAAGATAAGTGCTCCACATTAGTTTCATGAATATTGAGATGTGTACTACACTCCATCCTCTTCTCAAATTATCATAACAAGATTTTCTAAATGTTACAAATTATAATAAAATCTCACAAGACAAACATATATTATAGATATCAAAAACTTTGCTACGAAACATATCCAAAAACTTTGCTCCAAATGCATCCTATTGCAATAACCTCTTGACGCAGCGTGTAGCATAGAGAAAGATTGATACATGATCAAACCCTTAAAGATAAACAAAATCTAATCCAAAACCTTAAAATAACAAGACTTCATCGAAAGACCATGGATAAATAAAACCAAACAAGGCTTTATTGAAGATAAAATTATCAAAGTATATCAAACATATATAGCATATGATAATACATGGCTATATATAGAGTTTTTAACTCCTACTCTAAGTAAAACTTAAATTACGAGACTAATTCTAATATAAAATAAATTCTAGAGCTCTACGTTAATATGAAATAGATTCAAAGTTAAAAGAATTTAAAATACTAAAATAAAATAAGAATTTTAAATAAAATAGAATTGGAAAATCAACTTTTGAAAGTTAACTAGACTTTAATGAGCTACCAAAAGTCCTCCACTTGACCTTACACGAGATTGACCAAATCTTGGATGAAACCTGGCTATATGCATCTTATCATTCGCCTAAATTTTTGAGAAAATTGAATTTCCTAGTGTACTAGAATTAGAAACTCCATGGAAAGATCACAACACATCTCCTTCTTGAATGGTATGAACAAGATTGACTTGAACAAAATCGAATTCATCAATTTCATATCTTCCTTGGCATCTTTGAACTCACCAAGATGAATAAAATCAACCAAGACAATAGGAATTAAAGAGTTATGTTATTTTTTGTGGCTTTGAATTTTTTCATATGTTTTCATAGGCCCGAATTGTGACTTGATTTGAAAGTTTCGCGCTGCGACCCAATTGCAATAAAAAGTGAGATCTGTGATGGTAGCGGAGCGTATGAACTAGTATAAATATTGTAATATTCTATCCTTTGCGATAGAGTTATGAAATATTTGGGAAACACACTGGGGTTAGGGTTTGAAAATTCTGATTGATTGTATCTTGCTCTTTTTATCATAGTGGAACCTTTTTCTCTTGTCTTGCCCGTGGACGTAGACCTTACGGTTGAACTACGTTAAATCTTGTGTTATTCTTCTTCTCTTTTCAATATTGTGTGATTGTGCGATTTATGTGTGTGCTTTAGATTTGCGTGCTTGTTATAACAAGTTAAATAAATTATTAATCTCCATTGATTTCTCATGGTTGGTTGTTCTTCAAGTTCCATTACATCTCCATCTTTCCCTGCTCTTTCTTATGAATTTCAACTTCCTCCCCTATAATAAATTGATTAAGAAATTTCAATTCAAGCTCATTATCATCATCCACCATAGCGAAAGACAATAAAACCAAAGTTTTAGATTCTTCAAGTTCAAATCTTTCAAGCTTGGGATCTTTAACTTCGAGTTGTTTTCTAATTCAAGTTGATCTCTTTGTTCAACTTTTGCACTCCCAAAATTTAAAAGAACAAATTCATTATTGAATCCACCATGGCTATCTCCTCTGACCTGATCCAATACATTGTTTCCATTCCCATGGTCATCAACTACTAATAAAGTTTGCATTAGCTTTGAATATCTAGCAATTGCTTCTCAATATTGCCTATAGATGTTCGATGTTCATCGATAATTCTCCAAAGAGCTTGTAACCCTTCATCACCATCTCGAGGTTAGCTGCCACCACTACCACTAATATTGACCATCATATTTAGGGTGAAATTCTTACTTTGATACCACCTGTCTCAGCATGAAGTGCGAAAAATGATCAACATACAATCAAACTCTTAAAGATAAACAAGATCTAATCTAAGACCTTAAATAATAAGACTTCATCCAAAGTCTAAGGATAAATAAAACAAAACAAAAATTTATTGAAGAGAAAATTATCAAAGTCTATCAAAAATATGTAGAATATGAAAATACATGACTATATATAGGTTTATAACTCCTAATCTAAGTAGAACTTAAATTACAAGACTAATTCTAATATAAAAAAAATTCTAGAGTTCTAAGTTAATGAGGAATAGATTCTAAATTAAAAGAAATTAAAATATTAAATTAAAATAAGAGTTTTAATTAAAATAGAATTGGAAAATCAACTTTTGAAAGTTTGTTAGACTTCCATGAGCTACCAAAAGTCCTCCACTTGACCTTATACGAGATTGACCAAATCCTGGATGAAACATGGCAATTTGCGCCGCATTACCTCTTGATAAGATGGTATAATTTCTCATACAACACAAGAGTACAACTTATATATTGCATATTGCAAAAGCACTATGATATATATGATATATATATACATGTTGATATAGACACTAGTGCCTACCCCTGTAGTAGAGGAAAGAGAATAAAGAGTATAGTTAGATGTGTGACTAAGTACGTAGTAGGCTTAATCTTGATTGTTTTATGATGAAGGGTTCATAAGGATTCTAGTATCCCAAATCAGAGTTAAGGAATGACAAATCTGACTAGTGAAGGTTTTATGGTTTGCTAAAAAGAGGATTTAGGAATGAGAGGAGTATAAGAGATCCCAAGAATCCCATGTGTGTGACGCTTAATGATTGCAAATTTTGGGATGAAATTTCTTAAGGGGTAAAGAGTTATAACATCCCAAAATCGAAATGTATAGTGATTAGATGATTAGTGAAATTTCAAAGAAATAATTTAATTGAGCATATATACAATTTTCAGGGTAAATTAATATATTTTTTTTTTTACCAACTGATTGTGACACTAGAGATTCAACTCCTAAGTGTCTTACTTTATAAAGGTATATTTAAAAATGTATCCTCAATAGATTAATGATGAAATGGTTATTTAAAGTGTTATAGTCTTAGTGAAAATGAGAATTAGTGAATAAAGTGAAAATTAATATTGCCGAGTTCTACTAAACCCTATCTGTGAGACTGTAAATAAATTATAAACAGAGAAAAAAAATATTAATAGCTAGAAGGATATGAGACATGACAAGTTATATTTAATGGAATAGAATAAAGCTTAATTTACCCCTTGCACTCATTGAGTAGGTCCAGTTTAACACATTTTTAACTTTTGATCTAATTTAGTACATAAGTTTTGATTTAAGCTCAAACTATCCCAATCTCCCTCACTTGATTACATGCCCCATATACTTAATACTTATTTTTTTTTGTATTTTTAATATTAAAATATTATTTTTATATTTTACAATTAATTAAACTGAAAAATCAAAAATATTATTTTTATTATTCAATTTTATTAATTAAACTGAAAATATGAAAAACTTTATTTATATATTTTCATAAAATTAATTAAAAATAAAAATTATAAAAATTATACTTAATGAAATTGAAAAATAATAAAAATATATTATTTTATTTTCACATAATTAATTAAAATTAAAAATTATTATTATAATTAATTTTAGTGATTAAAATTTAAAAAGATTTTTTTAATATCTTCATTTTTTAATTTAAAATTAGAACATTATAATTAAATAAAATTAAAAATATAAAAATATTATTTTTTATTTCCATATTATTAATTAATATTAAAAAGTAAAATATAAAAAATTAACTAATTATAATTATTTAATTAATACTAAAAACAATTAACTAAGTAAGTAACTTTTAAAATATTTAAAAAATTAAAAAAAAAAACAACTCATGCACAAAAGCGTTGAGTGAGTTGCACATTCCTCAATTTTGGGCTAAATTAGACATAAATTAAAATTTCTAGATTAAATTGAATCAAAAAGTTAAAAATAAGCTAAATTGGGCATCCCCCATAAGTATAGAGGAGCAAATTGAGTTTTATTCCTTAATGGTATTACAGACCAAGGATTGGATGTGTAAAATTTCATGTCAAGAAGGGAATTATGAAGTAATTTTCCACGACCACTTTGAGTTTAACTAGGAAGTTCATCTCTTCTTTCATTTCTTCTCTTCATTTCACTCTTCCCTCATCTTTTTTTTTTTTTTCAAACTCCTATTTATTTTTCTTCAAACCATAGCTTAGGGCCTCCATTTAGTGAAATCGACTCAATGGCCTTTCCTTTCCTTCAAGGTTGCTTAAGGTTCCTTTGAGGGTTTTGAAGCTTGAAATTTATCACATAGATCTCTATTTGATCCAAAATTTTAAGCATATAGCACAAAACATCCTGTAACACCCCTCTTCTAACCACTAGAGGAATTGTTTGCTTTAGCCCACCTCATTCTGAGCCTCACGGTTTTGTCCTATAGGTGGAATGGAGAACTTCCCAGGACGTCACCTATCCTAGAATTTCTCTCAAGCGAGCACGCTTAACCCCGGAGTTCTTCCAACTCTCTAGGTTGTTCCACCAAAAGGCGCCTCTAGTAATTAGTTTCCCCCATTTCAATATATGATTTGGCTTATTCCTACCCCCCATTTGGTCAAGGTCTCAAGCGAGGCCCCTCCTCCAGCCATAGATTATTTCCCCTTGCTGCACAGGATGTTACAGGCCCACTAGCTTCTGCCTGGTTTGTCCCTAAACCACACATCTACTAGAGGGGGTCCAGCTCTGATATCATCTGTAATGCCCCTATTCCAACTACTAGAGGAATTTTATGCTTTGGCCCACCCTATCTTGAGCCTCACGATTTTGTCCCATAGGTGGAATGGAGAACTTTTCAGGAGGTCACCCATCCTAGGATTTCTCTCAAGTAAGCCCGCTTAACCATGAGTTCTTTCAACTCTCCAGGCTATTTTAACCAAAAAGACACTTCTAGTTATTGGTTTTCCCATTTCAATGTATGATTCGATTCATTCCTGCCTCTCATTTGGTCAAGGTTTCAAGCGAGGCCCCGTCTGCAGCCGTAGATTATTTTTCCTTATCGCACGGGATGTTACACATCCCAATGGAGTTCATTATATTAAAATCAGCCAAGGGAACCCTCCTTTCATAAAAATTGGCTAGGCTTCCTAATGGTGCTTGACTAGGCTCTAAGATAAAGGTTTTAGGATTTGGTGCCTTCTTGCATTGGTCTTTGATTGCCTTAAGCTTTAAACCAATGGCACAATATGGCCAATGGATGTATAATATGTAGCAATCATCCAAGAGTCCTTTATTCTTCAATGGAATCGGCTAAGGCGCTCCTCAGTGCCTTGTAAATTGCTCAAGGTTACCTCTTGATGTTAGGGGTTCATAACTCCACAAAATTAGACCCTTTTTGTTAGACACACTGAGCTTGTGGAAAGTTAATATCCAAATGCCCCCTTTTCTATGGAATCATCCAAGGAGCTTTTCTTCCCCCCATGGGTCGGCCAAGGATACTCTAGGGCACCATAATTGGCCTTTAAAGTTATATGCCTGTTTTTCACAATACATAATTGGCCTCTAAAGTTCTATGCATGTTTCTCACTATTAGGGATGATAACGGGTCAGATTTTTTTGAGTACCCAATCCGATTAAATCCTAATAAAACGGGCTTGAGTAGTATATAATTGGGTTTGCGACGAGTTTGAATTTGAGGAATAATACCTGTGACCGGTTTGGGTCGGATTTGAATTTTACATGTTGAGTATTTATTACTTGAATCTATTTATATAAATACTTAATTAAATATAATATATATATTTTTATAATAATATTCATAAATTTTTATCTATTTTATTTTATATAAAATGGAATTTAAATATTTTATTGAATTATTAAATTTTTAAATATAAATTACTAATCAAAAATTTTTTTTATGTAGATTATTAATTAAAATATATAAAATTCAGGTTCGATTTTTTCAGATAATAATAATTGGATTTGTGACAGTTTCAGGTAGTTGAAAATAAATTTTAATCGGAATTGAAATGGGATCAAGTTTGGACTATATTAATTGAATTCGAGTTCTATGGTGATTATCGCGGGTACTTTACCCGTTGCCATCCTTACTCACAAAATGTAGTGAACCTCCTTTGTGAAGCTTTGTGTTCAATTGATCTCCACTTCACTCTTAGGTTAATTTTAAGCCAATCAATAAAGGCCGATTAATATTTTTCAAAAGTATAACAGCTAGCTAATGATAGTCTAATTTACATTCTTAGCCACTAGTGCACAAGTGCTCTTGTTTACAAGGTTGTGCACAGTTCTAGAAAATTTTAATTGAATTAAAAAATCATATTTATTTGAAAATGATTATTTTACCGTTTTAATTTAATTGTAATTTTAAACTAAAAATTGTATTAGAACCGTACTAAATGAGTATTAAACTAAAAAAATTAATTAAATATATATATATGTCATATTTATTTGTATATATTATATTTTTAATATAATTATATATATTTATATGAAATTAAAATAATAATAAATATTATATTTATTATATTATATAATTATAAATTAAATTTGAAATTAAAATATAGAAAAATTAAACTAAAACTGAATTAAAAGTTCCATTCGATTTCCGTTTCTAAATAGACCCGAACCAAAGCCGGACGACGCACAGGCACCCCTACTTGTTTCTACAAAATTACCCGTATGTTGTCACCTATGCGCGCTCTTACATTGCGCTTTTCCTCATAATTTTTTTAGATCAACTATTCACAGAATGGTTTCTCTTCAATTGTGCTAATCAATTTTTGTTTTTACAAAACCTCTCTTCCTTGTAAAAAATGTTTCCCCATTTCGGTGCTACAGCAGATACGCTAAGCAAGGCATCTACGATCATGTTTCGGATTGGTACAGACGCCCACTTATATGACGACCCAGAGGACGTTAACATCGCTCCCTTGCTCGATAGCAAGTTCGACTCCGAGAAATGTGAAGCTCTTAAACGTCTCCTCGCTCTCATCGCTCAAGGCTTCGATGTTTCCAATTTCTTCCCTCAGGTCCATATACATGATTCTCCTTCGTTGTCTCTCCGTTTGGTTGCTAGTAAATTTGGAGCTTTCAGGGAAAATTTTGATAATTTAAATATTGAATTATCCATTCGTTATATAAATTTAAGTTTATTGAGTAATAGTTCGAACTACAAGTAGGGAAAAGGTTCTGGAGATTGGTTTTGAAATAATTTAAAATATTAGTCAATTACTCAAGTGAATTAACTTTTTCCAAATCTAGTTGTTGAAACTAGAGCTCATTGTGAGCTTCAAAGTTTATTTGTGTTCTCTCCTTAAAGCTGGAAATGGGTACTCAAGAACTAGATCAGTGATCAGCTTTCATGAGTAGTTACAATATGAACTAGGTATTTGATCTCGATTCAGTTGTAGGATATTTCAATTTCCTCCTCCCTCTCTCCCATATCGATATGTATATATATGTAATATTAAAACAATGTATAATTCATCACTTGATAAGAGTTAGCCTTATTTATACTTCGTTAGAGTAGATTGGTCAAGTAGTCAATTGATTCCTCGCATAATGAGAGTTGAAAATTGGTTCTGCTTGTTACATTTTCAATACCAAATAAAATTCTCCATAAAGTGATGAAATGTGATTTCTTATTACTTAGTTTGATGTCTATGTTTTTCCTCCACTTTGATCAAGGGAATTACAGGTGGTTAAAAATGTGGCATCTCAGTCATTAGAAGTGAAGAAGCTGGTTTACTTGTACTTGCTGCATTATGCTGAAAAGTAAGTAATGGACATTGATTTTTCTAAAATAATTCCTTAGAAGGGTCATGTCCATAGCTAGAACCTTCACAAGCCACAGCATGACAGCATTGCAAATTTACATGGTAGTCTATGGGATTTTCAGGGTTGACTGAAATGTAGGGAGGTGTTCTCTGTTTCCCATACAATTGCAGTCATCTAGAAGATGCTTAATGCTGTTTCATAACCATCAAAAAATTAAAGCAAATAGTAGGAGAGCAAGTGAGTTTATTTTGTTATTTCATGTTTATTTTCTTCATTTTTTTTTTGGTCTAGGCGTCCAAATGAAGCTTTGCTGTCAATCAATTCCTTCCAGAAGGATTTGGGAGACACAAATCCATTGGTGAGAGCCTGGGCACTTCGTACCATGGCAGGAATCCGTCTACATGTAATTGCACCCCTTGTTTTGGTGGCTGTGGGAAAGTGTGCTAGAGATCCATCTGTTTATGTCAGAAAATGTGCTGCTAATGCTCTTCCCAAGTTACATGATTTGCAACTGGAGGAACATTCCTCCACAATTGAAGAGGTGTGGTCAATTAATATGGAACTTTTTCTGGCATGGCTTCTTTGCTTGTTATCCTTGGGGCCTAAGCCTGCTGGACTTAAAGAATTGAAAATGTTTGGAAATGGCTTTATTGGTGAATTTGTTTTTCTATGGACTGTAGCTGTAGGATATGTGGAATGGCTATGCGAATACAGTAACATTAGCATAATTGTATGTTATAAAAAGATAAGATGGTTTAATTTATTGATTAACAGAGTCCTGTTTTATGCAGATTGTTGGAATATTGCTAAGTGACCATTCCCCTGGAGTAGTTGGAGCTGCTGCTGCTGCATTTAATTCTGTTTGTCCAAACAATTATTCTTTGGTTGGAAGAAGTTATAAAAGGTTGTGTGAGGTTCTTCCTGATGTGGAAGAGTGGGGTCAGATAGTTCTAATTGGAATCCTTTTGCGCTATGCAATAGCAAGGCATGGTCTAGTAAAAAAATCTATAATGTTCTCTTTACATGGCAAGGAAAGTCCCCAGTCTGAAAAGGATGGTTTGGATGTCGAATTTTCATTAGAAAAAGACAGTAGCATGGATTTGAAATTCAACTCTGAAATGGCAAGTATGGTTTCCAGGTGTTATATTGAAGGGCCTGATGAATACTTATCACGGTCAAGTTATACCAACAGGATTTTCTCTGAATTTCACAATGCAAAATTTACATCTGGCAAAAGCAATGATGACGTGAAGATCCTGCTCCAGTGTACTTTACCATTGCTGTGGAGTAACAATAGTGCAGTAGTACTAGCAGCAGCAGGCGTACACTGGATTATGGTGCCATGTGAGGATGTCAAAAGAATTGTTAAACCACTTTTGTTTTTGCTGAGATCATCCAGTACTTCGAAATATGTGGTACCTATTATTTACTTTATCTATTTTATTTTTACTTTGTTCTTGCTTTTTCTTTATTCCGTAATTTATCATCATTTCAAGAAGTTGATGTGAGAGTTGTTGGTTGAAGTAGTGAAGGGGCTTTGATGCTAAAGCCTCTACATGTAATGCGTGAGAATCAGGTAATTTGTAAAATCAGAAGAGGAGAAATTTTGGAAAGGGAAAATGAGATTCATTACAAAGAAAGTTGTTAGATTCTTTACTATGACTGCAGGGAAATGCTCTTATTGTTGAAGTTCACACTTTGAACTTTGATAGAAACCCAATGAATATGGAATCTTTACTTTTGTTTGTTGCGCCAGTGGGGTTGTAGATAATATAGGTTAATTGGACATTTCTTCATTTGGCAAATCTGTATGTTGATCGCGGTATACACTTGCAAAAGGCACATGTTTGCTTTAATAACTTGATTACCTTGTAATGTATTTGCAATTTTTCTGCTCTTGAGTGCTGGTTTCTTCACAGTGGTACTGGCTGGTATGGGCCATGTTACTTATTATACAAGTTGGATAACAAGTATGATGCAGTGCAAAATCTTTAATAGTTTGCTATGTATGAGCAATCCATAAACTCATATTCTTCAGCATTTGAACTATGCGTGAATTATATTGTCTACTCAATTCAATTTTTTTTTTTGTTAAATATTTACTACAATTTTAGTTTTTCTTGGTAATAGTAAGCTTATATGTATTGATTTACCTGTACAGGTCCTTTGCAACATTCAAGTGTTTGCAAAAGCAATGCCTTCTCTTTTTGCTCCACACTTTGAAGATTTTTTCATAATTTCTTCAGATTCATATCAAATAAAAGCTTTGAAGCTTGAGATTCTTTGTACTATTGCTACAGAGTCATCTATTTCATCTATCTTCAAAGAGTTTCAGGTATTCTTTTCCTCCTTTGTCTGTCTAAAGTTAGGTGCATTTTGTTGGGAGGTTTGACATTATTATTGTCCACTCTCTAGGATTTGGAGAGATAATGATCCATATTTTTGTCTTATCAAAAAAAAAAGAAAAGAAAGTAAACAGATCCATTTTTGGTTTATGGTTCTTTTGTGATTGGATGAATTTTCTCTTGCCTAGCTTGCTCACCTGTTTAGTTATGGGGAGAAACAAGGGTTACTTCCTGTCTTTTGTTATTTGATGTAGTTATATTTGCTTAGTGTTCTTTTCCTAATGTCTTTTAACTTTATTTCTATGTACCATTAATTTGTTTATGTTTTCGTTACTAAGGTTAAGGCAGCTTTAGAAGAGTGCAAGTTTCTCAACATAAAGTTGTTGAAATGGAACATGGCAGGATTGGGGATTTAGTGTTATGGGAAACCTTCGGCAAATAACCAGATCGAATATTAGGTCTTGAGAAAATTGGGGCTGCCAATGATACAAAATAAATTCACAAGGTTTCTGGAATTAATATGAGTACAAGTAGGTGGGCTTATTTGGAAATTTTGATGTGTCTGTTTATAATTCACTCCGAATTGAAACACAATAATGTAGCTCCAAGATGGAATGCTCAAGTCAACTCAGTTCAACTGAGGAAGCATGCTAATCTCGTTGGGGTATGGGTTCTTGTTTTTGACTTTACTTGATTTAGAGCTACATCTGTAGAAAGGTCTATAGCTGCTAAATATTTTTCACTGCTTCACCCATATTATCTCATAGCTACCCCTTGTCTTCATCTCCTTTTCAACTTCAGTATGCTTGATATTTCATATCAATGCATTTGATGGATATGCTGAAACTATCTCAGATGCTTTTCTCTCAACTTATGTTCCATGGTTCCGACATTTACTTTCCTTTGATTACAATCATTACTTGTCTTGTTTTTATGTTAGGGTTTTGGGACCCTAACAGAGTATTAAGAGGAATTAGAGAGATTTAGAAGAAATTGGAGGGAGAAAGGAGTAAGAGAGACTTGAAAAGAATCAGAACAAGGGAAGAAGATTTTGCTGTTACATATTTTGTTAACTTCGATCACAATTATTGAGTGTATTGACTGAATATGGGATGTAAGTGCATGAGTTGATTCTTAATTTTAATTTGTTTCTAGGATTATATTCAAGATCCAGACAGGAGCTTCGCTGCTGATGCTGTTGCTGCAATTGGTTTATGTGCTCAAAAACTTCCCAAAATGGCTATTACATTCTTAGAAGGGCTGTTGGCGCTGACTAGACAAGGTCTGTTTTTAGCTACTTTGGTGAATTTTAAAGCAAAGGTGGAAAATTTTGTTGCTTGTTTCTAATTTAACAGAACTTATTGCAGAACTTTTGACCACTGAATTTGGATCTATTGAAGGAGAAGCAGGCGTTTTAGTTCAAGTATTAACTTCAATTAAGTCAATTATAAAACAAGATCCTCCCAATCATGAAAAGGTATACACCTGTTTTTATTTGGTCTATGGTTCTTAAGAAGGTACATACTAATGGCCTGAGGCAGAAATAATGCCTCTTAAGGCTTTAACCTGGGGTTGGTGTGTTATATGTTGTGATGTTATGTTCATGTGCCCAGGATCTCATCATAGGCCTATTAACAGTGAAATCTGATTCAAAAGTTAAAATTTTTTCTTTACTTCGATTCTTTCCTTGATCTATTGTTGCTGAAAACATGAGCTTGTTAAAAGGGAGCTCTAACCATGGTTTTAAATAGCGGTCGCGGCTGCGTCTATGGTCATGGTCGCGAGTAATGGAAATAGGCCTGTAACGGTTGTAACGTAACGGTAACAACCTGTCGCTATACAAATTTTTAAAAAAATTTGCAAAGTTCATGAAATGAGCAAATATTCAAAGATATAATTAAAACTAAGATATACAACTAAATAATAAGTATAAATATATCAAATAAATACATTAAATCCACCATTCTTATACATCATTAGTATTAATCAATTTGAGACCAAAATAACTAGGAAGATTGTAACAATTAATCTTATTACTACTAAAATGAGTGTCTAGGAGATTCTTGATTATCTTGACTTTGATCCTAGGACTAGGATTGGGAGCTTTGATCATTAGTTTAGGTTGTAAACTTGCTTATTATGTAATTATGTTATTAACTTACTATGTATTAGGTTGTAAACTTACCATCTAATTTAGAAAATCAATTTCAAGAGTTAATTTTATGATTATTTATTTTTCTTAAATTTTATTTTGCCAAAGCCTAAATTTATACTTAGTAAATATTATTAAAGCCTAAATTTTTTTTTGATATTATTTTGTAATTATTTATGTATTTACCTAAAAATATTAAAAAAAGCTAAAATTAGAAAAAAAAATAATTTACCCTTGAATCTTCTTTACTTCAAAATTACCTTGTCTATTTGATGATCCATGCTCTTGAGCTAAAAAATTTGGAGAGAAATGAATGATTTCACTTGAGTTGATT
The DNA here is from genome assembly GCF_030052815.1 of Hevea brasiliensis. Lineage (NCBI taxonomy): Eukaryota > Viridiplantae > Streptophyta > Magnoliopsida > Malpighiales > Euphorbiaceae > Hevea > Hevea brasiliensis. The sequence continues at coordinate 103,522,702 of NC_079493.1, forward strand.
TTGAAGAAAATTGAGAGAAAATGGCTTAGTTGCCCATAGGTGATGCAAGCCTTGGCTGAATGCTGTAAATGAGAGCACAATTCATTCAGCCATGGAAGATGGACCATCCTTTACCCAAGCATAAACACACCAGCACATACACAAACAACTCAACTTCTAACAAGATAGATAGCACTTTAGAACAAAGGGGACTTTCATTAATTTTGAAAAACAGAAAATACAAGATGTCAATGGCACTTGAAACACAATAGCAACCTGTGCTAGAGTTTCTCAAGTATAAGCTTAAGATATTACAAGTAACAACTTGTAATAAATCTAAGTTCTAGATGGAACTTAGCAAAGAACATAACCTCACAAGAGTTTTAGTTTGAGAGCTTGAAACTTCTCTACAATGGAGGAAGAAAATACAATCTCAAAAATCTCTGGCAAAATGAGAGAGACTCTCCTTTTAGAGGTGAGTTTCTGCCAAGCATGGCTATCACCAAATGAATCATGCTTGGCTTAGATAATTCTCTTAGTCTTTCTATAAAAGTTTAAATTACAATACCATAAAAAGAAGCCCTCCCAAATCAGATCACAATCTCCTAAAAATGTTCTTTGTCTTGTAGTCTAATTTGGTAAATTAGCTTTTACCAAAATTGCAAAAGAAGCGTCCCAAATCAGATCACAATCTCCAAAAAAATGTTCTTTGTCTTGTAATCTGATTTGGTTAATTAGCTTTTACCAAACGAGTAAAAAAAGTGGACAATAACCAACACCAATAGCTCTTGCATATTGGGCAAAGCTGTATCTTCTAATGGTTGGTAGACTTGTAGAAGAAGAGGTCCCACATGCCACGTCACCTTCCACACAAGCTGCCACATCTTCCTTGGTTGCTAGATCATTCGCCACTTGGCATGCCACCTAAGCTATGCTCCAATGGGTCTCCCAAGCATTCAGCCATGCTTGTTCTTTCTTTTTCTCGTATGTGCAATGTCATTAGGCAAGTGGCGCATCCTTTAGGGCTTGGCGAGTCCTTGGCCGAATGGTGTTCCTCCACTAGTGCTTGCAATGCCTTGGCCGTTGATCTTGTGATAGCCCTCTCGAACATAGGTGCATCAAGTAAGGCCTCCATGATGTCTTCATCAACAAGGAAAATGAAAATGTGCTAAAATGAATGAGCAAAGATAGTTTTTTGCCCAAAAAAAGTTCCCTCTACTGCATTTCATATGAAAGAGGTAAAAAAAAAAAAAAAACACTAAGAATTCTTAGTTGGAAAAGTAATGGCTCTTACAATTGTTACTTAAAGGTTGGTAACGACTATTACCTTTAAATAACGGCCGTAACGGCTTTTATAACTACAAATTTAAAAATTCATGAAATAATGGTGGTAGCAATAATGATAATTGTAAGCCAAAAAACCTTTAAATAACGGCCGTTATGTGATGTAACGACCATTATTTAAAATCATGTCTCTAACCTTAGACTCGTTGGAGAAGAAAAAGTTTAAATCTTAATTTAACTAAAAATAATTCTACTTAATTTTATTAATTCAAGTGACCCCTTTTATAGGGGAGGTTTACACAAGATCTATTGGAATTCTACTAGAATTAGAAGTCCTAATAATAATTGCAATCCATGTATAAGAAGGATTACAATTTTGAAAAGGAAATAACTCTTAATTAAAATAAGAATTAATTTCTAATAATAATAGGAAGTAAATCCCGAAAATTCAACTAGCTTTGCCAAGGGGTCCTACAATGCGTCCTTAACATCACTTCTCCTCTGGAAAAAGAGCTTGTCCTCAAGCTCAACAGTCCCTTGTTAAAGATCAGATTTGAATTAATCTCTGAAATAGAGATTAAAGCAGAATTTTAGAAGATTGGGTGAGAAGAGAATAGAGATTGGATGAGAAAGAGAAAAAAAAAGAAGAAAGAAAAAAAAATTTTTATTATTGATTGATGAATGAGAAATAGGAAAAGACTTTTAAAGAAGAGACAAGAGACAAGTGTAAGTTGTAGCACAAAGTAAGTGTAAAGCAACTAGAAAAACAAAAACAAAAAAAAGTATGTAGTAAAAAATCTCTTTAAAAAAAATCGACTACCCCTCTACTCTTCTTCTTTACTTTCTATTCTTCTTCCTTCTATAATATGTAAAAAAAACCCCTCCCCTAAACAAAGTCTTCTTCTTGTCCCCAAGAAAATTGAAGAAGAAAAAAAGAAGAAAGGATAAAGGTTTTCTCCTCCTCTTCGGCTTCTTCTTCTGTTTCAAAGATCTTTTCTTAAGTAGCATGCTTGATCCCTATGCATCATTCTAAATTGATCTACTTTCAACTGTATCACTTCATCATCAATTCATCAAGAGAAAGAGGTAGATCTCACCAAATCTTTTCTTTTACCCAACCTTTAATTTGGAAAACAAAACATGGAAGATGTATAGTGGAATTAGGATTAGGTTTTAGTTTATTTGCAACTTCTTTCCACCCTTTAGCTTCCACCATACTTAGCCCCCTTACCTTTTTTGCTTTTTTCCTCTTTTCCTTAAGAGTATAGAAAGATCGCTTTAATTATGTAAAGATACACTTAAAAATTCTTTTCTTTATCTTTTCTTTTCTCTTTTTATTATATTCTTCTATTCTGCAAATTTCTTGTGCGCTCTCTAAGTTATCTCTAATGTCGCTTGACCAATGCTGATTATCTTGCATCAAAATTCAGAATCGAAATCAAAAAGTCAATTCAAGAGGCGGTAAAAAGGCTAAGCTTCAAATAAAGCTTATAATAAAGCTTCAAGCTATGCCATTCACACTATTCATGATATAAGTGCCATTACCACCCATGAATACCAGGCTTGAATTTATGACATGATGAAATACCTTGAGACACCTCTAATAATCTTCCCACATAAAAATAATCTCGCATTGATCAAATCTGAGGGTGATAGGGTCAGACTATAGCAAGCATTTATAAGCATCATAAATCCCCATCATTTTAAACAAATCTTTCGAAAATAAATCTTCTCTCTTGTGATAATAAAACAAAAAAAAAGGTGAAAAAAAAAAAGTATCTAAAAAAAATTTTTAAAATGTTGAAAGAGAATGAAATTGATGTGTTAATGGAATGAAGTGCCCATATAGTAATAAAATGCCCAATACTTTTTAGTATATCCACAAAATGAGATTTAACATGTTTGCTCCATAAATCCATTGTAACATCGCCATTCATGAGTGTAATGGAATAAAAAAGGTAAAAAGCCCTCGTAGGCACATTTTTCTTCGAGCACACCACACTTTTTATTTCATCGACATTCAATCCATCTGCACACAACATCCAATCAAAAAAATGTATTCCAAACATCACAAAAGTAGATTAAATTCCTATACCACCATAACAAATGCTATGGTTAAGAAACTAACAAATGCTCTCTCAAAATTAATCAAAAGAGTATATACATGCTTATCCTTATGGAATAGCAATCCGTTTATAGGAATAAATGAGAGTGGCTTGCTCATTGCTTGATTGAAATGAGATGAGAATCAATTTTATTTTTTTGACACTATTCATAGCTATGAATCAATCATATGAATGAAGTGTAAGAATGAAAATTGTAAAGCATAAAGTTGACCATCCACGTTAGTTTTCTTGATTCAAAGTTTTTTTTTTATATATTTCATTATATCTATATATAATTTTATATTGCTTGCAAATACCAATTTTTTATCTTCAATTTGAAATATTAATGAAAAAATACTTCTGCTCCATATCTCTTAAAAAATAGATAGCTCATATATTCCAATAAAGAAATCATGTAGGCTCTAGGAAAAGTAATGCAGCAGCACAGTCTCTCATAGATTCTAGCTCTCTACTAGGATCAAAATCCTTAGTCTTTAGAGATAAATCCAAAAGCCTAGATCAGATGTTCCCTTTCCACCCATCAAAACAAGTTCTTTCCCATCTAAATCTAGAATGAAAAATTTAAAAAAATTGGAAGTGCTAACCTGGAGCTGCTCTGAGACAGCTTGATGCTCTTTGAGCAAATGATGATCAAATCAAATCTCACCCCATTGTAAAGCTCTTTCTTTTGATTTTCTTTAATAATAATCGTGGTTTATCTTAATAATGAAGTCTCTTTATCCCAAAAATCTCCAAGTTTATCCAAAAAACTTTGAAAACTTGGTATTGCATTGTTATAATTGATTTTAATCAATCTCCTCTCTTGGCTATATCGGCCAATATCAAATTCCCAATCTTGGTATTAAAATTTGCAATTTTTCCCAAAATGATATTTTACTTATTTTTGCAAAAAATTGTTGTTGATTCAAACTTGAAAAAGACTAATTTCAAATGGTGTATATGTCAAAATATCATCAAAAAAATCAAAAAATCATCAAAAAAACTAATAAGAAGTGATCCTCAAATAAAAAAAGAATGCGGTGGTTTGATGAAAAATTTGTCATATGGCAGGCAATGATAATAAATGAATTGTGTGAATGTATTCTAATGATGTGTTGTGTTGAGGCGCTTTGTGAATATCGTATAATTCATCCTAATTGAATCACGATGGTATTTAGAAAATATCATAGTATAATGAAAAATCATCTCATCATAATATTGGAATCTTGTCTTTAATAAAATCAAGATTCACTCAACTTCATTTAGCAAAACTTCAATTCTCAGATCTTTCTTCTTCAAGACAAGTCTTTCTCTGAAAGTCTGTGAGAAGTGAATCTTCTTGAATGATATGGATATTCATCTCGACCTCATAACATCCCTTTGCCCCGTTGCTTCCTCTGAATCATCCATCTCCAACCAAAATAATTTCTTACATTGATGCCCGAAGAAATATGATTCGTCACAATTATAGCAAAACCCTATTGCACTTCACTCAGTCATCTCTGGACAGCTCAATCTTTTAATAAAGGGAACGAAACACTTTCTAAACTAGAATTCAGTAATGTACTGATGGCTTGGTTGGCAATAGCCTTAGTTATAGGTAAAATTGATGAAGTAGGTGTTATTCTTGTATTGGACAATGAATTTGTCTAATTTTCTTTCAGCTGCTGTTTTCTTTCAAAGGCTATTGCCAGGTTCATAGTTGCCACCAAGCCTGGGGGATTTTGCATCTCTACATTAATCTGGATTGAATCTATCAAGCTTGCAGTAAATAAATCAACTTGTTGATCTACCTGAACTGTTGTTGCATGAGCTAGACGGCTCTGGAATTGACGTTGATGTTCTTCCACCGTCCTTGTCTGCTTTAGATTAGCCAATTCACCTAAAGAATTGCTACTAAGTGGAGGCTCGAATCTCAAATTGCAATATTCTTTGAATGCATTCCACGATAGTCGGGGTTCTTATTCTAATTTGTTGAACCAAAGTTATGCCTCTCCCATCATATGGAATGTTGCGAGGTTCATCTTATCTGTTTTTGACGTCCGTTGGTTTGGAAAAAATTGTTCACATCGGTGTAACCTAATCAACGGATCTGCGGATCCATCAAACGTTGGAAAATCCAACTTCATATACCTTGGTACTACCCCTGCCACGGGTCTCGCTTCTATTTTTCCATCAATTCTATTATTATTGCCTTCATAGTTGTTATGGCTACCTAAGCTGCCCTCTTTTTTTCTTGCCTCGGCCGTTGTAAGTTCCCTGAATGAACTCTTGTAATTGATGGGACAAGTTTTGCAATTGGGATTCCAGTTTCAACTTTGATTGCTTGATCCAATCTTCCATCTTGATTCAGCTTGTGCTACTCTTGTTTCAGTCAATGCTTATGCTTCTTGGAATAGCGCCCTCAGTTCTTCTCTTGGATTTTTGTATCATCCATGACAGCTAGCTTTGATACCAATTTGTTTTGTTCTTGTGGCCAGGATCTCATCACAGGCCCATTAACAGTGAAATCTGATTCAAAAGCTAAAGTTTTTACTTTACCTTGATTCTTTCATCGGCCTATTGTTGTTGAAAACGTGAGAAAACGTGAGCTAGTTAAAAGGGAGCTCTAACCTTAGACTCATTGGAGAGGAGAGTCCAGATCTCAATTTAATTGAAAATAATTCTACTTAATTTTATTAATTCGAGTAACCCTTTTATAAGAGAGATTTATACAAGATTTATTGGAATTCTATTAGAATTAAAAGTCCCAATGATAATAGAATCCCTGTATAAGAGGGATTACAATTCTAAAAAGGAAATAACTCTTAATTAAAATAAGAATTAATATCTAATAATAATAGGAAGTAAATATCTAAAATTCAACCAGCTTTGACTAGGGGTCCTACAATGCGTCCATAACATGTGACCTATGGCATGAGCATAGTGAGTGATTCTTATTTATTTTTTGCATTTTGAGGTTACTCGGCCTTGTGGAATTTTCTTCGGGGCATTTTGAGGAGAATTAGATTTGCAAGATTGTTTAGATTTTAGAGACGTTTTCGATTTAAAATGAAGGGTTTTAATTAATGCTAATGTCCTTTGCATTTGTGCCCCTTTTTTTTTCACTCCATTTGGAATGCCCTTTAGGTGAGAGAATTCAAAAATTCTATCGTATGGAATAAATCAATAATAAATTAAAGCTATCTTGTTTCCTATATTATTCATTTGTTGAGTTGGTGAGATGGGCCTAGGTAATTTTCATAATTTGACACTGGAATTGTCACTTGTGCAACATGTATTGAATTATTGAGAAATCCTACTACTTTTGGCCTTTTTCCCCCAAATCAATGCCACATATATATATATATATATATATATATATAGCAATACTTGCATTCATAAGGGGCTGATTTATCCTTTTAACAACAAACGGAACATGGTTTTCTTATTCTTCACTAATATTTCTTTTCCCATGAAAAAAAGAACTTCTGCTTGTGCTTTTATTCTCTTGTCAATGTATCCTATTTAAATAAAAAAATCATTTAGAACATGTAGTGGAGTCTACAAGTAGAATAGATTAGGAGGGAGCAGACATGTTTTAAGTTTATTTTGTTCATAATTTTCTGCTTGTTGACTTTAGTGTATTGTTGTGTGTAAGTTCTCATTTGTTGTGATTTATATAGTTTCTGTTTGTTGATTTCTAATACAACTGTAAATTGCTTTCCCTTCTCAGTCTCCTTCCCCACCGAAAAAATTAAAAGAAAGATTCTCACTAGTGTCTGAACCAAATTTCTTCTGCGAAGTGCAAAAGGATGTTAATTTACTATCAGGTCAAGATGACTGTTGCATTGAATGTGAAGATATGGTAAAATGTTAATATAATAGTTGTAAATAGCTACCCTTTTGCCAATTGTTGCAAGAAAATACCATTTTAATGCTGGCCAAGGGCCATGGCAATTTCTGACAATTACTTTCTATATGAACTTTTCTTGTTCTGCTAATGATAGCAAGGAAGAATATGCCCTTACTCTTCTGGTTCTCAAAATATTGTGTCAAGTTTGTTGCTCTTTTGAAGAATTACTTAGGGATCATAGTTTAGTCCTAAAATGGTGTCTGATCCAATAGGAGACGAATAAAGTAGTCTATTTCATTGCTGTTGAAGCAAGCACCCTATGCTATGATAAATGTGGAAAAGAATGATGTAGATGTTATTATTGATGACAAATTCCAATGAATAATTGATTGGCATTCTCTTGGTTACCAAAGGTGGAAACAGTGCCATAGTTTCTAGTCCTGTATTTATTTAATAGTTTCTAGTCCTGTTTTTATTTAATTATTTTTGAGATGTTTCCTTCTGCATTTGGTTTCTTATGTGACTACTTTTTATTTCCTGAAGGTTGTAATTCAGTTGGTTCGTAGTTTGGATTCAATCAAGGTGCCTGCAGCCCGTGCAATAATAATTTGGATGATGGGGGAGTACAACAATTTAGGGGAGATAATACCAAGGATGGTAACCACTGTACTTCAATATCTTGCATGGAGCTTTTCTTCAGAAGCATTGGAAACAAAGCTTCAAATTCTTAATACTACTTTTAAGGTATGCCAAATAGCTGTTTTGGTACTCTTGAAATGGGGGAAAATTAACTGTTGTGGTATGTTATGGAAAGTCAATCATTATATTATTTCTCTGTATATTCTGTATTATGTATTCCTATTTGGGATTTTTTATTTAGGATTTCTTCCTAATTAGTAGAACACAATTATAGGAATCAATTGTATATATATACCCATGTACAGATTAATTGAAATTAAGGAGAATCATCTCTTTCTACATGGTATCAGAGCAGGTTCATTAAGGAATCGAAATTTGAAATTTCTTTCCCGTCTGTTTCTGGACTGAAACCCACTGTTACCCTAGGTCATCTATCTAGAGTGACTATTTGTTCTCACCACCCAGCTCAGGAGAGACCTTGGCCGCTGACCGGCCGTCCCCTCTGATCTGGTCGCCGGAATCCAAGCGCGTGAGGCTCACACGCCCAACTCAGGTTCTTGCCGTTTCTTCACTCGCTGGTGCGTGGAGGAGCGTCCGCCGGCTGTTTCGACTCCGATCAGCATTGCCGGCGTCACCTCAACCCCCTCATTCCATCACTGTGTGTTGTTGCCTGATTCAGTACGCCATTAAAGGACTTCTGAGGTTTGGCTCTCAGATCCTATTTCGGTATTTGCTTGATTTGTGATTTTGGGTTATTTTGCGGCTGTAAGCACTTTGGATTAGCGTTTCGGTTAGTTTTCTTTGTCTCAACAAATGGCAGACAATAAGAATGTTATTTCTGATGTGATTCCGGTGATGACTAAGATCACGGAATACAAACTTAATGGTTCTAATTACCTTGAGTGTAGTAAGACTGTTAGGGTCTATTTGCGTAGCATTGATAAGGATGATCACCTTACCATAGTTATCAAAGGCTCAAGGCGCACCGAGGCGCCAAGGTGTCTTGGAGCCTAGGCGCAAGGCGCAGGCGCGCCCGAGAGAGTCGAGGCGCAAAAATTAAAAATATATATTAAAAATAAAAAAATTATAATTATGCTATCACACCTTAAGTAACATAAAACTATATAATAATAACTAACAAATATGCAAGTAATAATTAGGTTATAATCCAAAAGAGATAAAAATAAACTACTAAAAATTAAAGTTTAATAAACTAGTAAACTACTAAATGTTCAATCCCCATCAATAGAAATATCAAAATCCTCTTCATCTTCTTCATCATCTTCATTATCCTCCTCATACTCATCTTCCAAATTAACATCTTCATCATCATCATTTTCTTCCTCGTCTTCAAGAAGTGAAGAAGTACGAGTGGATGATGCTTTTCTTTTTTGCTGTGATGTAGATGCAACATTTTTCCCTTTGCTTAATCTAGTGTTGTAGGCATTCTCTTCAGCTCCAGTAGCTGCAGCAACCACATTCCATGTCAAATCATCATCTTCAAAAACAAGTTCATCTCTATCCATCTCTTCCTCCATTTGACCCATCAACCATTCATTACTATCATCAATGTCTTTCAATGAGATGGGGTCAATGCGGTCACGTGCATCATATCTACGCTTTAATGACCGATTGTACTTGACAAACACCAAATCATTCAAGCGATTTTGAGCTAGTCTATTTCTTTTTTTACTGTGAATCTGCAAAATATAACAATTTTAATAAGTATAATTTTTGAAAGAACAAATGAAAGGTATAATTCTAAAGGGAGATGTTTTGTCACTTACATGCTCAAAGATGCTCCAATTACGCTCACAACCAGATGCACTACAAGTGAGGCTAAGCACTTTAACAGCAAAATTTCTCAAATTTGGAGTTGTTGCTCCATAAGTTAGCCACCATGTAGCTAATGAAAAAATAATGCATATTAATTATTATTCAAAAATATTGCAATATGAGATTACATGCTTATGGATAAAATTATATTACCTGGAGATACTTTCTTTCGATTCCTAATTGCCATATCCATCCCAAAGATACCTTCAGCATTTTGATAAAAAGGTAATTGTGCCATTATTTTGTCTTGCTCTTCTTTGCTTGGAATCAACCTTGCTACAACTTGGTATAAACCGGTAACAACCTCAACATCTTCATTAATTTTCTCATTTGAATAAAAAAATTCAGGATTCAAATAATATCCAGCTGCGTGCAAAGGTCGATGGAGTTGGCTTTCCCATCGTTTATCAATAATCTCAAAAATTGTCCTGTATTTTTCTTCATTTTCATCAAATGACTTTGCAATTGCTTCTTTAGCCCTATCCATCGCCTCATAAATATATCCCATTGCAGGCATTTTCTCACCATCAACTAATCTAAGCACACGAACTAATGGACCAAATATCTTTAAGATATAAACAATATTAGTCCAAAAAGTAGGCATCATGACAATACTGTATACTTTTTTACTGCATGCTTCTTTTGCCCACTTACTTTTGGTCCATTCCTCTGAGGTAAACATCTTTCTCAAATTCGCCTTGTGCTTATGTATACGTTGAAGGGTGAGAAAAGCAGTTGCAAATCTTGTGACAGCTGGCCTAATTAGCTCTCTTTCACCAGTAAAGTGCCGCAACATGTTCACCACACCCGGACGAATGTAAATATATCCATTCAATGTCACTGCCCTTTTAATTGTGTTATGAATTTTGGGAATTTTTCCAATATCTTCTAGCATCAAATCTAGGCAATGAGCAGCACAAGGAGTCCAATACAAATGAGGGCACTTTGTTTCTAACAACTTCCCTAAAAACAAAACAAATATGGTAGCAAGTAGCATAAATATTAAATACATTATTTACTTACAATTAAATTAAACTATCTAATAATAGTAAGAATAAAAACTCTTAATTACCTGCAAGCACACAATTGCTAGCATTATCTGTCACAACTTGAATCACATTAGCCTCTCCAACACGCTCTACAAATCTATTAAGCAGGTCATACATCTTATCACCAGTTTTTGAGTACTCTGAAGCATCAACAGATTCCATGAAAACAGTTCCCTTTGGAGAATTCACCAAGAAATTAATCAAAGTCCTTTGTTTCTTATCAGTCCAACCATCTGCCATTATAGAACAACCATACTTTGCCCATTCTTCTTCATAGGACTTTAATGAATTCTTCACCTCAGCAACTTCTTCATTCAATAAGGGAACCCGCACCTCATGAAAACTAGGTGCTTTCATACCAATCCCAAATTGTCCAATAGACTCCATAACTTGAAAACTTGGATAATTGACAGCATTAAAAGGAATTGCCGCATCATACATCCATCGAGCTATATCCTTACATGCTTTTTTTCGCAATTCCTTTTTACATGCCTCATTAATAGTGGTTTGCTTCAGCTTTGAATTTTTTCTATCTTGCACTGCCTTTGCAGCACTTTTGGCAAAATATAAATCTATTGGACCCTTTGTCCTTGCCTTCTTTTGAACCTTACTATTTCCTTTAGAGCGTCTAAGAATTGTCCCAACATCATCTTCATCTTCGTCATCTCCAAGAATTTCAACATCCTCATAATCAGGCAATTTATCTTTGCTGAAGCCTTTTGCTGCATATACTCTTGTAGCTCTTCACGCACATGTGTTGGACACTTCTTACACATTTTAGCATTTCGAAATCCTCCAACTAAATGCTGTTTAGCTCGAAATATCCCTCCTTTTGTAACTTTGCTACAAAAGTTACAAGCAACATCATTTCTATTGTTTGGATTCACTAAGTGGACATATTTCCATGCGGGATCTTTGTTGCTATTGTCAGTTTTAGCAGCGGTAGATGCTTCCGATTCCATCTTTGCAAAAATAAAATAAAAAGATAAGAAAATTAATAATTTAACAAGTAACAACAAGCCAACAATAATATACATACCAATTTATAGTACCATATTCCAATTATAATAATAGAAATTAACAATTTATGATAACACAAACTCAATTACAATATTTCTAATAATTTCTAAGAAGACCAAATAACAATTAGCAATAAGAAAATAAAGTCATAAAACATTTTTAATCCAATAATAAAACTAAAAGCTAATTAGAGTTATTGAATTAGCATATTAGCATAATAGCATCTCAAGTTGTCAAGTCTTAACATATTTTCACATATTCACAATAAATAATATGTCAAAATCACAAATTTATACTAAAAAGAAAAGGAAAAGAAAAACATTGCAGGGTAAGGACTAAGGAGAGAGCATGAAAAGAAGAAAATGAAAATTGCATTTGTATGCAGTAAACGAGAACAGAGAGCATGGCATTGGCAACCAAAAAAAAAAAAAAAGATCTGAGAAGAAGAATGTAGTGCGTAAAGCAGTGAAAGAGAGAGAGAGAGAGCATGGCAAAAAAAAAAATGCAGAAAGAAAGTGCAAGGTCACGAAACACTGCGAGAGAGAGAGAGAGAGAGAGAGAGAGAGACAGAGCATGTCAGTTAAAAAAAAAAAAAAAGAGAAGCAGAAACAGAAAGTGAAAAGCAGAAACACTACAGGAGAGAGAGAGAGAGAGAGAGAGAGAGAGAGAGAGAGCATGGTAGTCCAAAAAAAAAAAAAAGAGAAGCAGAAATAGAAAGTGCAGTGCAGAAACACTACAGGGGAGGGAGAGAGAGAGAGAGCATGGCAGTCCAAAAAGAAAAAAAAAAGAGAAGCAGAAAAAGAATACCCAGCACAGGAAAGGGAGAGAGAGAGAGAGAGAGAGAGAGAGAGAAAGCATGGCATTGGCAGCAAAAAAAAAAAAAAAGGAAACATTGAAACAAAATGCAGCACAGGGGAAGAGAGCAGAGGAGAGTGAGAGGAGAAGAAGAAGAAGAAGAAGAAGAATAAGAAAAAAAACATACCAGGTTTGTTTGATCTCTCCCTTCACTCCTCCTCTTCTTCTTCTTCTTCTTCTTCTTCTTTTTTTCTTTGTTTCTTTGGACAAGTTTAAAAAACCCTAGTACTACATACTTATGCATTATCATAACATTCAGCTGATTATACTCACATATTTATTTCATTTCAAATATTTGTACTGGGTATTTTTCTTCTCTCATGATGGGAACAGTCAATGTCTCATTCACACATTCATGTGATTTATTTAGTTCATTACTTATTTATGTACTGAATTAGCTCATTCACAATTCAAGAGGTGTTTTGTATAATAAGTATTTATAATTCACATTATTCCTCCTCATTGGCCATTTATTGTGCAAAGTATTATTATTTTATTTGCAAGGGAAACATAAGTGCCTAATGGTACAGCTTCACCTCATTGTATACATTTACAATTATTTATGTTAATTACAATTTATATTTCAAGTTAGTATTATAAGTAAATATCATAAGTGCCTTGCTTTGTGATGGGGATATAAGCTTTCCAACTACCTATTCATTATGATTTAGTTGATTCATTAAAGTTTCACTTAAGTGTCACCATTCTTATTCTACAAGTTGTCCATAAAAATTTCATGGATTTTAGATTTCCATACTTTAATTTCCTCTCTAGCAATTTGCCACAAGATATGCATAGTCCATTTGGCCATACTTCCTTCATGGAAGTCGTCATCTACTGTTCTTATCTTTATTTTCTCTCTTTTGAATCATGTCATTTGAAAGCTTTTTAGAACTCAGTTGTTAGCAATTGTTAAATTACCAAAAACTGGTTCATTACCTTTTCTTTCTAAAGAGCCATGTACCTCCGAGTCAAACATTGTCTAGCTTCAGCTGGGTATGGCAATCATTTTTAGACCTAATGTCCTTCATATGAAAGTTAAGCCTTCTCTGATGTCTTAGGTCATTCAAAAGTTCGGAGAATCACAATTTTTCAAGTTATGTAGGGTGAGTTGTAGCTAATTAATTGACTCTAGACTCATGAACCCTATGCCATCGTGACTTTCAGTTCAAAGTCAAGTTGTCTTTTTGATTCCTTACTTAGGATTCTTACACCGTGTTCAAAATTTGAGGAAAGTTTCTAAATCAAAAGTTGTAGCCCTATTTCTTAAGTTTTCATATCAATTTGGTTCATCTCAATTGAGTTTCCTAGTGAGAGATATGAGTGAAATACTATTCTGGTCAAGTGGCTATTGCTTCCAGTTAAATTTCTCATAATTTTGATGGTTCGATTTCTGTCCTGTTAGCAATCTTATCCAAGTTGCATTAAGTCCTCTGGTTTTGGTCAAACCCATAATTGTAGTTCTAGTTCTTATAGAAATTTTGGCTTTAGTTTCTACATTATATTCTGTGCTCTTTAGACCAACTTTATGGTATATTTTTAAGTTAAAATCACGTTTCAGTAAGTCCAAGTTCAGATTTTATGTCACTTCTTTGTGGTTCTCGTCGATTGTTCACCTAATTTGTTCTAGCAAATTGGTTGGGTTAAAGGTAGAATTGGGTTATGTGGGTTCTTCACAAAAATGTAAATTTCTATGCTCCAACCTTTCCACCGTAAGTTTGCATCAAACATCATTCTAACCTTCCTAGAGTTAGTTATGGCTATTTGAACAATTATCGTCGTCATATTGTCATTTTTCTAGGGTCCAAAGATATGTTTACCGAGATTCAAGCCAACTTTAGGTCATTCTAGGGGATAGTTTCCTAGGCATAGTCTCTCCATGAAAAAATGTGGTTTTAAGTTCTATGCCTCATCTCCAATTGGCAACACACACCAATTGGAAGCAATGCGGCTCTTACTAGGGTCGCTTAATACATGTCAGACTATAGGTCCAAGATCCCGCATAGAATTTCAACACTTCCAATTCTCAATTCCACTAAACTTTACAACTTCAAATTATGAATATTCAATCTGGCTCATAATGGTCACATTGACCCATCAGCCTGGCAATTGAGCATCATATCAACAAATCCCCCAAATTTCCTCATCGGCGCAAAACCCTAACTTCCATAATCATCTTTCTTTTCATGCAATTCTCATACCAAACTTCCCGCTAAATCAACATATCCATCGTATATGCTCAATTGGGTCAACACTAATAGATAATTTAATTCTAATAAAAATCATCAAGTCCTAAATCTTCTCCATACATGGCCAAAATTTGATCTTTCAATTACTTTCTATCATTTTCTTTCAATTTCATGTCATACCAACTCATTTTAACATGCTTACAACAATTAAAGAAAAGAGAAGTGGGAATCTTTGCACTAAACTTGATGCACCTTACCTCTTTGATACTTGCTAAAACCTTAAATTTCCTTCAATTCTTGGCTGCCAATAGGTTTCTCTAAGATGTAGAATCAATTTTTAGTGAAGGTACTCAGGGATTTTAGGGTGAGAAAGGGAGAGAATTCAAACTTGAGAGCTTGAAAATGGAGGAAGAGGTCCTTCCATGGTGGTTTGCCCTATTGAGAAAGAAGAAGAAGATGAGGCAATTTTTTTTTTTATTTGATCTCTTTTATCTCTTTTATATATGTTTGTCTCATTCTTATTGGTTAAAGATTTTAATTACATCACTATGACATCATGCTTATGTTATTAATTAGATTTTATTTTCTTTTCTTTCGTTTCCCATTTCTATTTCACACTTCATAATTTTAATTCATTCTTAGTGTTTTAATCTTTCCTATTTTAATTGACATTTATGTCAAAATTTATCTCTGAGGGTGAAATGACCAAAATACCCTTCATTGTGTTTATCGAGTTATAATTGTCTGTACCGATTGACTTTATTTCCTTGCATTCCTTTGACATTTTTATTGTTATCTAAGTCTCGTAAATCCTTCAATTAAGTCCCATTTATTTATTTCACAGAAGTTCCACTTAGGTCTGGTTGACGATCTTCACAACGCTTTCATAAAAGCACCCATCGCCGTGACCTCCGACTCATTTAACCGAGTTTCACTTCGCTTCTTTTATTTTTCCTTAATTTTACTTGTTTTTTATTCAATCAATTTATGTCTCCTCACTCTAATTTGAGTATAGTTCTAAATATTCTGACTGTCCGAACAGACATTAGTCATCAGAACAGTGAAATGTACTTTTAGACATATGCATTTGACTTAATTAAAATATAATTAATTATAGGATAAATTGTACTTTTAATCCAAATATTTGCTTGTTTTGGCATTCTAATCCAAATTGTCTAAGATTTTAAAATTTGTAAAATTTTATTCAAAATTCTAAATCAATTTAGGGGAATATGTTCTCGCTGATGTGGCATGATAACATTTTTTATTATTAAATGGTAGAACCCATATACTACATTATCTAAAATTAAAAATAAAAGTTTTCTAAAACTTCATTATTTAGTTCATTATCACAATAGTGATAATTGTTTTTTTTTTCAGATAATTCAGTTTTTTTCTTCACCAGCAACAACGACAATTCTGTTTATCCTACTTCTTACTAGGGAATCAGATAATTATGACCTAACAACATTAAAAATTAATATAATAAAAAGTTTTAGCAAGCGAACAACACCAAACCTAATCAATTTGTTTTCAGTTCAAGCATACAGAACAACATGGCCCTAGCGGCTCCATGCAGCGGCAAAAACCCTAGAAACTTTGGGGGATTTTTGTGGACATTAATCGAACACATGAAATACAAAAATGCCATAAAACAATCCATTGCATCATCACCTTGCAATTCTCTGTGACTCATCTTCACGATCCATATTGGCTTAAATGGCAATTTGGCAACCACATTCCCTTGGCAAAGTGAATTCAAAGTCCAAAAATGATAAAGAGAACCAATGCAACAACTTTGAACTTAAAGGGGAGAGATTGTGACTGGACCATTTCAAGGAGGTCTTGACACGGTCAATTTTCTTGGTCTTAGATTTCTGAGTGATTAACTTTCATGGTTTCGGTTTTTAGTCTCAAGCTTCTTAGAAGCTTTATCAATGGAGGATTTGAGGATTTGTAGAGTTGGTGCAATAAATTACAATCTAGAGATGGCCTTAAGGACTACTGTAGTGCAAATAGGATTTTAAGGACGAAAGAACTGGGGCCATTGGGATAACATTTGTGAGAGCTTTTCTAGTGAAGTTCTCATTGTAAACTACCAGGGAGAGTTTTTTTTTTTAAAAGTTAAAGACTCAAATAGGCCCTTGAAGTATATCAATTAAGCCCGTAAAGAGTCAAATAGAACCTTTTATGATTTGATTTTAGTTCAATTAAGACCTAATTTAACAATGTTAAACATTTAACATTAAAATTTAGTAAAGTTGATAATTAGTGACTAAAATAATATTTTTTATATTAAATAATATAAAATATTATTTTTGGTTTCTTCCTCGTTCCACCTTCACTCCTCACTCTGTTTCTTATTTTACGTCTCTTGTCTGTCACTCTCTCTCTCTCTCTCTCTTCTTCCTCTTGTCTCCATCACCCATGCGAGAAAACCATCAACAGCGGCCATAAATGATGTCTCTACTTCTTGTTTATCCACTTAAAGGGAATTAGTCAAGAACCTTGTAAAACTTGCTTGTATTGGGTGCTTTTTGACATCATACAATGGAGCTTAAATTGTTTGCACCAACTCTTTATTGACACAAGTTTTCTTGGATCAGTAGCTGTAGGAAGTAATTAAGAGGATTTTGATAAGAGATTTTGTCAACAAATTGTGCTTAGGTGAAATGTAAATAAAATGTCAAATCCTTACATCTCTAGTCTACCTATTCAAGATGTATTGGCTTGGGAGCATCTAGATCTTCCTAATGTTAAGAACTTTCAATGCATGACTACAAAAAACTCCCATAAACGCAAATTTCATACACTCATAAGCAACAGTCTCTTCAGATGAATTAGAACTTATTGTGTATTCTTGTTGTTGCCCGTATATGCTCATTCTGTACTCAAACATAGATCCATTCTCAATGGACTGGTTAATGACAATATTCAAAGAGGTTTCATATTCTTGCTACAATAATTCAAATGTCTTCGGAGTGTATATATCTCTTGCTTGCTTCAAGAGAATCACATCTCCCGTCAGTCTTGGCAATTGCTGACTCATATCACAATTAGCTTTTAACTCTTTGTAGTGCCAATCATTAAAAATCTTCCCAAGATGCTTGAAAAATGAAAGAACATCGAAATCAAACTTTGGATATTTCCTCAAGCTAGCAGTAAAACCTTCACAAAGTTGCACACTTCTGATGTTGGCACAAAAATGTGCCTTCTATAAGCTATGGCCTATTTCTCTGTTTCTTTAAACATCTGATGCAACCATTCATTTTCCCATAGACCGTATGCATCCAATATATCGCTCCATGCATCAATGAAAAGCTCATCTTTGTCATGCTCAAAAAAGCAACTACTCAAGTCATGTATAAATGAACCTAAACCCACGAACATGTGATTCAACTGTAAGTGCACGTTGGCATGCATGCCATAACATATTCGGTGGTTTATATCAGGTAACACTGAATTAGTTACTTCAGCAATTACAACATCTTGATCTGTGAGGATTATCTCGGGCTTCTTTCCAGACATTGCCTATATGGAAGTTCGAAAGAGCCACTTGTAAGATTCAATGGTTTCATCATATAAGAAAGTAGCACGAAAACCATCATTTGCTTATGATAATTCACCCCAACGAACGCCACAAAGGGACGATTGCATCAAAGCAAACCACATCCCCAAAGTCACTACAATCTATTAACATTTTTTGCATCAACCCAAAATAAGTTAATTATCTGCTTATCAGCATCAAGTTGCATAGTATAGTAGAAAGAAAGGTTTTTCAGTTGCTTATTCTGAAAATATTGTTGCAACCTTTTGCTTCCCCTTCATATCTCTCATTTGTCTAAAAGTAGTTTACTATTGCAATCAATGATTCATACCCATGGGCATCTTTATCTCGTACTGTGTTGCATAATAACCCGAGACAAATTTTTGTGCTGTAAAATCATCTTACCCCATTCTCCAGCTTGAGCTGTAGTTGGTTTCTAATCTGTTCTGCGAACATGATGTGCAAACCTGCCTACAGCAAGTCATGATTTTGATTTTCTTCAAGTTATGAGGATGGAGGCATGTTTTAAATGTCCATTAATCACATGCTATCACGTGAAAAAAAGGGTTAAATTGGACTAAAATTGAAATATAAGGAATTTGATTGATTTTAATTAAGTTGAATGGTGCAATTGATCCCAAACTTTGAAGAACCCAATTGACCATTGAAGTATACTTCAAGAGCCTATTTTAAGTGATGTGACAAGCAAGTCCCACTGTTTAATAAAAATAACATTTGACACCATATCATTGAAGTAATACTCTCCAAATTGAATTTGAATTTTGATAAATGCTTTACAAAATTTAAAATCTTATATGATTATGCCATGAATCAAATATTTGAACTAAAACGTTAAAACACAAACCTTTGGATTAATATTTTAATTTAGCCTAATTGTATAATATAAAGAACGTTTTTTTTTTTCAAGATATCGTATAATGCCCATTACACTACATAAAATATTTAGTATTTAATCAAGTAATGCTTCATACAATATAACCGATTCAATACTTAATCAAGTCCTTACCAAATATTCCTAAACATATCCGTAACCATGGCTATGAACTTCCAAAGTCTGAAGAGCGCATATCAAAATTCAACACAAATGTAAATTCTAAAATTGGTATAGAATTCCATTTAGAGGAAGTAACCGCATTGCATATCCAGCCAAAATTTAATATAGTGATGTACGATGAATTAGCACCGCATACAACAGAATCACAAGAAGACACCATTGCCACATACAAGATAGGCTTTCGATACTTGCTAGTATTGAAATGATTCAATAATAATTGGTTTATATATATATAAATATATATATATATATATATATATATATATATATATATTTTTTTTTTTTTTTTTTTTTTTTTTTTTTTTTATTTTTAATTTTAGTATCAATAGACCTAAAGTGCATTCACAAAATGTCCAGCTAGTGCTCCAAGAAAATTCAAGATACTTCAAAATTAAATATTTTGTACAACAAATGCACTAAAGTATGCAGAGTAACTATAAAGAATTAACAAATGCAATTACTGTTTAACACAACAGCAGCATCAAGACACATTCTCTCTGATGGTTCATCAGTATTTTTGCTGAATCAACGCTCAACGCTCACTAGTCCCAACCTTTACCACAATCAACTGATACAGTGGGGGTGAGCAAGGCTCAATCTAAGGAAATCACAATCTGTTCAAGATTTAAGTTCAAAACAGTTTCTCGGCAGTTGACTTTTATAGACACATTCAATGTTCAATGCATTTACCTCTCAGCAGCAATGCTGTACTACAGTGAGATTCTGAGCAACGCATTTCCCTGCTTAATTACCATTACTGCTGAAGGTAAATGCATTGAACCATTGAATGTGTCTATAAAAGTCAACTGCGAGGAAACTGTTTTTGGCTTAAATCTATTGAACAGGATTGTGAATTTCCTTAGTTGAGCCTTGCTCACCCACTTGTATTGGTTGATTGTGGTAAAAGGTTGGGACTCATTGAGCGTTGAGTTCAGCAAAAATACTGATGAACCATCAGAGAATGTCCTTGATGCTGTTGTGTTAAACAGTAATTGCATTTGTTAATTCTTTATAGTTACTCTGCATACTTTGAATGCATTTGTTGTACAAAAATATTTAATTTTGAAATTGTCTTGAATTTTCTTGGAGCACTAGCTGGACATTTTGTGAATGCACTTTAGGTCTATTGATATTAAAATTAAAAAAAAAAAAAAATATATATATATATATATATATATATATAAACCAATTATTGTTATTGGAATCATTTCTAATACAGCGAAGTATCGAAAGCCTATCTTGTATGTGGCAATGGTGTCTTCTTGTGATTCTGTTGTATGCGGTGCTAATTCATCGTACATCACTATATTAAATTTTGGCTGGATATGCAGTAACGGTTACTTCCTCTAAATGGAATTCATACCAATTTTAGAATTTACATTTGTGTTGAATTTTGATATGCGCTCTTCAGACTTTGGAGGTTCATGGCCATGGTTACGGATATGTTTAGGAATGTTTGGTAAGGACTTGATTAAATTGTAATTGAATCCGGTTATATTGTATGATGCATTACTTGATTAAATAATAAATATTTTATGTAGTGTAATGGTCATTATACTATATCTTGGAAAAAAAAAACGTTCTTTATATTATACAATTAGGCTAAATGCTAATTTTAATCCAAATGTTTGTGTTTTGACGTTTTAGTTCAAACATTTGATTCATGGCATAATCATATAAGATTTTAAAATTTGTAAAGCATTTATCCAAAATTCAAATTCAATTTGGAGAGAGTGTGCTTCAATGATATGGTGTCAAATGTTATTTTTTATTAAACAGTGGGACTTGCTTGTCACATCACTTAAAAATAGGCTCTTGAAGTATACTTCAATGGTCAATTGAGTTCTTCAACAAAGTTTGGGATCAATTGCACCATTCAACTTGTAATTAAAATCAATCAAATTCCTTATATTTCAATTTTAGTCCAATTTAACCCTTTTTTTTTTTTTCACGTGATAGCATGTGATTAATGGACATTTAAAACATACGTCCATCCTCATAAGCTTGAAGAAAAGCAAAATCATGAGCTTATTGCTGTAGGCAAGGTTTGCACATCATGTTCGCAGAACAGATTAGCTACAGCTCAAGCTGGAGGGAATGGGGTAGATGATTTTACAGCACAGCCAAAATTAGTCTCGGAGTTATTATGCAACACAGTAGGAGATAAAGATGCCCATGGGTATGAATCATTGATTGCAATAGTAAACTACTTTTTAGACAAATGAGAGATATGAAAGAGGGGGAAGCAAAAAGGTTGCAACAATATTTTCAGAATAAGCAACTGAAAAACCTTTCTTTCTACTATACTATGCAACTTGATGCTGATAAGCAGATAACTAACTTGTTTTGGGTTGATGCAAAAAATGTTAATAGATTATAGTGACTTTGGGGATGTGGTTTGCTTTGATGCAATTGTCGTCCCTTTGTGGCGTTCGTAGGGGTGAATTATCATAAGCAAATGATGGTTTTCGTGCTACTTTCTTATATGATGAAAACATTGAATCTTACAAGTGGCTCTTTCGAACTTCCATATAGGCAATGTGTGGAAAGAAGCCCGAGATAATCCTCACAGATCAAGATGTTGTAATTGCTGAAGTAACTAATTCAGTGTTACCTGATATAAACCATCGAATATGTTATGGCATGCATACCAACATGCACTTACAGTTGAATCACATGTTCGTGGGTTTAGGTTCATTTATACATGACTTGAGTAGTTGCTTTTTTGAGCATGACGAAGATGAGCTTTTCATTGATGCATGGAGCGATATATTGGAAGCATACGGTCTATGGGAAAATAAATGGTTGCATCAGATGTTTAAAGAAAGAGAGAAATAGGCCATAGCTTATACAAGGCACATTTTTGTGCCAACATCAGAAGTGTGCAACTTTGTGAAGGTTTAACTGCCAGCTTGAGGAAATATCCAAAGTTTGATTTCGATGTTCTTTCATTTTTCAAGCATCTTGGGAAGATTTTTAATGATTGGCACTACAAAGAGTTAAAAGCTAATTGTGATATGAGTCAGCAATTGCCAAGACTGACGGGAGATGTGATTCTCTTGAAGCAAGCAAGAGATATATACACTCCGAAGACATTTGAATTATTGTAGCAAGAATATGAAACCTCTTTGAATATTGTCATTAACCAGTCCACTGAGAATGGATCTATCTTTGAGTACAGAATGAGCATATACGGGCAACAACAAGAATACACAATAAGTTCTAATTCATCTGAAGAGATTGTTGCTTGTGAGTGTATGAAATTTGCGTTTATGGGAGTTTTTTGTAGTCATGCATTGAAAGTTCTTAACATTAGGAAGATCTAGATGCTCCCAAGCCAATACATCTTGAATAGGTAGACTAGAGATGTAAGGATTTGACATTTTATTTACATTTCACCTAAGCACAATTTGTTGACAAAATCTCTGATCAAAATCCTCTTAATTACTTCCTACAGCTACTGATCCAAGAAAACTTGTGTCAATAAAGAGTTGGTGCAAAAAATGGAAGCTCCCTTGTGATGATGTCAAAAGGCACCCAATGCAAGCAAGTCTTACAAGGTTCTTGACTAATTCCCTTTAAGTGGATAAACAAGGAGTAGAGACATCATTTATGGCCGCTGTTGGTGGTTTTCTCGCATGGGTGATGGAGACAAGAGGAAGAAGAGAGAGAGAGAGTGACAGACAAGAGACGTAAAAGAAGAAACAGAGTGAGGAGTGAAGGTGGAACGAGGAAGAAACCAAAAATAATATTTTATATTATTTAATATAAAAAATATTATTTTAGTCACTAATTATCAACTTTACTAAATTTTAATGTTAAATGTTTAACATTGTTAAATTATGTCTTAATTGAACTAAAATCAAATCATAAAAGGTTCTAATTGACTCTTTGCGGGCTTAATTGATATACTTCAAGGGCCTATTTGAGTCTTTAACTGAAAAAAAAAAAAAAAAAAAAAAACCTCTCTCCTGGTAGTTTACAATGAGAACTTCACTGGAAAAGCTCTCACAAATGTTGTCTCCCAATGGCCACGCCCCAATTCCTTTCCTCCTTAAAATCACTATTTGCACTACAGTAGTCCTTAAGGCCATCTCCTAGATTTTAATTTATTGCACCAACTCCTACAAATCCCTCAAATCCTCCATTGATAAAGCTTCTAAGAAGCTTGAGACTAAAAACCGAAACCATGAAAGTTAATCACTCAGAAATCTAAGACCAAGAAAATTGACCGTGTCGAGACCTCCTTGAAATGGTCCAGTCACAATCTCACCCCTTTAAGTTCAAAGTTGTTGCATTGGTTCTCTTCATCATTTTTGGATTTTGAATTCACTTTGCCAAGGGAATGTGGTTGCCAAATTGCCATTTAAGCCAATATGGATCGTGATGAAGATGAGTCACTGAGAATTGCAAGGTGATGATGCAATGGATTGTTTTATGGCATTTTTGTATTTCATGTGTTCGATTAATGTCCACAAAAATCCCCCAAAGTTTCTAGGGTTTTTGCCGCTGCATGGAGCCGCTAGGGCCATGTTGTTCTGTATGCTTGACCTGAAAACAAATTGATTAGGTTTGGTGTTGTTCGCTTGCTAAAACTTTTTATTATATTAATTTTTAATGTTGTTAGGTCATAATTATCTGATTCCCTAGTAAGGAGTAGGATAAACAGAATTATCGTTGTTGCTGGTGAAAAAAAAAAAAAAACGAATTATCACTGTTAAGTATATTGATAATGATTCGATAATGGATTTCTAGAACTGGGATGAATTTCTAGAAGGAGAGAGAGAGGGATGGAACTTTTATTTTTTTAATTTTAGATAATGTAGCATATGGGTTCTACCATTTAATAATAAAAAATATTATCATACCACGTCAACAAGAACATATTCCCCTAAATTGATTTAGAATTTTGAATAAAATTTTACAAATTTTAAAATCTTAGACAATTTGGATTAGAATAACAAGCAAACATTTGGATTAAAAGTACTATTTATCCTATAATTAATTATATTTTAATTAAGTCAAATGCATATATCTAAAAGTACATTCCACTGTTCCGATAATTAATGTCTATTCGAACAGTCAAAATATTTGAAATTACACTCAAATTAGAGTGAGGAGACATAAATTGATTAAGTAAAGACAAGTAAAAATAAGGAAAAATAAAAGAAGCGAAGTGAAACTCGGTTAAATGAGTCGGAGGTCACGACGATGGGTAACCCTAACGGGAAGCGATTGTGAAGACAGTCGTCAACCCCGGCCTCGTGGGGAACTCTGTGAAATAAATAAATGGGACTTAATTGAAGGATTTATGAGGTTTAGATGACAATAAAAATGTCAAAGGAATGCAAGGAAATAAAGTCAATCGGTACAAATAATTATAACTCAATAAACACAACGAAGGGTATTTTGGTCATTTCACTCTCAGCGATGAATTTTGACCTGAATGTCAATTAAAATGGGAGAGATTAAAACACTAAGAATGAATTAAAATTATGAAGTGTGAAATAGAAATGGGAAAAGAAAGAAAAGAAAATAAAATCTAATTAATAACATAAGCATGATGTCATGGTGATGTAATTAAAATCTTTAACCAATAAGAATGAGACAAACATATATAAAAGAGATAAAAGAGATCAAATAAAAAAAAAATTGCCTCATCTTCTTCTTCTTTCTCAATAGGGTGAACCACCATGGAAGGACCTCTTCCTCCATTTTCAAGCTCTCAAGTTTGAATTCTCTCCCTTTCTCACCCTAAAATCCCCGAGTCCCTTCACTAAAAATTGATTCTACATCTTGGGGAAACCTTTTGGCAGCCAAGAATTGAAGGAAATTTAAGGTTTTAGCAAGTCAAAGAATTGGGTCATCAAGTTTAGTGCAAGATTCCCACTTCCTCTTTTCTTTAATTGTTGTAAGCATGTTAAAATGAGTTGGTATGACATGAAATTGAAAGAAAATGATAAGTAATTGAAAGATCAAATTTTTGGTAGCCATGAGAAGATTTAGGATTTGATGATTTTTTATTAAATTAAATTATCTATTAGTGTTGTTGATGAGCATATATGATGGATATGTTGATTTGGCAGGAGTTTGGTATGAAATTGCATGAAAGATGATTATGGAAGTTAGGGTTTTGCATGAAATTTGGGGATTTGTTGATATGATGCTCAATTGAGGTAATTAAGATCAATTAGTGACCATATGAGGTGGATTGACCATAATTTGAAGTTGGTAGTTTAGTGGAATTGAGAATTGGAAGTGTTGAAATTCTATGCAGGATCTTGGACCTATGAGTCCAGCATGTTTAGGCAGCCCTAAGTAGAGCCACATTGCTCCAATTGGTGTGAGGCCAATTGGAGATGAAACTTAGAACTTAAAACCACATTTTTCATGGAGAGACTATGCCTAGAAACTATCCTTAGAATGACCTAAAGTTGGCTTGAATCTCAGTAAACATATGCTGGACCTAGAAAAATGACAATATGAACAATAATTGTTCAAATGGCCATAACTTACTCTAGGAAGGTTAGAATGACCTGATTCTTAAGCCATTGGAAAGGTTAGACATAGGGGTACATTTTTTGTGAAGAACCCATAACCCAATTCTACCTTTAACCCAACCAATTTGCTAGAACAAATTAGGTCAACAATTCTGACCAGAACCAAAAGTGACATAAAATTCTGAACTTGGACTTACTCGACCAGTTTTGGCAAAAATACCATAAGTTGGTCTAAAAAACTGAAAATGTAATGAAACTAAAGCCAAAATTTCTATAAGAACTAGAACTACAATTATGGAGTTTTGACCAAAACCCAGAACTTAATGCAACTTGGATAAATTGCTAGGACAAGTCAGCCATCAAAATTCTGAAATTTAACTAAATAGCCACTTGACCCCAGAATAGTATTTCACTCATATCTCTCACTAGGAAACTCCAATTGAGATGAACCAAATTGATATGAAAACTTAAGAAATAGGGCTACAACTTTGATTTAGAAACTTTCCTCAAATTTTGAGTGTAAGAATCCTAAATTGGGAATCAAAGACACTGACCTGAACCTGAAATCCTGATGGCATAGGGTTCATGAGTCTAGGTCAATTAATTAGCTATAACTCACCCTACATAACTTGAAAAATTGTGATTCTCGAACTTGAGTGACCCTAAGACATAGGAGAACAACTCATATGAAGGACATTAGGTCTAAAAATGATTATACCATACCCAAATGACTAGACAATGTTTGACTCCAGAATCTGCATGGCTCTAGAACTAGAAAAAGGTAATGAACCAGTTTTGGTAATTTAACAATAACTTGAGTTCTAAAACTGCAAATGACATGATTCAAAAAGGAAAATAAAGATAAGACGTAGATGAATGACTTCCATGAAGGAAGTATGGCCAAATGGACTATGCATCTTGGCCAAATTGCTAGAGGAAATTAAAGTATAAAATCTAAAATCCATGAAATTTTTATGGACAACTTGGAATAAGAATGGTAACCCACTTAAGTGACTTAATGAATAACTAAATCATGTGAATAGGTAGTTGGGGCTTATATCCCCATCACAAATAGAACTTATGATACATTGCCAATATAACTTGAAATATAAATTGTAATTAACATAAATGAATTGTTAAATGTATAAATGAGGTGAAGCTGCCATTAAGACTTATGTTTCCCTTGCAAATAAAATAATAATACTTTGCACAATAAATGGCCAATGAGAGGGAATAATGTGAATTATAAATACTTATTATGCAAAACACCTCTTGAATTGTGAATGATAATTCACATAAATAGAGTAATGAATAAATAAATCACATGAATGTGTGAATGAGACATTTGTTCCCATCATGAGAGAAAGGAAAAATACTTGAGTACAAATGGTAAATGAAATCAATTGATGTAAATTGTAATCAACATGAATGATATGATGAATGCATAAATTATGTAGAAATATGATTTGGAAATTTATGCTTCCACCATGAATAGGATTATAAATGTTATAAAATATGAATGGAACATGTAATGAAAAAATGAAACAAATGAACACTTAATGGTACTAATGTGCCCATATATTGCCTAGACATTTGTGTTAGATTGGATAGATTGGCATGCTAATAGGGGATTGATTTAGCAGTGCTGCGTAAGGCTTTATGCCCCGTTTTAAGGCTTTATGCCTGCATTTATAGCTTGTATGCCGATTATGTGTTACCATGGCTTCTTAGCCATATTGATTGCATACATGGCTGATGTTATACCTCCCATGGTATGATGGCCCGAGGCACCATTGTGTCCAGTGTCAGCTATATTGATTGCATACGTGATTGACGTTATGCGTCCCATGGTATGACGGCCTAAGGCACCACGGTGTCCACTGCCAGGGACCCGCGTATCCAGTTCAGTCAGCCTGTTATAGGTTACTTGGGCAGCGAAATAAGTTAAAAATATTAGAAATTAAATAAATGAGTGAGAAAGATCTAAAATGAACTAGATTGGTTCTAAAAATTTATTTATTATGAAATAATCCAAAATACATAGAAATATAAAGTAAAGCAATGAAAAGGCTAGAAAAATAAGTATAACTTAAATAATTATTACAAATGCATCTTCCATAATAATATGAACATAAATTCAATATTTTTTATTAATTTTGTATAGTGTATATTATTATTGTATGCTTATGAAATAAGCACTTCCAAAGAACAACAAAAAAATGACAAAAGATATTTAACATTAAAAATTTCATATGAAATCAAAATAATTGTTGATTATACAAATTATGCTCTATTTTTATCTTTATTTGTATATATTATTTCTTTGTTATATTATTACACCACTAAACAGAAATGCTTAGCGCGATGGATTGTTTCCTCGCGTAGGTACTGAAGATAAAGCCCAGTGGACATTAGACTGGGATTTTGGAGTCCGGATCTGCAGAAGTGTCCAAGGTGTGACCTCCTCAGCAATGCATGTAGATAGGGCCCATATAGGTCATATTAATGTATTTTGTATATTATAAATATTTAATATGTATGTGATGTAAATTAATAAATTGGCTATTTTATATATAATTAATTTGTATATCATGTAAATTAATGAAATTTGAGAATTTTTATATATGAATTGTGCATGAATAGATATGTATGGAAATGAATATGGAATTGAAATACATAAATAATATTTGAAATGATGAGATGGTTATGATGGATATGAATGAGATTATCATTGGAAAATGTTGTTGAATTTTTTTTAACACGCCAAACGGTAATAGAATAGGGAAAACTCCGTTAGTTTCTCCTTTGAATATAATTTATTTTAAAAATATGATGAGATAAAAATTATTAAAGGAATAAAATAAGATAAGATAAGATGCTCCGGCATCGAGTGTAACATGTCTTGCTCGGCTACATTATAGATAGGCAAGGGGTGTTACATATGTTATTTTTCTTGCCTCTAGAAAATTAGGCAATAATAACTCAACTTAAATCTTGGATAGATGCATATTAAGGGAAACTTAAAAAAAAAAAAAATTAAGATGGCTACACTATTTTGTGCTTTTGCTATGAAAGCTGAGTTATAGATTACTTTCAAGCTCATTCACAACTTCAATTATTCATCCTAAGAAGTAAGAACACATTTCATGCAATACATACTGTAACACACTAACCAAGATGTTATTTTCGGTGCTAGGGAACGGGTAAGCTCATGACTACTGAAACTTGTAGCAAGCCTAAAACTAGCAACTTGACCACCTAAGGGCCCACTGGACAAGATTTGGGCCTCTTTTGAAAGTCAAGGGGGTTCTTTCCTCCATTGAGACAAAACTTATCAGAAAGAGTCTTAAACATTTAAGTACATTATGCCAAATTTCTTTTTCTGCTTTTGTCTTACTTTATCATTATTTCATCACTCCACTTCATTAAAGCAAAGTTTGGCTCCTTTAGCACCATTCATAAAATAGAAGAAAGTCAAGTGACTTTCTTCGACAAACAAAAAGGTTAATAAAGTTGTTTCTCTAGGATGAGCATACATTTTTTTTTCCACATTTCTTTTGCTTTATTATCAAGTCTCTACCTATTGACCACACTAATTACTATTATTAATTACTATTCTTTCATCTTTAGAATCCATCCTTTCTTTTTCATTCACAAGGTACTTATATGGATTCTCTCATTACATGTTTGCTTTATCAACATAGTGTGACCAATTGGTAATCTATTATTCTTTAGCATTTCATTTCAATTAATCTATTTTGGATCATGTATGCTTTTGCAACATACCTTAACACAATGCTAAGGAAGACTTTATTGTGTTATAACATTACCTTTTACTCTAGTTAAGCATAACTCTGTTTTTAAACTTTGGTTAGCAAACTATGCATTCAATATTTCATTATGCTCTTTGCAATGCCCTCACTTTAGGTAGTCCGTACATTCTACTGTTCCGATGACTAATGTCTGTTTGGACAACTAGAATATTTGAAACTATATTTAAACTAGAGTGAAGAGTCATAAATAAATCAAATAATAATAAGAAAAATTAAGAAAAAATTTAAGTAATAAAATACAACAAGGTTAAATAAGCCGGTGCTCTAGCGATAGGTGACCTAACGGAAAGCGACTGTGAAGACAGTTAGTGACACTACACCCGTAGGGAAACCCTGTGAAATAATTTTTGAGACTCCAGTGAAGAGTTATTGAGCCTTAGATAGTAATAGAATGTCAAGAAAATGCTGATAAAATTTTCTAAATTGGTACAGACAATTTTAGCTCATTAAGTAAAATGAAGGGCATTTTGGTCATTTCACCTTCAGAGATAATTTTTGACCAACTTGTCCATTCAAGTAAGTGAGGTATATGACATAAAATATGAATAAATATTGATAAAAATTTAATTAAAAATGAGTAGAGAAGAGAGAAAAAGAAAATGAAATTTAATCCTAATTATTACATGGGCATGAGGTCATCATGATGCAATAAAAACCTCTTAGCCAATCACCATGCAACAAGCACACTTATAACTCATTAAAAAAGATAAAAAAAGTCAAAAAATTAAAAAGAAAATATGTTTCTTCTTTCTTCCACAAGCTAGCCAAACTAGCTCTCCCTCGTCTCCTCCATTTTTCTCTTTTCTTCAAGCTTGAATCCCTTTGTTTCTCACCCAAAAACTTAAAACCCCAACATTAAAAGTCATCTTTAGAGCCTCCTAGAGTGTTTGGCTACTAAGAATGTAACACCCCCGTTTGCATAGCCTGGTAGATTTCACTGTTTCGGTGACCGGTGTCGGTCCGGACAATTAAGGAGATTAGAGCCACACTTAAGACAACTTGAGAAGCCATAAACACAAATAATTAGTAATGTTTAATTAGTTAACTATAAATAAGAAAAACAGAATATAAGAAGTTAAACGAGCCGAGAGTCACAGCGATGAGTGACCTCCTCGGTAACGACTGCGAAGTCATTTTAAACTCAAATTTCGAACCGTAAAAAGTGACACTGCGGTCCTTAAGACCCTTATGGACACAGTGGAAAAGAGAAAATCACGAAAAAGAACTGCTAAGCCAGTCAAATAATTAGGTCAGGGAGCCGGAAGAAATATTGGATTATTTGCAAACCGGGATGAACCGGCGAGGGGCAATTTGGTCAATTGACCCCGAGAGCTGACTCCTGACCTAACTGTCAAATAAAATGGGAGAAAAGAAAATTTCGGAATCGAGAATTAAATTAAAGAACTAATAGAAAAAAAAAAGAAAAAAAAAAGAAGAAGAAGATAGAAAAGTCAAAGGTGATGACATCATGAATGATGTCAATAAGAAATTAATTAAGTTATTTATTAAATGGGATTTTGTGGTCTTTCATCAACTAAAATAAATTAAGAAAAGAAAAAAATTAACAACAAAAAGTCATCTTCATCTTCTCAAAAACGTCACTCTCTTCTCTCCCTCACAAAACCACCATGAAAGCTCATTTTTGAGCTTGAAAAACTAAAATCCAACCATACAAAATTGTCCTACCATAACTAGACCTTGTTTGGGCAACTAAGAAAGAAGATTCAAGGAAAAGAAAGAAGAAAAATTTGAAGAAAAGGAGGAAGAAAATTCTGATCAAGGTATAGTACTATAAACTTTAATTTTTTTTTGTTTAATTAGTGTTAGTGTGGCATCAAAAGCTTGTAAATAAACTTGAAATGAAACAAACATGGGAGAAGGACTAAACTGAAATTTCAGCCAGCCTAAAGAGAGTATGGATTGCATGAATTTAATGGGTTTGAATGAGTTTAGGAACCCTACTTAGTTGATTGATTATAGTTTAAAGTTTTAAATTTAGTTAATTGCACAATTTAAGTGAATTAGGGTTTGGAGGCTAGGGTTTGTGAACCAAAATTTGGAGAAATGCATAAATGATGACCTTGGTCTATTGTGAGATGAAAAATGGTCAATAATGACCAAAAGAGATGTGTGGGAATTGTTGGAATGAAAATCAAATTCGTAGGTCAAATGGTCATGCTGCTGGCAGCATGACCAAACCCACTTTGAAGGACCAAAACTCAAATTTTACAAGTCCAATTGAAATGCCACCAATTGGAGATGAAAATAGACATAAAATAGCACAATTTTCATTAAGGAACCATGGCCAAAAACTGACCAGAACCCAGTGAACCAATGGACCAAAGTTGGCTAAGAGCAGGCTGCCACTGCACCAAACTGACCAAATGAACTGTTCATTTGGTCATAACTCGAGCTAGGAAGGTCAAAATGACCTGAAATTTTACCAGCAATTAGATAAGATATAGACCTAAAACTTTCATGAAGACCACCAACCCAAATTATGCCATTAACCCATTCAAATCATTGAACAAAGTTAAGTTAATGAACCTGCGATTTTGCAGAATTGCCATTGAGCAGTAAAGTTCCAATGGCTATAACTCTCTCTAGAAAACTCGGATTTAGGTGATTCTTAAACCGATGGAAACCTAAGACACAGTAGAACATTTCATATGAAGAAAGTTAGATCAAATTATGGACTTAACTTGATCAAATCACTGAAAAAATTTGGATCAAAATCTGCCAGAATCCAAAATCTCAGCATGAACAGTGCACGTGAACAGTAATCTTATTTTGACTATAACTTGAGCTAAAAAACTCCAATTGGAGTGATCCAAAAATGAGAATACACTTAAGACAATAAGGAACATTTTCTATGAAGGAAGTTTTGCCAAATTCCAACAGTAGATTGACCAATGGAATAGTGCAACTTAGAACTCCAAAACCGAAAATTTGCAATTTTGCCTAAACGACCTAAGCTTTGAGTAAACGACCAAAACCAACAAGTTTAGTGACCAAAATGTGGTATGTGGGTGAAGTTGGAGTTCCCATACCTATTAAGCCTTAGAAAGTCAACTATTTAACTTGAATAGTGCAGTGAATAGTAACCCGAAACACAAAAATTTCGAGAACGTCGAATTTAACACGTTAGAACTAAGTAAATGTGAAGTTAAATTTATTTTGGATTTGTGTTAAGTTCTAGTACTGAAACATTGTAAAATTGTGTGTTTCGATTGAAAAGAATATCGGGAAGGAACCCGAGGAACAGAGTCGAGGCTAAGAGGCAACTCGCTTGAGGTTTGTGCACAACATCACCATGTTTTAAAGTTATTGATAAAGTGAATGAAATATGTATTTTACATTTGCTTCGAATTGTTAAAAATTTATTTGTGACATTATTTATGATGTTTTGACTTAAATTGTTGAAAGTTATTGTGTATATTTGAAATGAAAATGTTTAGCAAATTGTTAAGATAAGTTTTGAAATCACAGTGTCATGATCATATATTTGAACACCTCACTAGCATGACTAGTGGGGGTAATTAGTTTCGAATTTTGATTCCTTCTCTGGAGAAGTGTTGAGGTGTGCCAGTAGAAGAGGATGTGAATGGATATCCATATATTTGAGCTAGCTAGCCCTGTGATATGATTTCTCTTTAGCCTCTGGCTATTGAGATTCTATTTGTTTCGAATGGCATGATCTAACTGTGGGTTTTATGAAATGTGTTTTGATACTTTGAAATGAACCTGATTTGCATTAAAATCTCATAATTTATGTTTTTGTGTTTAATGCTCATGTTTAGTCAAATTTTTGAATAAATGTGATTTAAGTTTTGCATAAAGATTATTTTAGTATGTTGTGCACCACTGAGTCCTAGTACTCAGCGATAGCTTCTATTTGTCATGCAGATCTGAGAGACTAGAAGCGTGATGAGTCTTTGAGGTGTGAGGAGCATCAGCTTAAAGTTTTCGGGTATAATTTATACCCCAATTGTAAATACTTCTTTTGATGTATATATTGCACATAAATGTATGGACATGTAAAAATGGGTCTTGAGCAGCTTGTACAAAAATTTGTATGAAGTTTGTAATAAAGTTTAGTTGTATTTCTTTTGATGTAAATTTTGTAAGAATGTATATAAATTGTGTTGTCACTAATGAAATGTATTGCTAGTATGTTGAGAAATTTATTGAGTTTGATTGTGAAATTTGAAGTAGTGGTTGAAAATTTTTAGAAGTGCTTTTTACAAGTATTTGAAGAACGGTTTTCTCAAAATACAGAGGAAACTCTGTCAAAATTTTTATAGAATTTGCGAAAAACTAAAATGGACCAAAATATTAACTAGTTTTAATTTCAACTAAATGTTTTAAGTACTTACTAGAAAATGCTCACCACCTGTCAAAAATAAGAAAATTGTTTTAAAATCCCTTGTAGGGTACTTAATGAGTTATCGGTAGGTGAAGTTCGGTAGTTCATTAGGTATTCTATGGGATCATGTTATGCCTTACAGAGGGGTAAGGTGTGACATGTTTTAGTGGTATCAGAGCAAGTTTTTGAAGTATGTTTTAACCTATGAATTTGTGTCTTTTCTTTGTTAAGTACAACTGCTCAATGTCCATAATTGTTACATACAGTGCATTACATCATGAATATGAACTAACGGGGGGAAATCTCCATCTGTTATTTGTTCAGGCGATACCCTAACTTCAGCCTGAAATGGAAGAAGGGGATCGCTCAGTTGAGCAGTCTGTTGAAGCTGAGGCACAAGAGGAAGCCCCAGCTCTACAGAATGTCAGTGGGTCAGTAGCACCAGCCCCGCAAATGCCGCAGTTCCCTGCACAGTTTGCACAACAGATGGCTGCGATGTTTCAGCAAATGGCTGGGGGTATGCCGGCTCAAGCTCCACCCAAGACACCTGTGACACAACCATTGCCTCCAGCTAGACAGTATGATAAGTTATTGAAGTATGGGGCTGCAGAATTTAAAGGTACAGTGGACCCTTTAGAGGCAGAGCAATGGCTTGAAAGAATGGACAGAGTATTTAAGAAGCTGCACTGCCAAGATGAACTGAAGTTTGAATACTCTGTGTCGCTACTGCAAGGGGATGTGTATGATTGGTGGAAGACCATCCCCCACAGCTTGGCTGAACCACTAGTGCTGACTTGGGATGACTTCATCAGAGAATTCAGACAGAATACATCCCAGATGCATATGTTGACCAGAAACTGCAAGAATTTTTGAGTCTGAAACAAGGAAACCGATCGGTGGCAGAGTATGAGAGGGAGTTCTCCCGCCTGAGTCACTATGCGGGGAGTCTCCTTACTACCAACAAGGCAAGATGCAAGAGATTTGAGACGGGTTTGAAGCCCAACATAAGGATGCAAGTCGTGGGATTCCGACACAGTAACTTTTCAGAGCTCATGTCTCAAGCACTTGAGTTGGAAAGAATAGAATCAGAAGCAACCCCAAGGAAAGAAAAATCAGAAAAAGCTGAGAAATCAGAAAAAGACAAGGGGAAAAAATCAGTTGGACAAAGTTCTGGTGCTACCTCTGGAAAGAGAAAGAAGTTTAGTGGACCCAGCAGGGGTCGAGGTGGAAGATTCAGTAGGGGCCGATTCTCCGGACAGAGACCCTCTAGGTCTGGTCAGCAGTCAAGCAGGGGTTCATATTCTGCCCGCCCCTGTGAGACTTGTGGCAAGATTCATGGGGGGGAGTGTTACTGGGCCACTGGAGCCTGCTTTAACTGCGGAGGCAAGGGCCATATAGCTAAAGACTGTACTAGTGCTCCGAAATATGGTCCAGCTCCTACTACAGCCGAGGGATCTATTCAGAGTCCTGCTCCCAGAGGTTCACAGTCTGTTGGCAGAGGAAGAGGCAGAGGTAGAGGCACTGCTTCAGGCAGTCAAGGCACAGTTGGTCAGTTAGGACAAGGAAGTGCTTCGACCAGAATCTACACAATGAGACAGCGAGAAGAGGCTGAGACTTCTGATGTGGTAGCTAGTACATTCTCTATCTCTAATCAAGAAGTATTTGTGTTGTTTGATTCGGGTTTAACCCATTCATATGTTAGTGCTAGCATAGTTAGTTCACTTGCTGTTCCATGTGTGCAAATGGGTTTTGAAGTGCTAGTAACTAGTCCATTACGACAAGAGGTCTGGGTCAACAGAATTTATAGAGACTATCCTTTGGTAATCCAAGGACATGTTTTCCTGTCAGACTTGATTGAAATGCCCTTCAGAGAGTATGATATCATCTTGGGCATGGATTGGTCAGCCAGGCGTCGCGCCATGATTGACTGTAGACTGAAGATAGTCACTTTTGGTCTACCTTTGTACGGTAATGTGGTAATACATGGGGAGAGGCATTTACTGCCATCAAACATCATTTCGGCTGCACTAGCCAGAAGAATGATCAGAAAGGGGTGTGAAGCATACTTGGCACATGTAATAGACACCCAAGTGGGGAGTCCAGCACTAAGGGACATCCCTACTGTATGTGATTTTCCGGATGTGTTTCCTGATGAATTACCAGGATTACCTCCAGAAAGAGAGGTGCAGTTTGAAATTGAAGTTATGCCTGGTGTGGACCCAATTTCCATAACGCCATATAGAATGGCACCTGCAGAATTAAAAGAGTTGAAAGTACAGTTGCAAGAGTTGCTTGACAAGGGCTTTATCCGCCCTAGTGTGTCACCTTGGGGAGCGCCAGTATTGTTTGTAAAGAAGAAGGATGGCACTCTCCGGTTATGCATTGATTATCGGCAGTTGAATAAGGTGACAATAAAGAATAGATATCCATTACCCTGCATTGATGACTTGTTTGATCAGTTGAGGGGTGCAGCTGTGTTCTCCAAAATTGACCTAAGATCAGGTTATTAGCAGCTGAAAGTACAAGAGCAGAGTATTCCTAAAACTGCCTTCAGAACCCGCTATGGCCATTATGAGTTCTTAGTTATGCCATTCGGGTTAACTAATGCTCCGGCTGCTTTTATGGATTTGATGAACACTATTTTCATACCATACCTCGACCAATTTGTTGTGGTATTCATTGATGATATATTGGTCTATTCGAGGAATGCAGAAGAGCATGATAGACATCTGCGGATTGTACTGCAGACTTTGAGAGAGAAACAGCCATATGCCAAATTGTCGAAGTGTGAATTTTGGCTGAAAGAAATATTTTTCTTGGGGCATGTAGTATCAGAAGAGGGCATCAAGGTAGATCCAAGTAAGATTGAAGTTGTCCTTAATTGGAGGCCACCCAGAAATGTCACAGAAATTCGTAGTTTTCTGGGTTTAGCCGGATACTACCGTCGATTTGTGAAGGAATTCTCCATGTTGGCATCTCCATTGACCAAGCTGCTTAGAAAAGATGTAAAATTTCAGTGGACGAACAAATACCAACAGAGTTTTGATGAATTGAAGAGATGTTTGACTGAAGCTCCAGTCATGACTTTACCTACTCCGGGTAAAGAATACACAGTATATAGTGATGCTTCTCACAATGGGTTAGGCTGTGTATTGATGCAAGATCGAAATGTCATTGCCTATGCATCACGCCAGCTAAAACCGTATGAGAGGAACTATCCAACACATGATTTGGAGCTTGCAGCTATTGTGTTTGCTCTTAAGATCTGGAGACACTATTTGTATGGGGAAAAGTGTTACATTTATACAGATCATAAGAGTTTGAAGTATTTGGGTACCCAAAAAGAGTTGAATTTGAGACAGAGGAGATGGTTAGAGTTGATAAAAGACTATGATTGTCTGATAGACTATCAGCCAGGAAAAGCTAATGTTGTGGCTGACGCCCTAAGTCGCAAGACTATGGCAAGTCTACAAGTTACTCCTTTGTCTTTAGTAAATGAGTTGAGATCATTACATGCCAGCTTAGAGATTAATGATGATGGGCAGACAGCAGTTGTATGGCATGTACAGCCAGTGTTGATTGATCAGATTAGAATGGTCTCGTAATGATCGTAAGTATCAAAAGTCGTTGGAAGAAGTCCACAGGCAAGAAACCGTAATTCTCAATCGAGATGATGGTCTCATCACACACCAGGCGTAATATGTGTTCCCAATGATGTTGAATTGAGGAAGATCATTTTGAAGGAAGCACATGAGTCTCCTTTTGCCATGCACCCTAGTGGCACAAAAATGTATAGAGGGCTAAAGGAGCATTACTGGTGGATGGGTATGAAAAGAGATGTGGCAGAGTTTGTATCCAAATGCCTAACTTGTCAGCAAGTGAAGGCAGAGCATCAAGTACCCACTGGGTTGTTACATCCACTACCAGTACCAGAATGGAAATGGGAAAGAATAACAATGGATTTTGTAATGGGACTTCCGAGAACACAGAAGAGTCATGATGCAGTATGGGTCATTGTTGACAGACTGACTAAGTCTGCTCATTTTCTGCCAGTCCGGATGGACTACAGTTTAGAAAGATTGGCCAAGTTATACATCGATGAGATTGTGAGACTGCATGGAGTGCCAGTATCCATCGTATCAGACAGAGATCCTAGGTTCACTTCTAGATTCTGGGCTAGTCTTCAGAGAGCCCTTGGAACTAGATTGAACTTCAGTACGGCATTCCACCCATAGACAGATGGCCAGTCTGAGAGGGTAATTCAGATCTTGGAGGATATGCTACGGGCTTGTTTGATTGAGTTTGAGGGTAGTTAGGATATACACTTGCCTTTGATTGAGTTTGCTTACAACAACAGCTACCAATCAAGCATTGGGATACCTCCATATGAAGCTCTGTATGGCAGGAAATGTAGAACCCCGTTGTGTTGGGATGACGTGGGTGAAAGAAAGATGATTGGACCCGAAATTGTTCAGCAAACTGAAGAGAAGAGATATTCAGTATGCAGTGGGTGACAGAGTTTTCCTCAAGGTTTCTCCTTGGAAGAGAATTATGAGATTCGGCAGAAAGGGGAAACTAAGTCCTCGTTTTATCGGGCCATATGAGGTTTTGGAAAGAGTGGGTCCTTTGGCTTATCGTTTGGCACTACCTCCAGAGTTGGAGAAGATACATAATGTCTTCCATGTGTCGATGTTGAGGAGGTATCGATCTGACCCATCTCATGTACTATCAGTAGAAGAAATTGAAGTAAATCCAAACCTCACATATGAAGAAGAACCCATAAAGATTCTGGCTTATGAGGTGAAGCAGCTACGGAACAAGCATATACCATTGGTAAAAGTGCTGTGGAACCATCATTCGGGCCAAGAAGCTACTTGGGAACGAGAGGAGGACATGAGAAGACAGCACCCACAGCTGTTCAGAGATTGATACCAGGTAAAATTTCGAGACGAAATTTATTTTAATGGGGGGAGAATTGTAACACCCCCGTTTGCATAGCCTGGTAGATTTCACTGTTTCGGTGACCGGTGTCGGTCCGGACAATTAAGGAGATTAGAGCCACACTTAAGACAACTTGAGAAGCCATAAACACAAATAATTAGTAATGTTTAATTAGTTAACTATAAATAAG
This sequence comes from Hevea brasiliensis, assembly GCF_030052815.1. NCBI lineage: Eukaryota > Viridiplantae > Streptophyta > Magnoliopsida > Malpighiales > Euphorbiaceae > Hevea > Hevea brasiliensis. Next base: position 103,561,945 of record NC_079493.1, read on the forward strand.
AAAAACAGAACATAAGAAGTTAAACGAGCTGAGAGTCACAAATGATGAGTGACCTTCCTGAACGATCACAAGTCATTTTAAACTCAAATTTCGAACCGTAAAAAGTGACGCTGCAGTCCTTAAGACCCTTATGGACACAGTGGAAAAGAGAAAATCACGAAAAAGAACTGCTAAGCCAGTCAAATAATTAGGTCAGGGAGCCGAAAGAAATATTGGATTATTTGCAAACTGGGATGAACCGACGAGGGGCAATTTGGTCAATTGACCCCGAGAGCTGACTCCTGACCTAACTGTCAAATAAAATCGGAGAAAAGAAAATTTCAGAATCGAGAATTAAATTAAAGAACTAATAGAAAAAAAAAAAGAAAAAGAAGAAGAAGATAGAAAAGTCAAAGGTGATGACATCATGAATGATGTCAATAAGAAATTAATTAAGTTATTTATTAAATGGGATTTTGTGATCTTCCATCAACTAAAATAAATTAAGAAAAGAAAAAAATTAACAACAAAAAGTCATCTTCATCTTCTCAAAAACGTCACTCTCTTCTCTCCCTCACAAAACCACCATGAAAGCTCATTTTTGAGCTTGAAAAACTAAAATCCAACCATACAAAATTGTCCTACCATAACTAGACCTTGTTTGGGCAACTAAGAAAGAAGATTCAAGGAAAAGAAAGAAGAAAAATTTGAAGAAAAGGAGGAAGAAAATTCTGCTCAAGGTATAGTACTATAAACTTCAATTTTTTTTGTTTAATTAGTGTTAGTGTGGCATCAAAAGCTTGTAAATAAACTTGAAATGAAACAAACATGGGAGAAGGACTAAACTGAAATTTCGGCCAGCCTAAAGAGAGTATGGATTGCATGAATTTAATGGGTTTGAATGAGTTTAGGAACCCTACTTAGTTGATTGATTATAGTTTAAAGTTTTGAATTTAGTTAATTGCACAATTTAAGTGAATTAGGGTTTGGAGGCTAGGGTTTGTGAACCAAATTTTGGAGAAATGCATAAATGATGACCTTGGTCTATTGTGAGATGAAAAATGGTCAATAATGACCAAAAGAGATGTGTGGGAATTGTTGGAATGAAAATCAAATTCGTAGGTCAAATGGTCATGCTGCTGGCAGCATGACCAAACCCACTTTGAAGGACCAAAACTCAAATTTTACAAGTCCAATTGATATGCCACTAATTGGAGATGAAAATAGACATAAAATAGCACAATTTTCATTAAGGAACCACGGTCAAAAACTGACCAGAACCCAGTGAACCAATGGACCAAAGTTGGTTAAGAGCAGGCTGCCACTGCACCAAACTGACCAAATGAACAGTAACTGTTCATTTGGTCATAACTGGAGCTAGGAAGGTCAAAATGACCTGAAATTTTACCAGCAATTAGATAAGATATATACCTAAAACTTTCATGAAGACCAACAACCCAAATTATGCCATTAACCCACTCAAATCATTGAACAAAGTTAAGTTAATGAACCTGCGATTTTGCAGAATTGCCATTGAGCAGTAAAATTCCAATGGCTATAACTCTCTCTAGAAAACTCAGATTTAGGTGATTCTTAAACCGATAGAAACCTAAGACACAGTAGAACATTTCATATGAAGAAAGTTAGATCAAATTATGGACTTAACTTGATCAAATCACTGAACAAATTTGGATCAAAATCTGCCAGAACCCAAAATCTCAGCATGAACAGTGCACGTGAACAGTAATCTTATTTTGACTATAACTTGAGCTAAAAAACTCCAATTGGGGTGATCCAAAAATGAGAATACACTTAAGACAATAAGGAACATTTTCTATGAAGGAAGTTTTGCCAAATTCCAACAGTAGATTGACCAATGGAATAGTGCAACTTAGAACTCCAAAACCGAAAATTTGCAATTTTGCCTAAACGACCTAAGCTTTGAGTAAACGACCAAAACCAACAAGTTTAGTGATCAAAATGTGGTATGTGGGTGAAGTTGGAGTTCCCATACCTATTAAGCCTTAGAAAGTCAACTATTTGACTTGAATAGTGTAGTGAATAGTAACCCGAAACACAAAAATTTCGAGAACGTCGAATTTAACACGTTAGAATTAAGTAAATGTGAAGTTAAATTTATTTTGGATTTGTGTTAAGTTCTAGTACTGAAACATTATAAAATTGTGTGTTTCGGTTGAAAAGAATATCGGGAAGGAACCCGAGGAATCGAGTCGAGGCTAAGAGGTAACTCGCTTGAGGTTTGTGCACAACATCACCATGTTTTAAAGTTATTGATAAAGTGAATGAAATATGTATTTTACATTTGCTTCGAATTGTTAAAAATTTATTTGTGACATTATTTATGATGTTTTGACTTAAATTGTTGAAAGTTATTGTGTATATTTGAAATGAAAATGTTTAGCAAATTGTTAAGATAAGTTTTGAAATCACAGTGTCATGACCATATATTTGAACACCTCACTAGCATGACTAGTGGGGGTAATTAGTTTCGAATTTTGATTCCTTCTCTGGAAAAGTGTTGAGGTGTGTCAGTAGAAGAGGATGTGAATGGATTTCCATATATTTGAGCTAGCTAGCCTTGTGATATGATTTCTCTTTAGCCTCTGGCTATTGAGATTCTATTTGTTTCGAATGGCATGATCTAACTGTGGGTTTTATGAAATGTGTTTTGATACTTTGAAATGAACCTGATTTGCATTAAAATCTCATAATTTATGTTTTTGTGTTTAATGCTCATGTTTAGTCAAATTTTTGAATAAATGTGATTTAAGTTTTGTATAAAGATTATTCTAGTATGTTGTGCACCATTGAGTCCTAGTACTCAGCGATAGCTTCTATTGCTGTCGCAGATACAGAGACTAGAAGAGCAAACAGATCGAGTCACGAGGTGTGAGGAGCATCAGCTTAAAGTTTTCGGGTATAATTTATACCCCAATTGTAAATACTTCTTTTGATGTATATATTGCACATAAATGTATGGACATGTAAAAATGGGTCTTGAGCAGCTTGTACAAAAATTTGTATGAAGTTTGTAATAAAGTTTAGTTGTATTTCTTTTGATGTAAATTTTGTAAGAATGTATATAAATTGTGTTGTCACTAATGAAATGTATTGCTAGTATGTTGAGAAATTTATTGAGTTTGATTGTGAAATTTGAAGTAGTGGTTGAAAATTTTTAGAAGTGCTTTTTACAGGTATTTGAAGAACGGTTTTCTCAAAATACAGAGGAAACTCTGTCAAAATTTTTATAGAATTTGCGAAAAACTAAAATGGACCAAAATATTAACTAGTTTTAATTTCAACTAAATGTTTTAAGTACTTACTAGAAAATGCCCACCACTTGTCAAAAATAAGAAAATTGTTTTAAAATCCCTTGTAGGGTACTTAATGAGTTATCGGTAGGTGAAGTTCGGTAGTTCATTAGGTATTCTATGGGATCATGTTATGCTTTACAGAGGGGTAAGGTGTGACAAAGAAAGGGAAAGAAAATTGAAGTTTAGCAAGGAGAAATTCTGTTTAGTGAGGTTAGTGCCAGTCCTTTCACACTCTCTCTTTATTCTTGTTTAGGAACTTAGTTTGAGTTAGAAAATTGCAAGGAAATGGAATGAAATCCACATGTATGTATACCCAAAATTTCAACAGCCATGAAGAAGCTAGGATTTGATGACTTTTAAATGAATTAAAATGGTGTAAAGATGTCTTTTTATGTGTTTAAGTGAATTAGAATTTTAAATTGTATGTGTAGTGCAAGATTGGAAAAATTGAGAATTAGGGTTTTGCTTGTGACACCCCTTACCCGACTACAGTGTAGCCGAGCAAGTTATGCCACTCAATGTGCCGAGCACTCTATTTTATCTTAATTCATTTTTATTCTTCCTTTTGAATATAACTTGTGAAATATAATTTATTTAAGCCATTTATCAAAAGTATTATTTATTTAAGGTTCCGAAAATTTTAAAGAAAATCCGGCGGAGTACCGGCTAAAAATGGAGAAAACAGTTCTTCGGAACCTGTGAAAAACACTTCCAATATTCATATATTCGTATTCAATTACTCTCAAACTGCAGCTCAATTGGTAAGAGGCGAAGCAAACCCGTGAGGTGATAAGGGTTTGAATCCTAGCTCTGCAGGGCGAAGGGATTGAACTCCACCAAAGCGGACAGTACATTGTGAGTCGCACCGCCGGCCTCTAGGGGGGTACGCCGGCAAGATGGCCACCCAGAGAGGGGCTTGAGCTGGGGCCCGCTAAGTCGGGATGTGACATGTGGTCTACTGGTCCCTCTGTCCAAATCTTCAGTACCTACGCGTTGCAAAAGCGACGCGCTAAGCATAAAGCTTAGTGGTGCCAATAATACAAGAAAATATAATATGCAAATAAAAATAATAATTTCCTTGCTATTGTGTTCATAAGAAATGAATAATTACTAACTTATTGTTTAGTCGAGGGCTAATCATGTTTTATGATATTAACTTCTTCATGCATTTCTTTAATTATTTTCTTCATGATCTTGAGCTTCTTTGTACTTTTGTAATCATTCCTGATACTTAATTTTCGTATTTTCTTTAATAATCAGTTCACAGTTATACTTTTCCATGCCCAAGTAACCTATACTTAACGACTGGACTGGATAACGGGTCGTTGGCACTGGACACCGCGGTGCCTCGGGCCGTCATACCATGGGATGCAGAACGTCAACCACGTATACAGTTAGTATGGCTAAAAAGCCATGATATCACATAATCGGCATAAAAGCCATGAATACGGGCATAAAAGCCATGGATACGGGCATAAAGCCATGAATACAGGCATAAAGCCTTTCCTTTCGCAGTACTGCTAAAACAATACCCTATTGGCATGCCAAACTATCCAAACCAATCACATTAGGCCTACTAGGGCATTTTGCATTTTTAAGTTTCACAATTTTTGAATTTCAAGTTTTCATGTCACTATTCATTTCATTAGTCAACTAAAATATTGACTTTTGCATAAACAATAGGTACATTGGTTTTAATACTCCCAACATACCACATTTTGTATTCAAAACTTGTTAGTTTTGGTCACTTTCTCAAAGCTTAGGTCATTTTGGCAAAATTGCCAATTTTTGGTTTTGGTGTCACTATTCACCTCATTGGTCAACAAAAATGTTGACTTTTGGATAGAAAATAGGTGTATTGGTTTTAACACCCCAAACATACCACATTTTGTATATAAAACTTGTTGGTATTGGTTGCCAATACCATTTCTAAGCTTAATGCTAATTGAACAAAATTTTCAGATTTGGTGCTTCATCTTTATTGTTCCATTTGATATTTCTACAGTGGGAATTTGAGGAAATGGTAAACATGAAAGTTGTTCCTTATTTTGTCTAGTTGAATTTCTTTTTTTGAATCACTCCATTTGGAGTTTTGTAGCTCAAGTTATGGCCAAAATAAGTTTACTGTTCACGTGCACTGTTCATGCTGCACTTTTGGGTTTTGGCAGATTTTGGTCCAACTTTGGTCAGTAATTTGATCAAGTTAAGTTCATAATTTGGCCTAACTTTCTTCATATGAAATGTTCTACTATGCCTTAGGTTTTCATCGGTTCAAGAATCGCCTAAATCCGAGTTTTCTAGAGAGAGTTATAGCCATCCAAACATTACTGCTCAAATGAAAATTTTGGAAATCTCAGTACAGTAAACTTCACTTTGCTCAATGATTTGATTAGGTTAATGGCATAATTTAGATTGGTGTCCTTCATGAAAGTTGTTTGTCTATATCTTATCTTGTTTCTGTAAAAATTTCAGGTCAATTGACCATATCTACAGTGAGTTATGGCCAAATGAACAGTTACTGTTCATTTGGTCATTTCTGCAGGGGCTATTTGCAGGGTATCCGGATTGGGGCCAAGTTTTGGTCCTCTTGCTTTGGTCTTTTGGGCATGGTTTCTTCAGCAAAAATGTGCCATTATAAGCCTAGTTTCATGTCCAATTGGCCAAACACCAATTGGACCTACACAGCCAAGGATATGGCAGTCCAAACATGCTGGACTCACAGCCTCATTTCTGCTGTCTCTTGGCAGCCTCCCCATTTCAGTTTACCATGCATTAGCTCACTTCAAATTATGATTTACTTGCCTTAAATGGTCACTAATTGACCATTAGAATGTCCACTAATCATTCCATAAGCCAAATCAAATTTTCACTCCCAAAACCCTAGCTTAAATTCAAAATTTACAAAATTTACCTTAATTAACCAACTACTTCATTATCCTTATGTTCATACACTTTAAACATAATCTCTAGTGCACTCCAAGTCCATCCAAACACTCAATCTTGTTCCTTCCTTAGGGGCAGCCAAAATCCATGGGCTTCATACACATGAGTTTAGTTCATTTATTTCACAATTTCTTACCTATTACACATCTCTAACATGGAATTAAGGAGTTTTAAATACATATGTGCACTAACCTCACTTTAACCTCTTGTAGGCAGATTTTTCCAAGTCCCAATCTTCACTTTCTTTCTTCTTCTTGGCTGCCAAACACTTCCCAAGAGGTATAGACAAGTTTTTAGTGAAAGGACTTAGGAGAGTTTGTGATGAAATAAGGATGAAAATGGAGCTTTGGTTGAGATTCAATGGAGGAAGAGGGGAGGGGTGTAAAACGTTTTTCTAAGGAGAAGAAGGGCTGCTGATTTCTTTTGTTTTTGGCCATATTTATCTCTTTTTATTTATTAATTAATAGGTTGTTTAATTGTGATTGGTTGGAAGTAAGTGAGTGACATCATAACATGTCATAATTTACTTAATTTTTTATTTTTCTTTTCTTTTCTTTTCTACCACATTTTAATTTAATTTTTAGCAATATTTATTCATATTTTGAGTCATAATAATTATTTACTTAACTGGACAAGTCGACCAAAAATCACCTCTGAAGGCGAAATGACCGAAATGCCCTCCGTTTGGCTTAACGGGTCAAAATTGTCTGTACCGATTGAAAAATTTTTCTAAATATTTTCTTGGCATTCTAATGCCATAGGAACCTCAATGACCCTTCTCTGGAGTCTCAAAAATTATTTTATGAATTTTTTTTCCGGGTCTAGGGCTCCTCGTTGCGAGAACCGCAACTTCCCTCTGGGTTACCCATCACTTGGGCACCGGCTCATTTGACTTAACTGTATTTTATTTCTAAAATTTTTACTAAATTTTTCTCATTAATATTTGAGTTAATTATGGTTCCTCACTTTAGTTTAAATATTTTTCCGGACGTTCTAGCCGTCTGGGACCACCGATCCAGACGATGGGATTGTATGGAGTTGCTACCGGGAGGATGTTACATTGCTCAATTGAGGGTGAATTGATTTTCTAATGGTCAATTAGTGATCATTTGAGATGAATTGACCTTAATTTGAGATCAATTGTGGCATATAATAATGAATTGGATAGGTTGCTCAATTGCTGGAAATTCTGGATTTTTGAGTCTAGTGGGTTTGGGCGGCCTTAACTTGACTTGTGTAGCTTTAATTGGTGCAAGGCTAATTAGAGATGAAACTAAGGGAATAATGCCACATTTTTTATGAAGAGACCCTGCCCATAAAACCAACTTAGAATGACTTAAAATTTGCCTAAATCCGGGTAACCAAAATTCTGGACCTGGAAAATGATCAAATGAACAGTGTTTGTTTATATGGCCATAACTTTGTGTAGAGAGGTTCAAATGACCTGATTCATGAACCCCTGGAAAGCTTAGACAATTTATAACAACTTTCATGAAGAACAGAAACCCAAATTCTGACCATAACCAATTCAAATTACTAGTCAAAGGTAGGACACTAAAACTACCAGAACCAAATTCTGCCTAGAAAATTTGGACAATGATCAATACGGCTAGTTATCGTAAAAATGCCATAACTTGAGCTACAAAACTCCAATTGGAGTGATTCAAAAAAAGGATACATTAAGGAACAACTTTGATGAAGATAGTTTAGCCAAATTCTCACTGTAGATTGGTCCAATGGAACAGTAAACCTAAGTGACCAAATCTGAAAATTTGAAATAACTTCTGATGAGCTTTGAATTGAAATTGGCAACCAATGCCAGCATATGTAAAACCCAAAATGTGGTATTTTAGTGCAATTAGAACTTACCTACCTATTAATTATGAAAAAGTCAACAATTATGCATGAATAATGTGAATAGTAACAACCAAAAATTAAGTGCAAAGAATTAAACAATTAACTTTGTAACATGCCCTTATATGCCTAGTATGATTGGTTTGGATAGGTTGGCATGTCAATAGGGTTCCAATAGCAGTACTGCATATGGTTTTGTGCCATTATGTAATTTATGGCATTTTATTCCATTTTATGATATTATGGCCTATGGCCATTTTGCTATGATTGATACACTTGGCTTTATGCCTGATGTTTGATGTGGAAGGACTGGGGCTTTTATCAAACATTTCTTCAACTCATCAAAACTCTGTTGGCATTTATCCGTCCACTGAAATTTCATAGTAGCTTAGTCAATGGAGATGCCAACATGGAGAACCCTTTCACAAAACGGCGGTAGTATCCAGCTAAATCCAGAAAACTACGAATTTTAGTGATGTTTTTGGGTGGCTTCCAATTAAGGATAGCCTCTATTTTACTTGAATCTAGCTTGATGCCCTCTACCGATACTATGTGCCCCAAGAAGGATATTTCTTTCAGTCAAAATTCACACTTCAACAATTTGGTATATAGTTGTTTCTCCTTCAAGGTCTGCAGTACAATCCGCAGATGTCTATCATGCTCTTCTGTACTCCTTGAGTAGACCAATATATCATCTATGAATACCACAACAAACTAGTTGAGGTATGGTCTGAAGATAGTGTTCATCAGGTCCATAAAAAGCAGCCGGAGCATTAGTTAACCCGAATAGCATGACCAAGAACTCATAATGGCCATAGCAGGTTCTAAAGGCAGTTTTAGGGATACTCTGCTCTTGTACTTTCAGCTGATAATAACCAGACCTCAGTTCAATTTTGGAGAATACAACTGCACCCCTCAACTGATCAAATAAGTCATCAATGCGGGGTAATGGATATCTATTCTTTATTATCACCTTATTCAACTGCCGATAGTCAATACATAAGCGGAGAGTGCTATCTTTCTTCTTAACAAACAACACTGGTGCTCCCCAAGGTGATACACTAGGATGAAAAAAGCCCTTATCAAGCAGCTCTTACAACTGCACTTTTAAGTCTTTCAATTTTGCTGGTGCCATTCTGTATGGTGTTATGGAGATTGGGTCCACACTAGACATAACATCAATCTCAAATTGCACCTCTCTTTTCGGAGGTAATCTTGGCAACTCATCAGGGAACACATCTGAAAAGTCACATACTGTAGGGATATCTCTCAATGCTGGACTCCCCACTTGGGTGTCTATCACATGTGCTCACATCCTTTTCTGATCATCTTCCTAGCTAGTGCAGCCGAAATAATGTTTAATGGCAATAACTGCCTCTCACCATGTATTACCACATCACCATACAGAGGGAGACCAAAAGTGACTATCTTCAGTCTACAGTCAATCATGGCATGATGCCTGGCTAACCAATCCATGCCCAAGATGATATCATAATCTCTGAAGGGCATTTCAATCAAATCTGACAGAAAAACATGTCCTTGGATCACCAAGGACAATCTTTATAGATTCTATTCACCTAACAGACTAGTTACTAGCACCTCAAAATCCATTTTAACACACGGAATAGCAAGAGAACTAACTATGCTAGCACTAACATACGAATGGGTTGAACCTGGATCAAACAATACAAAGACATTCTGATCAGAGATAGAGAAAGTACCGGCTACAATATCGAAAGTCTCAGCCTCTTCCCGCTGTCTCATAGTGTAAACTCTGGCCAGAGCACTCCCTTGTGCTGATTGGTTAGTGGTACCCTGACTACTAGAAGCACTGCCTCTACCCCTGCCACTTCCTCTGCTAACCGGTTGTGAAACTCTGGTAGCAGAACTCTGAATAGATCCCTCAGTAGTAGTGGGAGCTGGCCCAAATCTACGGGCACTGGTGCAGTCCTTAGCAAGATGGCCTGTGCCTCCACAGTTAAAGTAGGCTCCTGTAGCCCAATAGCATTCTCCCCCATGAGTCTTGCCACATGTCTCACTGGGGTGGGGAGGATATGAACCCCTGATCGACTGTTGGTCTCTGTCGAGAGAATCTGCCCCTTTTGAACCTTCCACCTCTGCCTGATCCCCTAAATTTCTTTCTTTTTCTAGTATTGCCACTAGAACTTTGCTCAACTGATTTTTCACCTTTATCTTTCTCTGATTTTTCAGTTTTCTCTATTTTCTCTTTCATTGGTGTCGCTTCTAACTCAATTCTCTCTACTTCAAGTGCTTGGAACATAAGTTCAGAGAAGTTACTGTATTTAAATCCGACCACTTGTACTTTTAGACTAGGCTTCAGGCCAGTTTCAAACCTCTTGCACCTTTCTCTGCTAGTAGACAAGAGACTCCCAGTATAGTGGCTTGAGCGGGAGAACTCCCTCTCATACTTTGCCACTGATCTGTTGCCTTGTTTCAGACTCAAAAATTCTTGCAATTTCTGATCCACATATGCATCTGGGATATATTTCTATCTGAACTCTCTGATGAAGTCATCCCAGGTCAATGCTGGTGGTTGTGCCAAGCTATGGGGGATGGTCTTCCACCAATCATATGCATCCCCTTGAAGTAATGACACAGAATATTCAAATTTTAGTTCATCTGGGCAGTGCAGTTTCTTGAACACTCGGTCCATTCTCTCCGGCCACTGCTCTGCCTCTAGAGGGTCTATTGTACCCTTGAATTCTGTTGCCCCATATTTTAACAATTTATCATACTGTCTAATTGGAGCCTAAGATCGCACCATAGGAGTCTGGAGTGGAGCTTGAGCAGGCATACCCCCAGCCATCTGTTGAAACATTGCAGCCATTTGTTAGGCAAACTGTGCCAGAAACTGTGGCATTTGTGGGGCTGGTTCCACTAACCCATTAACATTTTGGAGAGCTAGGGCTTCCCTTTGGGCCTCAGCCTCTACAGATTACTCAACTGAGCGGTCCCCTTCTTCCATTTCAAATCGGGGGTAGGATATCTCTTGGACAAATACCACAAGGAGATTTTCCTCTGTTAGTTCATATTTATGATGTAATGCTCTGTATGTAACAAATAAGGACATAAAGCAGTTGTACTTATCAAAGAAAAGATACAAATTCACAAGTCAAAACATACTTCAAAAAATTTGCTCTAATACCACTAAAACATGTCTTACATTACCCCTCTGTAAGGCATCACATGATCCCGTAGTATACCTAATGAATTACCGTACTTCGCCTACCGATAACCTATTAAATATACTACAAGGGATTTTAAAATAATTTTCTCTTACTTTTTGGAAGTGGTGAGCATTTTTTATAAGAATTTAAAATATTTAATTAAGGTTTGAAAGTCATGTATAATTTTTGTCTATTTTAATTTTTCCGCAAATTTTAGAAAAATTTTGGTAGAGTGTCAGCAGTATTTGAGAAAACCGAAAAATTTTCACCTGTGGAAAACACTTCCAAATATACACTTCATCAAATCAGAACTACCATTTCAACTCAAATCATCACAATTTCTCCCAAACTTCATAATTCAAAGTAATTCTCAATTTAAATATTTTCACAATACACAGTCATTGAGGAAAAACTAATTTATATATATCAGTCAATTTTTACAACAGAAAATCCAAAATAATATTATTACAAAATCTGTACAAACTGCTCAAGACCAATTTACACATGTACATACAGTTATATACATCAAACTAAATATTACAATTAGGGTATAAAATTTATACCCGACAAAATATCCAAAAGTAGCATAAAAGTCCTTAGCAGCTCACTCAGCTGCTCTACCAGTCTCTTTACCTACGACAGCAATAAAAAGCTATCGCTGAGTACTAAGACTTAGTAGTATACAACGTACTAAAATAACATTTTATGCATCACATTTATTCAAATATGGTACTGAAAATGAAAAAAAAATATAAAACATAATTTATAAACTTTTAGTTCAAATAATTATATTTGGGAAATGTCAAAAGATTTCATAAAGACACACAGTTATATCATGCCATCAGAACAATGTTCATCTCAATAGCCGAAGGCTTATGAGGAATCTCAAGGCTAGCTAGCTCAATCTATAGGTACCCATTCAATTTCTTCCTCTACTGGCACACACCTCAACACTTCAGCTAGAGAATGAATCAAAATTCAAAACTAATTCCTCCCATTAGTCATGCTAGTGAGGCATTCAAATATATGGTCATGAAACTGTGGTTTCAAAACTGTCTTAGCAATTTACTAAACATTTATTGCCAAATCAAACACATATAATTAAACTTTACAACAATTTAGGTCAACACAATTTGTTCATTTCAATCACAAAGTTGCAATCAAAATAAATCACAATTCATTTTATACAATTACAAAAGAAATTAAAAGACAAATTTTATGTTGTGCACAAACTTTATGCGAGTCACCTCTTGGCCTTGACTCGATGTCTCTGGTTCTTTTCCGGTATTCTTTTCAACTGAAACACACAATTTTACAGTATTTCAGTATCACAATTTATAATAAATCCACTAAAGAATTTCACAATTACTTATTTCAAGTCCTAATATGCTTAAATTAACGTTTTTAAAATTTTTCCTTTTGGGGTTACAATTTATGATACTATTCAAGTCAATTTATTAACTTTCTTATGCTTAATAGGTATAGGGATTTCAATTTCACCCACATTCCACATTTTGGTTACCAATTTTATTAGTTTTAGTTGCTCCCTAGATTTTTAGATTTTCTAGGCATAATTTCAAATTTTCTAGATTTAGTGTCCTGTTTTGTACTATTCCATTAGTTATGTTGCTATTAGAATTTGGCAAAGTTTTCTTCATAGAAGTTGTTCCTTATTATCTTAACTTTAATTCTCTTTTTGAATCACTCAATTTGGAGTTTTTTAGCCCAAGATATGACTATTTGAATGGGGATGGCCAGATTTAATGTTACCCAGAATTCTGGGTATTTTCTGGATACTGGCAGTTTTAGTGTGCTGATTGCAGGTGACTTTTCGGATAGGTTATGGTCAATATTTGGGTTTGTTTTCTTCATGAAAGTTGTAGGGCTATGTCTCAGCTTTCCATCAGTATAAGATTCAGGTCATTTGGACCTTCCTAGACTAAGTTATGGTCATTTAAGTGACTACTGTTCATTTGATTATTTTTGTACAGTGGCAATGCATTACACCCGAGTTTGACCTAATTGTTTACTATGTTCTGATCATTTTCTAAGCATGATTCCTAAATAAAAAATGGGTCATTTTGTGTCTAGTTTCATTCCTAATTAACCTCATACCAATTGGGTTAGTAAATTTTCAGTTTGAGTCCCTGAAAGGGACCTAGGTCAAGCTGTCAGCATACTGACCCTAACTAATCCGAATTGAAACTTAGTTCTAGCAATTCACACATACCACAAATGGTCACAATTGACCATTTCTCAACTCAAGTAAGGTCAATGGCATCAATTAACCAATTCTCCAATTTTTTTCCCAATGGTCAAAATACTCAAGAACCTTAATTACATAATTGTGCAATCTAATGCAATTAAAGTTTATAATCATTGTCTACATGCTTAATTCAACCTAATTAACCCTTCAAGTTCTTCAAAATCTTGCAAATCAAGTCCCCCCCTATAGCTGGCCAAAATTTCTATTTAGTCATTCCATGATAGTTTTTGTTTGAATTTAAGTTCTATTATAGGTTAACTTAACTAAGAACATGAAAATTTAACGAAAGATGTCAAGATTAAGTACTAACCATTGTTTGATTTCTACTTCTTCAATTTCTTTCTTTTTCTTCCTTTCTTTCCTTTCTCTAACTTCTTCTCAAGTGAAGATAACAAGCTTTTATGAGGTAATTGTGGGCGAAATTAGAGTTAAGTTAGGGAAATCAAGCTTAGAGCATGCTTTAATGGAGGTTTTTGGTGAGAGAAAAAATGGGACAGAGAGATCTATGAAAAATTGGAGAAGAAGAAGAAAAAAATTAGTCTTTTTAATTTTGTTTTTATCTTCATTTATGCCATAATTGACTTAGTTAAAAATTTGGGTAAAATAATTTTAATTTTGACATCATTCATGATGTCACCTAATAATGTAATAATCCATTTCTTTTCCCTTTTTCTTTTTCTTTAATTTTTTTCCCATAGTTCTTTAATTTAATTCTCTATTCCAAAATTTTTGTTTCTCTGATTTTATTGGACAGTTAGGTCATAAATCACCTCTAGGGGTGAATTGACCAAATTACCCTCGCCAGTCTGATCCGGTTTGTTAGTTATTCAATATTTCTTCTGGATCCCTGACCTAATTATTTGACCTGGTTAACAATTCTTTTCTGTGATGTTCTCTTTTCCACTAGGTTCGCAATAGTCCTTAGGACCGCGGCGTCACATTTTTCGGTTCAAAATTCGAGTTAAGACTGATCTCGCATTCACTTCTCGGAAATGTCACCCATCACTGTGACTCCCGGCTCATTTAACCTTTTGTGTTATGTTTTTCTTATTTATACTTAACTATCTGGCAATTACTATTTATTTGCATTCAGAGCTTATCTAGGTGTCTTAGATGTGATTTTAATTCCCTTAATTATCTGGACCAACACCGGTCATCGGAACAATGAAATATACTAGGCTATGCAAATAGAGGTGTTACAATGCAGATATCTAAAGCAATGATAAACTGAAAAGACGTTAAGGATCGTATGCTCCCCAAGTTTACTAGACCTAAAACAGGCTCTGATACCAACTTTGTCACAACCCAAAATTTTGTGTCGCGACTAGCGCATAATTTAAGTATTCTTAAATCATGCAAGCCTTATCAGAGCATTTTGAATAAATACATTACCACTTACTAACCCAAAAAAAAAATGATAAAATCTAAATAAATAAAATACTGAATAAACAACATAAATATCCCATAAGTAAACTGTGGAGTCTCTATAGATTTCAAATAAAAACTTAAACTATTCAATAAACTAAACTAATTATTAGCCCGAGGAAACATGAATTCGGGCATACCGCGAGAAAAAATTAAAGATTGTTCCTTTTCAAAAAATAGACTGAATATTTGGATCAGCTACAGAAATCTATTGATCTGAAACTGATAACAGACAGAGAAAATGTGGTTTGAGCTAATGCTCAGTGAATGATAATTATAGCACACAACAGAATAGGAACAGGCAGACGCTTGATTAATTTCACAATAAATTTTCTATTCAATAAAATCATGCTCATGCTATCAAAATCATTAATAAAATAATGTCATAAAACATATATATAAAAGGAATTCATTCAATAAAATTTTATGGTACATTACATCAGGGTGATGATACCCCACATCACCAAAGGCCAGATGGCAAGCGCTCAATTAAATATCGAATACATTCCTCTTCCTTCACAGATATCAATGCATATGATACTAATGCAAACTATAAATTCCAATGATGCATGACTCAACAATGCAAGCTAATACTGTGATAGTCCATACAGCGAGGCCAGATAGCAGATACAGATACTGGACACAGGTATCAATTTAAAATAGAAAATCAATTTCCATAAATCAATCAAAATCAACCCAAAAATTTCAGATAATGAACAATAACTGACAGTGCAATTCCAACAGTTTATTTCAACAATTTCAGAGAGTCAATAAGATCAAATCAATTTCAAATCAATTTTGTGTAACACATTTGTAAATTCCACAATTAGATATCAATCAATATAAAAGACATTAAAGGCCTGTTCTTGGAATTCTAATGGCTCTAATGCATGGATAATTAACAAAATAAATTATTTAATCAAAATAGGATTAAAATTCAATAATAAAATAAAACTCTAGAATACCACATGTAAAATAATTGTTAAAATATTAATTTAAAATTTTATTTAATAACAATTCAATGCTAAGAAATTTTAAAAGGGACTAAAATGGTGTCATATACTATAATTACCACTTATCTGAAACCTCCGAAACAATAGTTATATTCAATGAAAGAGAGAAAATTCAGCTGACAGATTGAATATTCGAATCTCCTACATACCCAAAATATTAAAAAAAAAATTGATCAACTAATAATAAAAATAATATATATATATATATATATATATATATATATATATATATATATATATATATATATATATATATATATATATATATATATATATATATATAACAATAAATGAAAGATGGTGAAAATACATGTTGATAGTATTTGATAGAAAAAGAAGGTAATAAATGGGTTTTTGATAGCACAGTTTAGCAGAAATAGATGATTAGGGTACACATATTTCAAGAGTTTTATTTGGTATAAAATGTGATAAGAGTTGTTATTGAACTGAGTAATTTAGATTTCAAATGTATATTTAATTTCAAAAATAATATATATATATATATATATATATATATATATATATATATATATATATATATATATATATATATATATATATATATATATAATTAAATAAATAAGTAAGCCATCCAATAAAATATTTCTTTTTTTATAAATATATTAAAATATTGTTAGCTAATTAAAATAAATAAATAAATAAAATATTGGGTTTCCATATACTTACCCCCTTAAAAGAAATTAGGTCCCCGAATTTAAACAGACAAAATTCTAACTTGAAGAATCAAATAAGTGAGGATATTTAGCTTGCATTTCAGATTCTGCCTCTTATGTGGCCTCACTACTTGAGTGATTATGCCACAATACTTTGACCAAAGCCACTTTCTTAAATCGGAGTTTCCTAATTTGTCGATCTAAAATCTTTACTAGTTGCTCCTTATATGACATATCATCCCTAAATTGTATGGTCTGAGGTTACAAAACATGAGATGGATCTAGAACGTACTTCCTAAGCATAGAAATATGAAAAACTGGATGTACATATGCAAAACCAAGTGGAAGGGCTAAACGGTAAGCAACTGCTCCAATTCTCTCTAAAATTTCAAATGGACCAACAAAACAAGGACTAAGCTTCCCTTTCTTCCCAAACCTCATGATTCCTTTTATAGGTGAAACTCCTAGAAATATATGATCACCAACCATAAACTCTACATCTTTATGCTTAGGGTCAACAGAACTTCTCTGTCGACTTTGAGTAGTCAAAAGTCTATCAACTCTGGTCTAGTAAGCCTTTTTTTTCTCCAACTTCATCCCAATAAATCGGTGACCTACACCTTTGACCATATAATGCCTCATATGGAGCCATCTCTATACTTGCCTAATAACTGTTATTATAAGCAAACTCCACTAAAGGCAGATGATGATCCCAACAGCCACCAAAATCTATAATACATGCATGAAGCATGTCCTCTAACGTCTGTATGGTCCTTTCTAACTGTCTATCTGTTTGGGGGTGAAAAGCAGAACTAAAGTCTACTCATGTTCTCAAAACTTCTTGGAATTTCTTTGAGCTAATACTCAGTGAATGATAATTATAGCACACAACAGAATAGGAATAGGCAGACGCTTGATTAATTTCACGATAAATTTTCTATTCAATAAATCATGCTCATGCTATCAAATTAATTAATAAAATAATGTCATAAAGCATATATATAAAAGGAATTCATTCAATAAAATTTTATAGTACAGTACACTAAGGTGATAATACCCCACATCACAAAAGGCCAGATGGTAAGTGCACTACCAAATATTAGATACATTCCTCCTCCTTCATAGATATCAATGCATATGATACTAATGCAAATCATAAATTGCAATGATTCATGACTCAACAATGCAACCTAATACCATGATAGTTTACATGGTGGGGCCAGATAGTAGATACAGATACTGGGCACAGGAACCAATTTAAAACAGAAAATCAATTTCCATAAATCAATCAAAATCAACCCAAAAATTTTAGATAATGAACAATAACTGATAGTGCAATTCCAACAGTTTATTTTAACAATTTTAGAGAGTCAATAAGATCAAATCAATCTCAAATCAATTTCGCGTAACACATTTGTAAATTTCTCAATTAGATATCAATCAATATAAAAGATATTAAAGGCTTGTTCCTTGGATCCTAATGGCTCTAATGCATTGATAATTAAAAAAATAAATTATTTAATCAAAATTGGATTAAAATTCAATAATAAAGTAAAACTCTAGAAAATCACATGTAAAATAATTGTTAAAATATTAATTTAAAATTTCATTTAATAACAATTCAATGCCACGAAATTTTAAAAGGGACTAAAACGGTGCCATGTACTATAACTACCACTCACCTGAAACCTTCGAAATAATAGTTATATTCAATGAAAGAGAGACAATTCAGCTGACAGATTGAATATTCGAATCTCCTACATATCCAAAATATAAAAAAAAAATTGATCAACTAATAATAAAAATAATATATATATATATATATATATATATATATATATATATATATATATATATATCAATAATCTAAATTCAAGGTTATTGTCTATCAGTAATCATAATCAACCCAATTCAATACCAATGGTCAAAGAAAAAAAAATGAATTTCTAGAGTAATTGTAACAATTCAAGAAAAGAAAATAAAATCAAATTCACCAATTATTGAACAAAGAAATGGAATTTTTACCTTGAAAACAGAATCGAATGTGATGAATAGAGAAGTAAGAATTTATGGATTCTCTACGCACATCAGATTATAAATCGTAAATTTATACAGAGAATCCATAAATTCTTACTTCTCTATTCATCACCTTCGATTCTGTTTTTAAGGTAAAAATTTCATATATATATATATATATATATATATGAAAGGTGATGAAAATACCTGTTGAGAGTATTTGGTAGAAAAAGAAGATAATAAATGAGTTTTTGACAGCACAGTTTAGCAGAAAAAGATTATTAGGGTATATATATTTCAAGAGTTTTATTAGGTATAAAATGGGATAAGAGTTGCTATTGAACTGGGTTGTTCAGATTACAAATATATATTTAATTTCAAAAATATTATATATATAATTAAATAAAGAAGTAGGCTATCCAATAAAATATTTCTTTTTTTTATAAATATATTAAAATATTGTTAGCTAATTAAAATAAATAAATAAATAAAATATTGAGTTTCCACATACAGTAGCAACAATCCCCCTCCTTGACCTCATTTCAGTACCAACATCATTAAGCTCATCTGAATATCCTTGTCTCCTCAATCAATGCAAATCTGAAATCAAAATATAGAATTCTTGAATTTTGTTTGCAACTTTTCCTTTTTGTTATCTCTCTCCCCCTGTGAATAGCTTGTACCTAGCCCCATTTTGGTTTAGCACTATCTTCCCTGACGCTACTATAGCACATAGGAATATGCCACGAAGGTGGAGGAATAAAATGAGTCGCCACTTGAGAATACTAACAGAGACATTGAATAATGAGTGGCTACATACCCCTAGCAGAAAACCAAAATGGATAGATTCAAGATAGTGGCCATAGAGAAGGGAAAGCAGGATTGCTAATTACAACTTAAAGTAACTAAACCAACCTACACTTTATTATATAATTAAGTCCATTAGTATTTTTATTATTAAACTTTTATTTCATTTGTTTGATGACATTCGATATTTTCACACATGAAAACTTAGCATGTTAGCTATTCATTCCATGCTTAAACCGAATTGAAGAGTTCTAATCATGCCTTGTTTCTACTTTTATTTAGTTAGCCTAATTACCAACTTCCATGTTATCATGTTTCTAAGTCAAATTAGATGTAAAGTCAATTAAAAATCACATCACATTAATACTCCAAACCTTCCATACTTATCAAAGTATGTATCTAACCTAAATAAACATCAAATCAACATAGAAGTCTAATGTAACCATACATATAGCCTAAACATACTTCTAAAAAAAATAATAATAAACATACAAAGAAAAGAAATGAGAAATGAGTATCAATCCTTTTAAAATGCAAACTCATAAAACTAAAGAAGGAGGGAGGAGAATAAAAATTAATTGCATGTTAAAAAAAAAAACTTAAGCTAACGCATTAGGCCATCAATGTCTTAACCTTAGCATTGGCCTTAATTTACATGTTTTAATTTATCTCCACCATCAACTTCTCTTTTTCATAGCCATGAACATGTGAATGCACAACCCTAAATTATAGCCACCACATGCCATGGTTCTTTGTATTTCCTAGGAAGTTCAAGTAACTTGACAGACTCCATAGAAATCTCCAAATGAACTTATCAAGCGCTCATAAGACTTAAAAGAAAGTTTTTTTCTTTTTGATAAGCAAAAGAAGATTTTATTAAAAGAAAGGAAAAAAAAAGAAGAGAGATACACAGCTAGGGAATAGACCAAACTCCAGAGCAAGCAATAAAAGAATAGAAAGATCATATTAAAAAAACTACAGTAATAAAGCCAAACAAGAAAAACCAAAACAAGCCTAGACAAGAAAAAAAAAATCCAAAAGTAACCAACACAACCAAGAGAAGCCCAAAGATCAAGAGCAATTGCAACAACACCCAGAGCAAACAAGAAAAAAAAAAAAGGAAGGGACGAAACAACCAAAGTGGCACCTAGAGAGACAAAACCAGTGAAGGAAACCAAAAGGACAAACACCCAAAAGAAAGCATCAGAACACCACCTAAGTAAAGGATAATAGGAGCAATAACAAATTAAAGGATAATAGGAGTAATAGTAAGACAGCTAAAATGAAAATGAAACCAAAACCAAACCAAAAAAGCCGACAAAACGATCTTTGAACAAACAAAAGTAGCAAACCAAAAAAAGAAAACCAAAAGAGCCCAAAACCAACATTTAAGGAAAGAACCCCTAATCAAAGAAAACCCTTGAATGCTGCCCTTTCCTCATTGATTTGCTTGAGGAATAATTGAACCACTTCTTCATCAGGAGCTGAGAAAGACCCAAATCCTTCCCAATAGCAAGGGTCCTTCTGGCCTCCTCTTCTGTGTTAAAAGGAAGAAGATAGTGATCCATATTTTTACTACATTTGAACGACACATGTTAAAAATTCATATAGTATATGTCGCTACTGTCCGATTTTTGGATAGAAGCGTTAGGAGGGGAATGGTTATCTAGATGCTTACTCTATGAAGACTTTTCCTTTTACCCCTTAGAGAAAGCTTGGGTAATAAATCAAGTATGTTAGATAGTATCTTGCTCCTTTTTTTCTTTTGCTTAAGGATTTTGTTGACTCAAAAGAAAGGTTAGCAACACACCATGCAAGATAAATAAAATAAAATAATACTAAAAAATATAACTTGCCCTTAAACTACTTAAACATGCTTCACTTAATTATAAAGCATATTAAAATCAAAATACAGAAAATAAACAATATAAAAAGAACTACTAAATTGATTTTTAGGATAAAGGGCATTCGACCAACACAACCATGTTGGTGTTTGTGATTGTTTTGGCTTCTTAAAGTTCTCAATGCATCCCCAATTCATTTAAAGTAAATATAAAAATTCAAAGAAACCACTAGAATGTTTTAAAATTGAATTTAAATCAAAATAATGAACTTAAAACTGACTTTGAGAGAAAATGATATAAAACTGACTTTGAGAGAAAATGATGCAAAGTGAAGTGAAATCATCTATATACATGCATATGAATCCTAAATTGACCTTTTATATTAACACAAACATAACATTAAATTCCTAACTAACATGAACATAGATTTAACTTTTTAAAGGAGAGAAATCATTTCAAAATTAATCAAAACATGCATCAAAAGAAAAGATTTTGAGGAAAACAACATAAAACCCTAACCATGCATGAAAACCAAAATTATGCATTGTGAAGTTTAAGTGCCCT
This sequence comes from Hevea brasiliensis, assembly GCF_030052815.1. NCBI lineage: Eukaryota > Viridiplantae > Streptophyta > Magnoliopsida > Malpighiales > Euphorbiaceae > Hevea > Hevea brasiliensis. The sequence goes on from NC_079493.1 coordinate 103,583,853, forward strand.
AAAAACATACCTTCCCTTGACATGAATTCGCTTGTAAAATAGCTCCTTCAAATCAAATATGCTAATCTAATAGAAATCACTGTGATTTTAACACCATTTTAACCTAGAAATCCATTTTGCCCTTTAAAATTATTTTAGTGATCTAAACACCTTTATAGACTTAACCTACAATTACCATTGATTGAAGTCTATTTTGTAGCCATAGAACAAGAAATCAACAAGCTAAGGAGCGTGCAACTTTGACTCATTCCTTCCTCACAACCAAAAATTTGATTTTCTCTTCCCAAAACCCTAGCTTCGGTTTGATTTTGCTGCCTAGACTTTGGTTGCTTTTGTTTCTTTTTCACTGAATTTCAATTGGCTCTCTAATTTTAGTTGGCTAAACCCTTGCATAAGGTTTAAGTGATCCTTATATAAGCCTCATAGGTCATTAGATAATCCCTAGAAAATTAAAATTAGTATTAGGTTAAAGAAACCTTAATTAAATTTCGATTGGATTCATTTCTCCCTTAAATTTTCGTTTTTCAAGCTTTCTTGATCTCTAAGATTCTTTTAGATGAATTTAGATGCCTTTAGGTAAGCCTAAGCTAATTAAAATTAATCCTAATCAACATTGGGATAGGAAAAGGACTTCATCTCTCTTAAACTCAAAACTTGCTAGCCAGGTAATCTTATCCTCATCTAAACTCTTTTCTTTAGGACCAAGCATTCCCATCTCTTATGCAATTTGAAAATCCTATCCATAATAAGAGGTTTAGATAAGGTATTGTAGTCATAAGTCAACTAAGATAAATCCTATGAAGTGTCAAACCCTTATCTTTGAAACTCTAAATTTTTTTAACCAAGTAAAACCTTTTCTAAAACTAGCCAAATTTGACATGTAATTGGGCTTGGATTTTGGTCGGATAAAAATCATAGGTGATGGGCCTAAGATTGGCTCAATTGCAAGGCTCAATTAACCCTTTTAACTTATTTTTTTAATCATTGTAGGCCTATGTTCAATTTTAAATCACTAAAGTCCCTTTTAAATTAGTCATTTGGTTTGTAATAGCCACAGTTTATGTCCATACATGTCAAATGTCGCAAGTTTTCATCATCAAGTTACCACACACATTCAAAATATGCACATGCATGTTGGTGCCACAATAAGCTTTTACACCCTCATCTTTTTTTTTATGTTATTTTATTTTATTTTTATTTTGTGTTTTTAAATTACAACAAACAAAGGAATCAATAGATTAAGATGGTGAATATTAAACAAGAACTGATTTTTGCATTTTGAGAATCAAAATTTTTTTTAAGGAATTAACTAACCGAACTGAACAAACCAATTCAATTTTGGTTCTCTTCTCCCATTTGATTAGTTTAATTTTTACATTTTCTTTCTTTTTCGATTTTCAATTATTTCGATTCATTTGTAACCAAAGTGATTGAATGAATGCCCCTACTATCGTTTTAAGACCGGTATCATTTCCACATTGATATTTGTCTTTGGAAAACCTTGACTTGATCTTTTGCCTTAGGCATTTAATAGATTAAAAAAGTAAAAAATACTCTGAAATGTTAGAATAGAGTTTGCAAGTGGAAAACCTCACATCAATGGGATAAAAAGAAAGAAAATGAAATGTTTAAATGTGATGGCCTATCAAATCCAAAAAATGCTTAGGCCATTTTAATGGACATGAGGTTATATTAAGTCCACAAAAACTAGGCCAAGTGCACATTTGTTGATCTACATTCTCCAAGTTCAAATTTCAACAGACGGTACATTTTTTAAGCTCAAAATTTCAACAAGCATTAACTTGGCTACAAATGGTTACAGATATTGTTGAAGAAATCCTTGTATGTCTGATCTTAATTGGTAAAAAGTATGTATGTGGCTCATGTATAGTTGAATACATAAGATCAATAATCAAGGATATGATCAAAGCAAGCCGCACTTTTAGCCACCCATTATATATACACAGACACACACTAGTTAATGATGAGTTTCTTCAAGGTCTTTTTACTGGTTTCTTCATTGTGTATACAAGGAGCTTTACAATGGCTTCCAATGACAAGTAAAGGCCATAGAATCTTTCTTCTTGTGCATCTCAAATAGACCAAAATGGAGAACTAGGCCACCATGCGATTATTGTTGTTTTGGTGAATTGGAATAGAACCACTAGCCTTCATCATAACACTTTGAATGAATGCAATCATCTGCACCACATTGACCATTTGCCATTTAAATCCATAACCAAAAAATTTAAAAAAAAAAAAAAAGCAAAGAGTGAATTTTAAAATAGATTGCTATCACAATATATATGTAATTTATCAAAGCTGTAACCGGGTTATTTCATACCAATGCAAATCCGATGCATAACATGCTGAAACCAGGGTATTTAAATGGTGCATCTTCGGACAAGAATAAAGCTGCATTGATAGAAGAAGTAGTTGTTAATTAGAGTTGCACGAGCCTAAAAAAGCTAAAATGAAACATTTTATCAATTTTTAATATACCTGTCAAAGGACTAAAAATTAAAGGGGAAATAATGTTGGCAAATGAACTTATGGCTGAGATGAATCCCTGAGCCTTTCCCTGTTATGAATTTTAAGATGAGTTTAAGTAATTAAACTTAAAAGGAAAGAAGATGTAATGAAAGAACATGAACAAAAGTGAATGTAACAAATGAAAAGATGCAATTGAAACTATGCGACGAAAATGGCATTTATAGATCATCTTTGGTGAAGATTTTCTTATGTCAAATGCGGAATGAAACAAAAAGAAATTGATTCTGAGTTAACTTCTTGTGTGGTGCATGGTGTATTGCAAAGCACTTTAGCCTCTCTTTGGTCGAGTCACCTGCTCATTGGGGCCTACTTGTTTAGATGCAATACTGTATAACTGTGCAAATCATAAATTTACATCAAATAATAGTAATGTTCAATCAATCAATCAACATAAGGAATAGCAGTTAACAAGAAGATATGTATATAAAACTTACGGATGGAGGCACGAAAACGGTGAAAACAGTTAATGCAGTAGCTGCATATGGAACCTGGTCACAATGAGGATGTCTTTCAGAGTTGCTTGTGAATATATTAAGGAACAAGTAAAAGGAAAAAGATATTACAACTTAGTTGAAGAAACATTACCCAAATGGACCATGATATGCTGTAGAGAAACATCTACAAGGTATAAGGTAAATCATCAGAATTTTGTGCTTGTTTTATGGATTTAATATCATGGAGTATACTTACAAAAAAATAATAATAATAATAATAAAAATGAGATGTAAGGCTCTTACATTGATGAAGCCCATAAATAGCCCTATCGAAAGCAATTTTTCTTCTGATATAAAAGGCGTCAAGAAAGGCATGAAAATCAACTGCAAGATTCACAAGAATTTGAGAATGGAAGAAAAGAAAGGAGTCAAATAATAATAACAACATATAGAAAAGAAAGGAGGTTCTGATATGATCATGAAGTGGAAAATTGTAGAAGCACACGGTTTTGCACCTGTGATACCGTTCCTGCAACTCCAACAACAAGCAATAGATCGGCATATTGATTTTTGTTGAAGTGAAAACGGGCCTTCCAGTAGTACTGCAGGTTACAAATCATACTGGTTTATATTAGAAATTCCAGTATATATATATATTTTTTATTCTACTACCAGTGCCACGACGCGCAAATATGCAGTTAATAAAAAATTGAGATGCTTCTATAAAAACATTTTTACACATTGTTCATTTGTTCTTTCCAAGCTTCTCATTGTGCTACTTAGCAGCTTATCTATGAGATGCTATGCATAGTTAGCTATCTTGTTGATTTATTTTTTAAACTTTGCTTCCTATATCTATGCAAGATTTTATGCATTTTAACAGAGAACTTAGGTTTCTTAGGATTTTTGATATTCAATTTTTCCCCTTATTGTTTCAACCCAAAAATCTTGGTGCTATCTTTTGGTTGATGTTTGACAATTTAGGAAAACACATATATACCATAGAAGAAGCTATGATTCCTCCATCTGCAAGGCTATGGAAGAACGCGACAATTGCTGCTTGCGAAAATGTTGCACTACAGAACAAATTTAAAAATATCAATGTTAGAGCTAGTGGCCTTTGGGCTAATAGTTCAATAATCAAGTGCTTGACTAAAGTGTAGAAGCTCAGGAGAGTTTGAGAAAGTGTTTAATTTGACTTATAAATTAAAAAAATATTTAAAATAAATCAAAAGTGATAATTACATCACTTACGTGTGATTATCTACTTGTACTAAAATTAATATTATCCTAATAATTTTTAAAAATATCAATATTATTCTCATTTTAATAAATTCTCAACTACTTAAAAATAATGCACACCATTTTTAGTCATTTTAATAAATTTAGTTACTTTTAAGCATTTATTAATCAAATACTTAAGCTACTTAAAAATAACTTTTTAAGTAGGTTTAACAAACATTAAACTACTTATTTTAAACTAACTTCAAGTTAAAATGTATATTTTAAATAAAAAAATAAAATATAAAATTAAATAGCTAAACCAAACACTCCCTAAATCATGACTGTTTTTCCTATTTATGAATTTCTCTGTTAATCCTAGTAAGCATCTATCACAAAGATGATGGATAACTTGATTAGCCAATGTAAATGGAATTGCATTTGAATTAGAAATTCAGTTTCCATGAACTCATTGAACATAAAAGAACAATGAAGCTTGACTTGCAATTGCTTTAGAAAGGTAGAAAGGCCTACCTACACTTCAGCAAAGAAATAAGATCCCTAACTGTTAGGATCTTCTTGGGTACTGATGGCTTCCTTGGTAAACCATCATCATCTTGATGAGTGTCATCAAGTCCGCTCTTCAAGAATGGCCGAGTTAAATATTCACCATTTAGTGCTTTATCCTTCAGAAAAATTCTCATGTACACAGCAGCAAGTATGGATATACATGCAGCAACCTGGAATAAAAAGACCAATTAACCAAATTATAAATATATGTGTGTGTGTAACAACCTTCTACCACTCTCAAATCATCTCCTGGACTGTAAAGATTTCAAATTTAAATCCCAAAAGATCATAGAATAACCTGAAATGACAAAGAAGTAGAGATAAAACGAGCAGCTAAGGTTCCACAAACAAAGGAGGCTAGGGATATGCCAGATAGAATTCCAAATGCTGAAGCTCGTCGACTCTCTGAAACGTTGTCTGCCTGAGAAGAAACAAAGATCCAACACCAAATGCTTTATTACTACTTCCTCCCACAAAGATAGACTTACTTTTATTTTCATATGGTTGAAGGAAATGTAATTAGTATAGCTAAAGCAATAACTTTTGTTTAGTCTTTTTTCAGTATGTCCTCTACTCATATTGCTTCAATAAAAACTAAATAACTCATTTTATTAAATTATTTTTGAAAATAATGAATTTTTATTTTTTTTTAATACATACTAAATATGAGCATATTAATAAATTAAAAAATAAATTATTATTTCAACAGAGAAAGTGTCATATAATTTGCGATGAATGAAAAAAGAAAGTAAGTCTATCTTCATAAGAAGAAGGCAATATATTAACCTCAAAGTGGTGCTTTGGGCTTTATATTCTCAGCCACATTGTTTACTATAAGATGGCCATTGGGCTAGTAGCAGGTGCTGACTCATAATGAAAAAAATTGAGAAATCCTTTAAGAAAGGCCGAAAAATAGAACATATTAATGTTATTATGGCCATGTTCTTAGTCAACATTCATATTTATCCCTTTACTTCTTCTTTCTCACCCTTTTAGTGAGACTTTTGGGTTTCTTTAAGTACTTTTTTATTTGTCTAATAAAATAAATAACGATAAGCATTCAATTGGTTCAATTTCAAGACAAATTAAATCAATAAAATTAAATAACTAAATAGTTTGTTATAATAAATACAATTGAATCGACTAACAAATACAATGGAATTGAATTAAAATCTTTAATTCTACTCTTTTAATAGAAAATTTAGCATTATTTCTCTTTAGTTTTTCCTCTTTGAGGAGAGTTTTTATTCTCATCGATGAAAGTGTTTTTTGTTTTTTTTTATTTGGTCAATTGAATAGAAAAGACTAACATTTTCACAAATTGACAATTATATTAAACGTTCTAATTTTGAATCACATATCCCACCCTTTAAAATTGAGAGCAATTGTATTCAAAACTCAAAATCTTAAGATTTTATTATCCACAACAAAGTGCATTGACTATAAATTATTTTTTACTTCTTTTTATTATTAATCGTTGCTTAAGGTGGACAGTGGACAAAATTCAAAATCCTCCAAATTGATTTTAAGGTTTTGGCTATAATTGCTCTCAATCTTAAAGATTGGGATATGTGGTCCAAAATGAGAATGTTTAGATATAATTGCCAATTAGCTTATTTGGATATAGTTGCCAATTAACAAAAGCATTTGGTCTTTTTTGTCAAATAGGTCTTTTCATTTTTCTTCTTTATGAATGAATTAATTTTGATGTTTAATTCTAAAATTTATTGCAATTTCTTGAGTTTGATATAATATATTAGATAGATTGAATTCTAGAAAATATTCATCAAGAAGATAATTAATTACTTAGATAGATATTTGTAGTGGTTTGACTGAGCTTGTTTAAAGGAATAGGATTCAAATTTTGGCTTAATTTAGCATTCACCGGACTGCGTATATTGCTATCATGTTAAATTTATTGCTTTGTCGATATTTATGGTTGTCTTTCTATCTACACATAGTAAAATTTTATCTACTTCTTACAAGATTAAGAAAAATTAAATATGTCAGTGGATAATATATATTATTTCTGTTCACTTTTATTTATCGTTTAAGAGTATTATATAATAATTAAAAAATAATAAAATCACTTAAATTATAATAAAATTTTCATAATTTGATTAAATTTCTTCTTATCTCATATAATTAAGAGAGAGATATGATAAGATAAATTATATAAAAAAAAAAAAATTTGTAGAGATCGTTATCGTGCTCAGTAGAAATAAGCATAAATTAGAAAAAATTAATTAATGAATCTGAAATTTTTTTTTAATATAAGATATTTTAATATTTTCAAAATGATAAATAATTTTGAATAAAATAACTTTTAAAAGTTTAAAATGATAAATAATTTTGAATAAAATAATTTTTAAAAAATAATATAGAAAAAAAATAAAAGTGAATGAAAATAGTACATATATAAGTAAACACAATTTCAATTTTTTTTTTAATTTGTTTGAGAAGACGTGTTGTGTTTTGTCTTTTATGTAAAAATATGCCTAGAGATAAATAGGGAAAGTAGCCAAGTTGGTTTTCTTTATCTACTGGAATGCTTAACCATTAAAGCTAATTTTTTTTTTTTTTTTTGATATTACAAGCAAAGCATACACAAATTATATTAAGAGACTTTATTTCTTGAATTTTAGTGAATAACTCTTAATTGAGGCAATGGATAAATCTCAAATTGGAGCATATAATAAGGTAGAATTACTATTAGATTGTTAGGTATTGTGATTATTAATTATTTCGTGATTATATTTTTATAATTATATAAGTATGCCCTTAACTTTTTGTTTTGTTTATTATTTAGTTATTTTATTCAATGTTAAAGCTTTTTGTCATTAATAAAGATTGAAAAGACCAAAATACCTTCATTCCCACTAAAAGCGACTCTATTTTTCTCTTTGTCTAATTGTACCTCTTCCCCTCCAACCCTCCTTCACCCTAAAACCATTTTTGCTTTACCCACACTACCCCCTTCCTCCATCGAACCCACCTACCCAAAGAGAATTGACATCCATAGTAACAACACCAATTTGATGACGCCCATAAGCAACAAGGACAATTCCCTCCACTTGGTTCACCCAAACAACCAAATATTAGGACATGAACTCTGAATTCTCTTCTAGTTCAATGCCCATCATCCTTCCACATACAAAAGCTTAGTTCTTTCTACATCTATGGCTTTCAAGCCCTCTGTTACTATTCTCTATAATTATCCTTCATTAGCGTCTTTTCTAATCAGTAGCTTATGGTTCTGGGAGGTCAAACTGAGAGTTGTATCCATCCCACCATGAAAGCCAATGGAGCACCCCTTTCAATAAACCATCTTTTCTTGGGGATTAAGGACTACAGCTCAAAAAAAAAAAAAAAAAGTGTCAAAACCAGCAAATGGGAAGCCAACATCTCTCTCTCCCTCATTCTCTCTCTCTTAATTGGAGATGAATATCCATTTCCAGTTAGCATAGCAATCAGAAGTTGTAGAGCATATTGTGTTGGAAGGTGCTAATAAGAAAAAATGAAAAACTAATTAGAAGTCATCATCACCTCAAGTATCATAGGGTTGGAGCCTATTCTATGAGTACCAAACCTCATGAGGAGTGAACGTATGGATCACTCCTTTTGTACATTAGCACATGTTAAAAAATGGAACTGCATTCCTCTGCTCGTAGGTTTAATTTAAATGCTATAGTTGGAGATGTGTTGCTATCTAGCCTATCTTGATGAACCAAAAGTGAAAAGCGTTTGTTAAATTCAGGAGTTCTTATGTGATAGGTGCTAGAAGTGAGCAACCTCTAGATAGTTGGCACGTACTAACCTGCAAGTAGATATAAGGGTTATAATGAGGATGGAGAGTTTCTTGTCCATGAACCTCCAATGATAAAGTCAGTGACTTGAATTATCAAAGAAGACGATCCAGAGAGTTAGAGTTTTAGAGATCCTTACTTAAGTCTTCATTTCTTCTATTTACACCAGTTTTTCATGGTTTCGGGTGGGATAAGTGTCACCTTCTTGCGGACAGGATGTTGCTAGCCAATTATGTATTGAAGTGATTTATGGCGGACTTGCGTGTTGAGCATCCTGGTGACTTGTTTAAGGTTATATACCTCTCTAGGGTTATTCAAGAGTGGTTTGTGTTAAAGTAGTGCAATGATGATATCTTTGTCTAGACACTTCATTTATCATGCGGTTTCTTGGGAAATCCCTGCATATATTATGTCAAATTCTTAATTACTACATGGATGCAGCAGTGTTCGAACTGATATGAAAATAAACTTATGTTGTGAAAATCACACCAACATAAATTATAAAAATATAAAATTTAACGTAATTCGACATAAGCTTATTCCACTAACAAATCCACTATTAAAGTAAAAATAATTGCAATCACTAATTATTTTTCTCATCCTTAAAATTACTTAAATTAAACTCACGAAATTTAACATACCTCTCCACTTCGTGAGTTCTCTACAATACAATGGCTAACCAACTAATCATATAGATAGGCCATTAAAAAATCTAATCTTTTAGGACTCTAATTATTAAACTCAATAATTTAAATTCTATTAAACTTCATATTTTATCTAATTTCCTAATTAATTTTAATTCTTAATTCTAATTGAATTTGGACTCTAACAATTTCTACCTCCAAATCAAATAGAATTAGTTTTCACAACTTTTGCAAAAGTCAATCTTCTTTTGGGTACTTCATTGCACTCTTGATTGTTGATGTTGCCTGTTGTCTCAACTTGCATTCTTTCAATCAATGTGCTTCCTTCCAATTTGTAGAGATTCTTTGCACCAATCTTCTCACCTTTATAATCACAAGAGCACATCGGCTAACTCTTATGACTCCATCATAAATTGAGCACCCATAACCCAAAGAATCTTGCTTACCTAAGCAAATTAAGTTTCTTTCAAATTTAGGAACACATCTCACTTAATCGAACAAATTTACTAGATCACTGTGTAGCTTATCTTTACTCTTCAACTTCCATTTTGTTCCCATTGGCTAGCATCATTTTTTCTCCTTTCTTTTCTTCAATCACATCAAACCACTTTTTCTTCGAGCAAATATTGAAAGAACAAGCAAAATCCATTAATCACTCATCTTATAATGGATCTTTTACATTTTCTTTATCATCATCCACATTCAAACATTTACCGTCAACACCATCAGTAATTGCAATTGTAGCAATTCATTCTTTTTTTGTTTTTCTATGACTCTTCTTGAATTATTTACACTCTACAAGATTTTCCTTTATCTCCATACAATGGTATTGAATGTGACCTTTTCATGATAGTAGTAGCATTCTCTATCTTCAAGGTTTGCTCATAGTCTCAAGCTCGACCTACTATTCCTTCTCCAATTGTTTTCACGCGCATTGCTTCTACCTCAATTAGAACTAGTAACAAAAGCTCAATATTCATTGCTACTGCCTGTCTTCTTGAACTTCTTCTCATCATCCAAGATAATTGTGGTAACCTCCTCCATCTTTAAAGTCTCATGCCCAACTGTTAGGGTTATCACCAAACTTTTATAAGATTGTGGGAGAGAGCTTAAAAGTAAGAGGGCTTTATCTCCATCATCTATCTTCACACCGACACTAGTCAATTGGGTAATTAATTTATTGAACACATTAAGGTAATCTCTCACATTAGTACCGTCATCCATTTTGAGTTGGCACAACTCCTTCAAGTACAAATAATTTGTGAGTAACTTTGACATGTACAAACTCTCCAATTTCCTCCACAAAACAACTGACGAAGTCTCCTCCAAAATATTGTACTTCACATCAGGGGCTAACGTCAATCTAATCGTACTCATTGCACTTTGTTGAAGCTCCTCCCAATCATCATATTTCATGGTTGCTAGTTACTTCTTGTTCAATGCTTTAATCAATCCTTGTTACACAAGGACATCCTTCACTGTGCTTTGTTATAGACCAAAATTATTTTTCCCATCGAACAGCTCCACCTCAAATTTTGTGCTCGCTATCTTTGATTTCTCAAAACACAACTCTGATACCACTTGTTGTGAAAGTCATACTCACACAAATTAAAAGAACACAAAATTTAACGTGTTCTGTATAAGCCTACTCCATCAACAAATTACTATTAAAGGAAAAATAATTACAACCACTAATTATTTTTCTCACATTTAAAATTACTCAAACAAAATTCATGGAATTGAACATACATCTTCACTTCGTGAGCTCTCTACAATACAATAGCCAACAAACTAATCATATATATAAGCTACTAAAAAATTTAGTCTTTTTGAGACTCTAATTATTAAACTCCATAATTAAAATTTTACTAAACTTCCTATTTTATTTAATTTTCTAAATAATTTTAATTCCTAATTCTAATTGAATTTGGACTCTAACAGCTTATCAACCATTAAATTAAATTTTTATATTTAGATTCATGCACTCTATATTTATACTTTAATTATTTCTGCATATATTTCAATACAAATTTCTAATTTAATAGTTTTTAAACTTATTCTTATATAAGTTTGAGTTTATAGTAGATGCATTGTCACCACATTGTCATCTCTTGTCTTCTTTCAAGTCAAATTTAAGAGCTCACCTATAATGTACTTATTTGGCATTTAGACTAATAACAATCAAATTACTCTCGTTCTATTCTAGTTTCATTATTCGATCTCTATACCTTTACAAGATAAGTTGGTTAATTAGATCAGCAAGTCGATAATGTATTTACACATGTCAATTACTCATAAGTTGGCTGATTTTAGCCCTAATCATTGTTAAGATATGATTATTATACTAAAATAAGCATGAGAGAGAAAATGATTTCCCCAATACTGATAGGGTTGGAGATACGCAAAGTAATGCATTGTTCATACTGTTGTGGAGAAGGGTGCGGCTAACAAGGAAAGGGCTGATGCAATAACATCATAGATTTCAAAACCTGCAAATTATTGCTGTGCTGTTCTTTATTTTATTTTATTTTTCTAATGATTAAAGAGGGAAATTTTCCTAATCGTTGGTGTGCTTGGTTTTATTTTTATTATATTTTTTAATTTTTATTAATTTTAATTCGGATTTTTTTTTTATTTTAAATGGTTAAAAATTGTTAAAATAATATTTTATTGGTTTTATAGGTCCTACAGCCTTAATTGACTAAAATTAAAATATATAGAATTTAATTTAAGGGTTCAGTTGAATGTAAATAAAATAATCATAGACATATTTTGTCTACCAAACTAAAATTTCATGGTCTATTTTAGCTTTTGGCCTATTGCTTATTAAAAAATTTTGTTGGAATTAAGCTTTCTTTTTCTCTTTTAAAGAAAAAAGAAAAGTAAAACAGCCTTTAGTTATTATATAAAAAAACTATTATTTAATTTTTAGAAATTTGTCATTATTTAGAAATTAATTAATCTCTTAAATTGAATTTCGTTAAATAAATGGTCCCTTCTTTCATGTTATGTAGATTTAGACATAAATAATGAGTGAAAATATGAAATTGCCCTCATTTACACTCCATCCAAACAGCCGAGATCCCACCCAAACACTCTATCTTGTCTCTACCTCTCACCCATGTCACCCAAGTCCCATAACCTTAAATTTTTATTTGGTAAAACTAATGTATATATAATGATTTTGGAATAACTGTCGATTATGGTAAAACTCACCACAATCAATTATTATAATAAAACTATTTTACATATATTGATTTTATAGTATAATTTTTTTATAGCCTTAGCTCATCTATAAAAAAAACAAGATAAAATAATAAATAATAAATATGATGATGTCTTCAAAATTATTAGTCATCTCTAATCCATAATTTTTCTCCCCTTGCAACAACCATTACTTTCAAGCTATTCATCTCCATTCTCATGCAATGTTAATATTTTTTATATTTTTTGTTATTTAGTTGTAATATTAAATTAATAATATGTATTCATATCATATATGTATTAGTATTTTCACATTTTGATAAGATTATCAAAATCTTAAAAATAAAAAATGACTTTCCCTTTTGAAAAGAGAAATTCATTTTCATTAAAAAAGACTTGATTTTTTTTTTTAACTAGGATAGTTAATCCATTTTTCTGAGTGTTTCAAACGCTACAGAATGTGAAATGGAGCTGAAAAAATAAAGTTAAAATAAAGTTTATATTTTTTTTCTTTGTCTGTCTTTTTTATTAAAATAAAGTTTTATATTTTTTTATTATTTCATATATATTTATTAAAATCAAAATTTATATGAAAAGAAAAGACCTTTAAAGAAGCAAAAGCTAAAAATCGATGGAAGATTAATTAAATAGACATATAAATATGTAATTAGACAATGTGAAATGATTACCACATAAGCAAGAGCAAGGCAGTTAATGCCACTATCGGAGACCATAGCAGTGAGAGTCCTCATTACATAGTATGCGTAAAAGAAAATGGTTGCCCTGCTGTATGCCAATATTGCTGCAAAAAATATAATAAACCCACCATCGAATTTAGGTACTTTAAAAAATTTAAAAATAAATAAATAAATAAATTCATTTAAAGATTAGCAATTAAAAAGAAGGAATACTGGTGTGTGTGTATATATATATATATATATATATCTTGTAAAGGAAGTAGTAGTTAAAAGAAATGGGTACAAATACGATAAAAAAAAAAAAGAAAAATACATAAACTAAGAAGTCAATTTTTTTGGAATTAATAATTTTAATCAATTGTTTTAATTTTATTTCCTCAGGTATTGAATTCTTTTAATTTTAATAATTTAATTCAAATCTATATAAATAAATAAAATTTTACGATTATCAATTTTAATCAATATTTAAATTGTATAAATACACTCAGATAATTAAAAAAATATAATAAAAACTTGTGAGAACCTTTACAAATCGATTTTGATACATGAGAAATATGCATGATCTAGTCAGAAAGATGATATATTCAAAATAAAGGAAAAAAAATATGGGTAATAGTTGTGTTTGATTCAGGTTCAATATAGTTCTATTTGGGAACTGAATTGAAATCAAACATTCGGTACTTTAGTTTTTGGACATTAAATTTGGAGCTAAATTTTGATTCTAGTTCTAATTCGGTTTTAAGCAAATTCGATATAGTTTCAACTTTAGTCCCAGTTCTATTTCTATTTAAATTTTGATTTTAATTTCAGCTCAAATTTAAATTTTTACACCTAAAATTATAATATTCTTGTGTTCATTTTAAAATAGTAAAAATAATCTTAAATTTCTAACATTATAACAATAATAAAAATAATAATGCTAACATTAAAATAAAAATATTAATATTAAAAATATATTATACATAATCTTTAATAAGAATATTATATTATCTTTTATATGTTTCATAATTATACAATCTTTAACTAAAAGAAACATACATAATTAAGAACTAAAAAGTATATTATATGACAAACATGGAATCTAGTCATATAATTAAAGATTATAGGGTGATTTAATGCATTTATGATTAAAATTATTTTAAAAAATAAAATATAATATGAAATTATATTCTGGTTGGATTTGATGTTTATCAACAAGATTTGATGTTTATCAACAAACTCAAAAGCTTCAAATTCTTCCTATTGAATTGAAATTTAAAAGGTTCTTTAAAGCTTTTACAATAGTTCAGAAGATGCTCTCACTAACTGAAGCTCCATCAGATTTTCATGAATACAGAGACTGTCTCTTACCATCATGTGCAAATTCTCATGCAGAATTCTTTTAACTGCAACATTATGGAAAATTGTTCCAATAATGTCTCATTGAGCTTACTAATTAAGACTGGGCCTGTTAAGCATTTTATGTTGAAAAAATACTAGAGGAAATTGAAGGAAAGAATTGACTTGATTACTTATTAAAGGATTGCAAATTTCCTTTTCCCAAGATTAATTCCTTGTTTATTCATCTTCAACAAGTTTACATCTATTCAAAGTTTGATCCAAATGCTAGGTTTCAGCAACTAGGTATTGACCCAGCAGATCATTAGAAGATAACATTTTGCATACCAAATTCCCAATACCAATGAATTTGGGTTTAAGGTATCTCCACCACTTCTTTAGAAAAGCTATAGTCCGAATCTTTGAGCCCATCCTCTACAGTGCTCTAATTTACATTGATGATATCTTATTGTTTTCAAGAAAGATGTCTTAGCCCATAAACAACTCTTAATCAAATTTTAGGCCTTACACCAAAAATATGGAATTATGCAATCAAAGAAAAAGAGCCATCTAAGCTAGTCCAATATAGAATTTCTTGGGATGAAATTTAAAGAAGTAAAATATTAGCTTAGATTGCATATTGCTCAGAAGCTTCTCAAGTTTCCAAATAAGAATCTAATGACAAAGTAGATTCAATAGTTCATTAATATTGTCAATTGTCTAAGAGACTTTATTTCGTATTTGTCCAAATACACTAGACTCTTTTTAAAGATGATAAAGAAATAGGCTTGCCTGGAGTGACGAGCAAACACTAAAGACAACACATGACCTTCCTTCTTTAAAGATTCCTAGTACTAAAAAGAGGATAACTCATACATCTAATGATGAGTTTTGTGGATACTATCTTACTTGAATAACTTAAAGGGAAAAAAAAAAAAAAAAACACATTTATGGATGTTCCAGTGGATAGTTCCAAGAATCGTAAAAGTATTACTACACAATTTACAAAGAAATCTTAGCCATCGAGAGTGGAATCAAAAAATTTGAATTCTATTTAGTCAGACATTGTATTCTGGTCATAATTGACAATTCATCCTTTCTAAAGGTTCTTGATTCCGAGAATAAGAGTTAACCTGAGCCACAACTTTTGAGATTAAAAAATTGATTTTCAAAATATGAGTACGCTATCCAACATATAAAATGAGATTTAAATTTCATCATCCATGATCTCCTCATAAGACCATAAAACACTCATCTCATAACTTCCTTCCAACCAATATCACTTATCTTCATGGCTAGTTCATCTAGACCTTCTATATATATATGACTGTCCCTTGAAAGTTTCCCACCTAGATGCAATTCCTCCATGTCATTGATTAAAATTATGAAATTTGCCAAAAATAATCTTATCCATTTCCAAAACCTCTCCAATGATGTCCTAAGTGTAAAAGATGTAAAAAGTAAATTTCATCCAGAAACCCTATTCCTCATTATTTTCTATCTCAATCCTTATGAAATTTGCTTTATGAGGAAAAATGATTCTTGTGGTACATTATGACTCTTTATGACATAATAATGAAGGTTCACACAAGATTTTTGCTATGGCATTTCCTTAAATGGCTTTCCCCTTTATTGTGGTGGAGAAAAAAGCTTGGGAGAATTATTTTCAATAATAATATTTAGAAGAAATCTGCCAGTGAAGCAAAGAAAAATTATACTTTATTTATCCTACACAGGCCTTTCTTCAGAAATCCTAAAGGTCTTCTTTGAACTCTCATTATAGCATATGAGTGGAGGACCTATCCAAAGTCCATCAAATGGAAAAAGCTAACTAGAAATCTTAGAAAAGAGATAAACTCCTATCTCTAGGAGCTTAACAACTATAAATGTAATGGTCGAGCTCCAACCACTAGAGGAATTGTCCGCTTTGGCCATAAGCCTCACAATTTTGTCCCATAAGTGGAATGGAGAACTTTCCAGGAGGTCACCCATTTGAGGATTTCTCTCAAGCGAGCACGCTTAATCCTGGAGTTCTTCCAACTCTCCAGGCCATTCCACCAAAAGGCGCCTCTAGTGATTAGTTCTCCTATTTTATATATCATTACTTTTTGAATCCAAGACCATCTCCGTGCTTTGCCGATGTGGGATTTGCCTAAGGGACCTTTCTCTCCCCCTTTTCAGGAGTTAGCGTCCTCACTGAGTTTGCCCCACCATCGCCCAAGAGGACACGTGAGCGGCTCTGATACTAATTGTAACAGTCGGGCTCCAACCACTAGAGGAATTGTCCCCTTTGGCCATAAACCTCACGGTTTTGTCCCATAGGTGAAATGGAGAACTTCCCAGTAGGTCACCCATCCTAGGATTACTCTCAAGCGAGCACGCTTAACCCTGGAGTTCTTTCAACTCTTTAGACTATTCCACCAAAAGGCGCCTCTAGTGATTAGTTCCTCCATTTTATATATCATTACTTTTTGAACCCAAGACCATCTCCGTGATGGGGGAACTAATCACTAGAGGCACTTTTTGGTGGAATGGCTTGGAGAGTTGGAAGAACTCCAGGGTTAAGCGTGCTCATTTGAGAGAAATCCTAGGATGGGTAACCTCCTGGGAAGTTCTCCATTCCACCTATGGGACAAAACCGTGAGGCTTATGGCCAAAGCGGACAATTCCTCTAGTAGTTGGAGCCCAACCGTTACAATTGGTATCAGAGTCGCTCGTGTGTCCTCTTGGGCGATGGTGGGGCAAACCTCAGCAAGGACGTTGAGTCTCGAAAGGGGGGGAGAAAGGTCCCTTAGGAAAATCCCACATCGGCAAAGCACGGAGATGGTCTTGGGTTCAAAAAGTAATGATATATAAAATGGGGGAACTAATCACTAGAGGCGCTTTTTAGTGGAATGGCCTGGAGAGTTGGAAGAACTCCAGGATTAAACCACTAGAGGAATTGTCCGCTTTGGCCATAAGCCTCATGGTTTTGTCCCATAGGTGGAATGGAGAACTTTCCAGGAGGTCATCCATCCTAAATTTCTCTCAAGCGAGCACGCTTAACCCTGGAGTTCTTCCAACTCTCCAGGCTATTCCACCAAAAGGCGCCTCTAGTGATTAGTTGCGAGCGACTGATACCACTAAATGTGACACCCCTAACCCGTCTACAGTATAGCCGAGCAAGATATGCCACACTGTGTACCAGAACACCATATTTTGTCTCAATTATTTTTATCCTTCCTTAATTTATTTATTTATGATTTGAGTATGAATATGATGGGAATTGAATGATTGGAAAGTTTGAGAAATTGATGAGAAATTGTTGAGAATTGATGTGATAAATTGGGAGTTGTGGAATAAAATGATTATTGGAAGTGTTATTCACAAGTTCCAAAGAACTATTTTCTCCATTTTTAGTCGGTACTCTGTCGGATTTTCTATAAAATTTTTAGAACCTCAAATGAATTTATAATTTCTATAAATGACTTAAATGAGTCAAATCTCCCAAATTGCATTTCATCATCATAAAGAAATAAATTAAGGAAGGATAAAAATAGTTGAGACAAAATATGGTGTTTCGGTATACAGTGTGGCATATCTTGCTCAGCTATACTGTAGACGGGTAAGGGTTGTCACAATAAACCCAAGGCTTGACTAATCGATTCTACTTCTATAGGCCTAAACACCAAACCAAAAGAGATTTCTTATTACACACATCCTCTCTAGCAAGATTCTCAAGACTTGGTTGAGACAAACCATGATAACACAAGAGCTGATAAAGACAAAGCGAACACTAACACAATTGACCCCAACAAAAGTGGTCCCTGATATAAGCATCTATATAAAGATATTTATTTTGATGACTCATATCATAATAACTTTAAATTTGAACGCTTATCAAAATTCTTTCTAACTGAAAAGAAATGGTGCTAAGTTGGTTCCAAGCATCAGGTTCCTTTCTTTGTGTTAGAATATCTATACTATGCAATGAGCATGTTGTATTTTCATCTTTTTTAAGAGATCAATAGTGTGTGCTATGTCATGTGGTGTGTCTTACTTTTGTACTATGCTTATCTCCTCTCCTCCTCTATATAAGGAGAGGTTTATATCATTACTCTTCAAAAGATAATAAGAAAATAATTCCTTTATATCACACTCATGGCTTTTTAAAGTTCTATCCTCTCTTGAAAAATAAATTAAAAAAAAACTCTATCTTATTCATTTGTTTCTATATTAAGGTATGAGTGTGCTCTACACTTGCCTTATCTAGAGGATCCTATGTATCAGAAAATGCTAGTTCATTAATCATTTGTTATGATCCCTCTAATATGGTTTTATATAACAATACAAAAGGGCAAAACCTTGAGATTTTGTTTGGCTTTGGTGGCTAGTTGTTCTCTTAACACCGCATGAGTATTATTATATTTCAAGTTAAGGGGCTTTCAGGTAGCATTGTTTGAAGAGGATGTTGTTGTATGTAAGCCATGATTGTTATGGGTTCGCCCTACTCATCAACAACTAACCTTATTTAGGAAGATTAGTACTAATGACCTTTGTCTAGAAAATACCATTGGGGAAAACTGAATTCCAGTAGGCTTGTTAGTAATGAGATTAGTTTTAAAAACTTTTCCATATTTATAGCCTTGAAGCATTTAGAATGAGAAGTCCATGCTTCTTTAGGAAGAATAACATGGTTCTCATACTTTTATGAGCACTAGTATCTATAAATCCAATCATAAGAATAGGTCATTCTGCCTATCTTCTTGATAAAGGTTTTCTGGTTAGATTTGGTGTTTATCAACAAATTCAAAAGTTTCTAATTCTTCCTACTAGATTGAAATTTAAAAGCCCCTAACCTGATTAAAAATAACAATACTCATGCAATGCTGAGATACACAACTAGTGACCATATTGAAAATAAATCTCAAGGCATTTCCCTTTTGTGTTGTTATATAAAACCAAATTAGAGGGATCAAAGGATCAATGAAATAGAATTTTTAAATAGATAGGATCCTCTTGATAAGGCAAGTGCAGAGCATACCATTGAAAATGATCAACGAACTAGCATTTTGAAATCAAGAAATTTTGGAAAAGATGAACTATCCATTATGATCAGAAAGTAATGTCCAACTAAGTGGAGTTCAAATTTTTTTTATTCCACTATTGATTGCTAAAATTTCTTTGAAAGCTTTCTCGTAATGCTTTTCTGATTCTTTGAATTGTCCACTAGTATGTCCACAAATGTGTTTTTTCGCGTTAAGTTCTTTAACAAGATAGGATACCTAATACTCATCATGAGTATCTGTCTAAAGTATTATTTTTCTAGTATTAGGAATCTTTAAAGGAGGAAGGTTCTATGCCATCTTTAGTGTTTAAACAACTGTTATCTGCTCATCACTCTTGGTAGGGGCCTATTTCTTTAGCATCTTTGGAAGGAGGCTAATGTATTTCGACATATCTAGAATAAAGTCTCTTAGTTAATTGACAATACCATGGCACTATTAAATCTACTTTGCCATTAGATTCTTATTCAAAAACTTGAGAAGCTCCTCAGCAATATGCGATATAGGCTGATATTTTCTTTCTTTAAATTTCATCCTAAGAAATTCTATATTAGATGGCTCTTTTTCTATGACTACATAATTCCATATTTTTATACTAAGGCCTGGAATTGTTCCAGGAGTTATTTGTGACCTAAGACATCTTTTGAAAATAATAAGATGTCATCAATGTAAATTAGAGTACTGTGGAGGATGGGCTCAAAGATTCAGACTGTAGATTTCTAAAAAAGTGATAAAGCTACCTTAAACCCAAATAGCATTATTGACCATTGGTATTGGCATTTGGCATGCAAAATGTTGTTTTATAACTTGGTTGCCAAAATGTAACCTTTGGATCAAACATTGAAAAGATGTAAACTGCTTAAAGATGAATGAACAAAGAATTGATTATTTGAAGAGGAAATTTGTCATCCTTCAAGAAGTAATTTAAAGGCTTATAATCAATCACAAGCCATTTCTTTCCCTACATTTTCTCTAATATTCTTTCAACATAAAATGCTTAACAGGCGCAGTTAAAAGTAATAGGCTCAATGAGACCTTATTAGAGTAGCTATTGACATTCTTGTTAAGCTAATGAGAGATTAGAGGGAGTCATTCCTGAATGGTTGCTTTTGTAGGATTGGTATCTTAATTAAGTTTAAAAGGGAGCTTAATAAAAAAGCTTTGATTTTTCCATAATAGTGCAAAATGAAGGAATTCTGCGTGAGAATATGCACATGATAGTAAGAGACGATCTCTATATTTATGAAAATTTGATGGAGCTTTAGTTAGTGAGAACATCATCTGGACTGTTGTAGAAGATTTAAAAAAGCCTTTTAAATTTTAATCCAATGGGAGAATTTGAAACTTTTGAGCTTACTGATAAATAACAAATCCAATTAGCAGATATTTATCAATATGATTAGTATTAATGACCTTTGTTCAGATAATATAGCTGGGAAAAACTATATGCCAATGGGATTCTTAGTAATGTGATCAGTTTTGAAAACTTTTTTATCTATAGCCTTAAAGTATTAGAATGAGAAGTCAATGCTTCTTTAGGAAGAACAATAAGATTCATCATACTTTTATGAGTGCTAGTATATATGAATCCAATCACAGGAATAGATCATTCATACTTGGAAGGAAAAACATGATTTGGACAAAGAAGCATGGCTAAAGAGTATTGATAAAGAAGCATGGCTAAAGAGTATTGATACTCGAGAATTATAATCCTTTTACATTAGAGTCTATTAGGGACATAGAATGTGATGCATCCCCTACATTGCAGTATTCAATCCCTAAAAATGATGATGCATTAGCATAAATGTTTAAAGAACTAGAGCTGCAGGATGCCATCTACATGCTGGATAAAGATGCTCCCGATAAGCACCCAACTGCATTTATCAAGGCTGCCCCTTTAGAAAACTAGACCCTTATAAAGAAATATCACTGTCTGTTGAAATGCCTTCAAGTGCAAAGACATTATCTTCATTTGTTTCTTCTTATTTTGAACATAAGGACTCAATATCTATGCCCTCAAGAACTAGATGAGTACTTTGATGGATTTGTTGAATCATTTAGGTTGCTATAACATGCACGGTTTTTAAGATGCTAAAATTTCTATTGTTGATGTGAATTTCTAGTGAAACATAAAGTTTCATGAATAGCAAGCAAAGTGTGAAGGGTTTAAGTGTGTTATGAGTGTTTGTTGTTGTTTGGTAGGTTAAGAATTGAGGCTTTGGAGTTAAAAATGAAAATGAAGAAAGAACTTTTAACTGTCGAAAGCCCTCTTCTGGCTACCAAAAGTGCTAAGGTTGTCAAAGGTATATATAGACCTAGATAAACAAAAATTTGGTGATGTTCTCCATTTTTCTCTATCAAGGTACATTGACACTCCAAGCTTCCTTTCTCTCATGTGATTTCTCTTCTTGAGAAGATTTTGACAAGTTTATGTGATTTCTTCTATGCTAGAGTCCATATGAATGAATGGAAGAGTATTTTAGTACCTATTTTTAAAAATAAGGGAGACACATAGAGTTGCTTAAACTATACGAAAATTAAACTCATGAGCCATACTATGAAGTTGTGGGAGAGAGTTGTGGAATATCGATTACATCATGCCCGGTCAATTTAGCTTCAGGAGCCATACTTCTATCTCTCCCAATCAATTTGGCTTCATGCTCGGTCGTTTAACTATACGGAAATTAAACTCATGAGCCATACTTCTATCTCTCCCAATCAATTTGGCTTCATACTCGGTCGTTTAACTATGGAACCGATCTTTCTCATTAGAAGCTTGATGAACAAATATAGAGATGTGAAGAAAGATCTACGCATGGTTTTTATCAATTTGGAGAAGGCTTATGATAGTGTTCCAAGAGATGTCTAATGGAGAGTGTTTGAACAAAAGAGGGCATCTATTAGGTACATACAAGTATTGAAAGATATGTATAAAGGAGCAACTACTATTGTGCGCACAATGGGAGGGGACGCAAGAGATTTTCCTATCTTAATTGGATTATACCAAGGTTCAGCTATAAGCCCTTACCTTTTTACACTAGTTTTAGATGAATTGACGAAACATATACAAGAGAGTATCCATTGGCGCATGATGTTTGCAAATGAATAGTTCTGATAGATGAGACACGAGAAGAAGTCAATAGAAAGCTAAAGCTTTGGAGAAGTACTCTAGAGTCAAAAGGCTTTAAGTTAAGTAGAACGAAGACAAAATACATGTATTGTAAGTTTAGTAAAGGCCAAACTGGTGATAGGAAAGGAGTTTTGGATGGAGTGGTACTATCCCAAAGTAATCACTTAAATATCTCGGCTTAGTCCTTCAAGTAGATGAGAGATGTGAGGAGGATGTTAGTCATAGGATTAAAGCTAGATGGTTGAAGTGGAAACGTGCCATGGGAGTTTTATGTGATCGCAAGATTCTCAATAAGTTGAAAGGAAAATTTTACCGTACAGCCATACGACTGGCCATGCTGTATGGTAGTGAGTGTTGGGCACTGAAGGAGTCGTATGTGTCTAAGATAAGAGTTGCAGAGATAAGAATGTTAACATGAATGAGTGGCTATACTAGACTAGATAAAGTCCGTAACAAGAGTATTAGAGAAAAGGTAGGAGTGGTGCCAATTGAGGATAAGTTGAGAGAAGGGAGATTGAGGTGGTTTGGTCATATAAAGCGTAGATATACGGAGGCTATAGTTAGACAAATAGAGCACATTAGGTTAGAGGATAGAAAGAAAAAAGGGGTAAGCCTAAACTGACTTGGAGGAGAGTAGTACAACATAACCTAGAAGCATTACACATTTCTGAGAATTTAACCCAAAATCGTTTAGAGTGGAGAAAGAGAATCCATATAGCCGACCTCAAATTTTTGGGATAAAGGCTTAGTTGAGTTGAGTTGAGTCTATGTGAAGAGTTAATTGTTTCAAAGGGAAGATATTGGTTAAAATCAAGGTATAGGAGTTAAAGCTTCAAAGAGTAAACAAATTTCTCTTGTACGTGAGGTTAATCTTCTCTTGAATTCTTGATTTCATATGTTTAAGCAACATATAGTGCAAGGTTTAACTTTTCAAAGAAAATGGGTCTTTGATAATGGTTTCATGCATGTAACAAGATCAAAATTCTCTTGTTTGATGTATGTTATATTTTGGGGTTTTTTAAAGTTGGTTTTAGTGTTGGAATTAGAAATATGTGTGAATAGAAGTTTTATGCTTTTAGATTGAGTTTCAATTGTTTAGGATTTGGTTGATGGTTTGAGAATGGTTATGGGTTTTAGGATTCTTGTAAAGCATGTTGATATTCTAAGGTTAAAAGAGCTAGTTGATCAGTTTATGGCTTGATTATATGTTTGAATTGAGTTTTTGGAGCTTTAAACACCTGTTGGTATAATTTTTGGGAATGAAGAGTTTTGCAATTCAAACTAGGAATTCCAGAAATTTCTAGGTTTGGCTGCCAAAAAAAATTATTTTGGCAGCCAGAATAGTTGCTGCTTCTCGAGAGCTTTTGAAGATCAGGACTTTGGTAGCTGAAGTAGCTACTGCCTACCAAAAGCATTTAAGGTTTAGAACTTTGGTAGTCGAAGTTCCCTACTTTGGCAGCCAAAGTTCCTTTTGCTTGCCCATTTTCTCTTTTTGTTTTAAGGCTCCAAAACTTGATTTGAGACCCCAAATAGACCTAAAATAAGCTGTATGATGTATTTATAGAGTTACAGAGATTCGACTAACTCATTAGATTCCATCTTTTATAGGATCGGAGTTGAGGGGCCTGGAAAGCCAAGATTGAAGGGAATAATAATTGTTTGTGTTTAGTGTTTGATAGGCTATAAGAGGTGAGTAACACTAACTCTAATAAATGATAATCCTTTTAATCAATTGTAATTAAACTCATGATCATTCACATGCATCATTTCATGATTTTATTAGATTGATGTATATGAATATGCTGCATTATTGCATAATTAGTTGTTTATGCTCGATAGATGTTGGATGATCCATTGATTTCCCTTATGATATGGATATTTTATGAATATGTTATGATCATATATGATATGATGTGATAAAATCAGGTGAGGCCTAATAAGCTTCTGGCTTACTATTTATGATAGAGGAAGTCCTAAATAGCATCTTTAGGAGTCGGGCACATTGGTTATGTTATGTAATAAAAGGAAGTCCTAAAGAGCATCTTTATGAGCTGAGCAATTTGATTTTTGGGAAATCACTAATGACAAGTCTATCTTATGTAAATTGTTTGCTTTGTGTCAACTTATGTGATTCATGCATTGCAAATGTGTGAATTGAATGATATGATAAATGAATATCTGTTAGTTTTCTCATTAAGCTTCCCAAAGCTTACCTTTTTTCCTTAACCCCAAGTGCAGAATAGTAGGAATAGAAGAATCTATAAAGAAGATAGCTTTGTAGTGGTTTAGCAATGTTAATGTATATTATGAAGTTTTATTGGACATGTAAAATAACAATTTATTATTGTGCTTTAGCTGAAGATTGTCATAAGTCATGTAATGTAAAAGATATGTATGAACTTATGTTCTTGTACTCTAAGCACTCTGTTATGTTTACGTAGGATTAAAAGGACTATACTCTAGCTTTCTTAACTGATTATGAAAAGGCTCAATTGTAGAGCTATCTTTAAAGGAAAAGATGAATGCTTATGTATGGAAAGCTAGAGTATAGTAGTTGAGTTATTGTTTTAAACAGAATAAATGAATGTTTTTAACAGGTTTATTCTTGCTATAAGTTCTGATAGCCTTAAGCTAACCCATTCCCTGGCATCAGTAACAGCCCCTTAGTTGGGTCGTTACAGTTGCTTTCTTAGGATTTTGAGGACATTCTAGAAAAATGTTTTTTTTACCATAAACATAATATTTGTTAGATTTAAAGGTTTTTCCACAAACAAGTTTTTCTTAAAAAATCTGATTAATTTTTTTTCTTATTTTTGCCATGCTTAAACTTGTAATTCTTTTAATGAAACTTCTTTTTATTTCAACAAATGCAATTCTTGTCTTTGCATTTGAGTTAAAGTTAGGACTTATTGCACACTTTGTGCAAACACTTCATGTTATCAATGATTCATTTGAATATCTTTCATTGATCAAAAAGCTTGTCAAGTGTGGCAAGAGTCATCTGGTGAATTTCTCCTAGAGAGATTTCAGAAATATCCCTTTATGTTGCTGATATGGCTCTTAACAATTTTAGCTAGCAATTGTTATAAAAGATAAACAATATATGTACTTTTCAATCTAGGTTCCTTTAGTCCTCCTAGCATATAGTATCGTTAAGCCATTCTTTATTGATGAAATTCAATATCTTTCTTTTTTAATAATTAATACATTTCTAGTACTTAGAATCTGGTAGAATTGCAATTGCCTATAATCTCCTAACAATATGAACCAATATCTGAGGGAGGAATATTGGGTGCACTAGGCTTGGTCATTTGTAAATCAATCTATGCTCCAAATTCTAACATTCTATCTCTCCATTTGGGCGGAAGAATATCATCAAACATAAACCAAGATCCACCATTAGAGCAAACATATGATTTTGCCAACAGATTCTCAACTAGATTTATGCCTCCTTCTACTATTTCTATAGGATCTTCACTTTCATTCGATCCTATAGAAGTGGCCATAAGCAAATGAGCAGAGTTTTAATATCTGCCAAATTTACTTCAAAATCAAAATCAAAGGATACTTTTTCTTCTTTAGAGGATTCTTTAAACTGATATTGTCTTGCTTAGATGGACAATTGTGGAAAAGGATTTGGTGGTTGCATAGGTTATTTGTTTTTTCATTTGTTGGGTTAAGGTTTCTTTTCTTTTATTAATTTAGAAGATGACAAGTTGTGGCTGTGTCTGAAAAGGTGATGCTTTAGGTTGAGTCTTTTCTTGAAATAGATCACGAGTCATTTCAGAGGTTGATAACTTAAACGTTTGTGAGGTTATTAGCTAATATGATTAGTGGAATGGATTGTATAAAGAAATGGAAAAGAAGAGTTAAATAGGTTTTCCATATGATGTTGTGCTTGTTTTTTGGTAGGTTAGATCTGCTTTAATCTAACCAATATGAGACTTTAACCTCTTAATTTCTTATTCCTTCTAGAAGAATTCCTGGCCATATCATTTATGAAGAATGAGCGCTCTAAGATCTATGTCAACTCGATTGATACTTGATTGTAAATGTACATAAAGCTTATTGACTTCAGTTGATAGAGTATTGACTTTAGTTTCAGCTAGCTGTGTTTGACTGACTACCAAGTCAATTTTAGAGTCTATCTTCTTAAAAAAAAAAAAAAGAAAAGAAAAGGTATTGAGCTTTAGCATTTAGAGTTTGTCGAGTTAGGACTTCTTTTGCTTAGCTCAAATGGCTTGGTTTGCCCCTTAAGTTCAACTATAGATGGTTCGATGAATGGTCGAGAGGCTCACTTGTGGTTGGGATTAATATGGTGTTAGAAAGGAGGGAATTTCCCCTCATAAATATCTTGGGAGAATTAAGAGAACTTTATACAAGCTTAGACAAGAGGAAGCACCAGAGGAGGAGCAGGAGGAGTTGGCAGTTCTCCTTTTCTCTTTCTTTTCTTAGGATTTCTAGGGCAAATTTGTAAATTGGAAAAGGATTTATCTTTATAGTCTTCTTGTGGATGCCAACCTAAGGAGTAGAATCTAAAGAAGAATCTCTTCTGGGAGCATAACTCTTGCATGAAGAGAAAAGCTTTTTCTTTATCATTCTTCCCCTTAGAATGTCATCATCATCATATTGCATCCACATCCTTCATCACACATACCAGTCTAGGAACATCTAAATGAAATGTTCATTAATTTTATCTATGTAGATTGGAGTTCCATCTATATGAAATGTTGCAACATGAATTTTGTCTCATTTTTCTAGGATAAGATAAATCATGCATGAATAGAAAGATAGCTGAAGTCTCTAAAGAACTTTCAAGACTTTTAAAAATTGAGTTATAAAAATAATATGTTACTCTATTAAGGCGAGAGCATGCTCTGCACTTGCCTCATCTATATGATCCTGTGTATTAGAAAATGCTAGTTTGTTGATCATTTGCTATGATCCTTTTAATCTAGTTTTATATAACAATGCAAAAGGGCAATGCCTTGAGTTTTTGTTTGGCCATGCTTAGGGATGAGCACTATTCAGTTTGAATTGAATAAACTAAACAGAATGTCCTAATACGATTCAATTTTGAAGGTAATTCATTTGGTTTGATTTTAAATTTTAAGAATTTTGGTTATTTAGGTTCGGTTCAGTTTTGGAGAAAAAATGATTAAACTCAACTGAATTACTTTATTGATTTTTAAATTGCTTTATTTTTATAGGAAATTTACGTATTATATGTATTTATATATATATATATATATAAAAATTATTTAATATCATTGATTAATGGTTATAGGTTCAAATCAAGCTCAAAAGCAGTCTAAATAAAAAAAAATCAAAGCCCAAAAACTAATCGGCTCGAACTGAAATGAATTGAATTAGGACAGTTTGGTTCGATTCGATTTTTTATGCATTTTAGCTTGGTTTGATTTTTAAAATATGCTAATTTGGTTAATTCGATTTTGATGGTTCAGGTCGATTTGAACCGAATGCTCAGCCCTAGCCATGGTGGCTAGTTGTTATCTCAGCACCGCATGAGTATTATTATGTTTAATCATGTTAGGAAGCTCCCAGCCAACATCAGTTAAAGAGGATGTTGTTGTAGGCAAGCCATGATTGTTATGGGTTCTCCCTGCTTATCATCAACTAAAACCTATTTAGGAAAATTAGTACCAATGACTTTTGCCCAGACAATATAATTGGGGAAAAACTGTATTCTAATAGGATTCTTAGTAATGAGATAAGTTTTGAAAATTTTCCATATCTGCAGCCTTGAAGTATTCAGAATAATAAGTCCATACTTCTTTGGTAAGAACAACAGGATTTTCATACTTTTATGAGCACTAGTATCTATGAATCCAATCATAGGCATAGGTTGCTCTGGCAATCTTGATAATAAAGGTTTGTTGGTTAGATTTGAGGTTTATTAGCAAGTTCAAAAGTTTCAAATTCTTTCTAATAGATTGAAATTTAAAAGCCCTTAACCTAATGAAAAATAACAATACTCATATAATGTTAAGATAACAACTAGCCACCATCACCAAGATAAATCTCAAGGCGTTGTCCTTTTGTGTTGTTATATAAAACCAAATTAAAGGGACTGTAGTAAAGAAAAAATTAACTAGCATTTTCTAATACGTAAGATCCTCTTGATGAGGCAAGTGCAGAGCATACTGTAGCAAAAGATCAATGAACTAGCATTTTGAAATCAAGAACCTTTGGAAAGGATAAATTGTCCATTATGTTCAAAAAGCAATGTCCAACTAAGTGGAATTCAAATTTTTTTTGTTTCCATTCTTGATTATTAAGATTTATTTGTAAACTATCTAGTAATGCTTTTCTAATTTTTTGAATTATTTACTGGCACATCCACAAATGTGTTTTTCTGCATTTAAGTTCTTTAAACAAGATAGCACCCCTAATACTCATCACTAGCATCTGTCTAAAGTATCCTTTTTTCTAGTATTAGGAATCTTCAAAGGAGGAGGGTCTTGTGCCATCTATTTTAATGTTTGGACAAATGTCGACTGCTCATCACTCTAGGAAAGGGCTTGTTTCTTTAGCATATTTTAAAGGAGGCTAATGTATTTTGACATATGCAAAATAAAGTCCCTTAGATAATTGACAATACAAAGGAACTATTGAATCTTCTTTATCGTTAGATTCTTATTTAGAAACTTGAGAAGTTCCCCAGTGATATGTGGTCTAAGGTGATAATTTCCTTCTTTAAATTTCATCCTAAGAAATTCTATGTTGGACTAGCCTAGATGGCTTTTTTTACTTTGACTACAAAATTCCATATTTTTGGACTAAGGCTTGGAATTGGTCTAGGAGTTATTTATGGGCTAAGACATCTTTTGAAAATAATAAGATGTCATCGATGTAAATTAGAGCACTATGGAAGATGGGCTCAAAGATTTAAACTGTAGCTTTCTAGTGATGGAGCTACCTTAAACCCAAATGGTATTATTGTCCATTGGTATTGGGCATTTGGCATGTAAAGTGCCATCTTATAATGATCTACTAGGTAAATATCTAGTTGCCAAAGCCCAGCCTTCGAATTAAATATTGAAAAGATGTAAACTTCTTGAAGATGAATGAATAAAGAATTGATCTTGGGAAGAGGAAATTTGCCATCCTTCAAGAAGTAATTTAAAGGCTTATAATCAATCACAAGAAATTTCTTTCCTAGAATTTCTTTTTTAAAATAAAAAGCTTGACAGGTCTAGTCTGAATTAATTAGTAGACTTAATGAGACCTTATTAGAGTAGCTATTGACATTCTTATTGAGCTAGTGAGAGATTAGAGAGAGTCATTCTTGGATGGATTGCTTTTATAGGATTGGTATCTTTATTAATTTTAAAAGGGAGCTTGATAAAGAAGCTTTGATTTTTCCATAATGGTGTAGGATGAAGGAATTTGCATGAGAACCTAAGATGATGGTAAGAGACAATCTTTATATTCGTGAAAATTTGATGGAGCTTTAGTTAGTGAGAACATCATAAGGAATGTTATAGAAGATTTAAAAAACCTTTTACATTCTAATCTAGTAGAGAGAATTTGAAACTTTGAGCTTGATGATAAACATAATATCCAATCAGCATATCTTTATTAATATGATCGATATTAATGACCTTTATCCAAATAATATAGTTGGGAAAAAAATATATTCCAATGGGCTTCTTAGTAATGTGATCAATTTTGAATACTTTTCCATTTGTAGCTTTGAAGCATCAAAATGCGAAGTCCATGCTTCATCAGAAGAATGATACAATTCATCATACTATTATGAGCACGAGTACCTATGAATCTAATCATAAGAATAGGTATTTCATACTTGGAAGGCAAAACATGAATTTAGACAAATGAAATTGGGACTGTTGGTTGAGTTGAGAAGCATGGCTCAAAAGTATTGATGCTCAAGAATTCTAATCCTTCTATATCAGAGTGTATCCCTTCCAAAGAAATTCATTCTCTGTTGTAATGCCTTTAAGTGCAAAGTCTGTTTCTTTATATGCTTCTTCTTGTTCTAAAAATAAGAACTCAATATCTACGCTCTTAAGATCTAAATGAGTATTTTGATGGATTTGTTGAATCATATCTAGGCTTCTTTTTCAAGATTCTGAGGACAATCTTTAGAAAAATATCCTTTTTGCCACAGGCAAAATATTTGTTATACCTAAAGGTTTTTCCATAAAAAAATTTTTTCTTGAAAAATCTAACTAATTTTTCTTTGTTGTTTTTTCCATGCTTATATTTTTACTTCTTTTAATAAAACTTCCTTTTGTTTCAGCAAACACAATTCTCGTCTTTACATTTGAGTTGAAGATTGAACTTATTGCACACTTTGTGCAAAACTTCATGTTATCATTGATTCCTTTGAATATCTTTCATTGATCACAAAGCTTGTTAAGTGTGGCAAAGTCATCTGCTGAATTTCTCTTAGAGAGATTCGAGAAATATCTTTCTATGTTGCTAATATGGCTCTTTGCAATTTAGCCTGCAATTGTTCTTGAAGATAAATAATATATGAACTTTTCAGGTTAGGTTCCTTTTCCTCCTAGCATATAATATCGATGACCATTCTCTGTTAATGAAATTCAATATATAACACTTCATCTCAAAGTATTCTTGCCTCATCTGCTTATCTACTAAAGCAACATCTCCAAGGAAATCTGTGTGAATTACTCTAAGGACATTTCTAGCACTTGGAATCTAGTAGAATTGCAATTGCCGATAATGTCCTAACAATTTGAACCAATCTCTAAAGGATATGGTCATTCAAGTAACAAATTCTCAAAGAACATTCGAAAGCTGTGCACTAGGCTTGGTCATTTATATACTAATCCATACTCCAAAATCTAACAGTTTATCTCTCCATTCGGGTGGAAGAATATCATCAAACGTGAACTAAGGTCCACCAGTAAGGTGAACATATGAAACCGCCCATGGATTTTAACCTAGATTTATACCTCCCTCTACTGTTTCTGTAGGGTCTTAATTTTCATTTGATCCTGTAGAAGTGGCCATAAGTAGATTTTTAATATCTACCAAATTTGCTTTAGAATCAAAATCAAAGCATACTTCCTCTTTTTTAAAGGATTCTTTAAACCCAAAATATCTAGCTTAGATGGACATTTCTTGAGGAGGATTTGGTGGTTGCATCGGTTGTTTGTCTTTTCATTTATTGGATGAAGGTTTCTTTTCTTCTATTGATTCAAAAGACGATAAGTTTTTTTGTAGGTTATGGTTATGTTTGAAAAGGTGATGCTTTATGTTGAGTCTTTTCTTGAAAAAGATCACAAGTCATTCCAAAAGCTAATGACTTAAACATTTGTGATGTTTTTGGCTTATATGATTGGTGGAATGGATTATAGAAGGAAAATGGAAAAGAATAGTTAAATAGGTTTTTTATAAGAGGTGGTGCCTGTTTTTTGGTAGGTTAGATCTACTTCAATACGAGCAATATGAGACTTTAACCTCTTAATTTTTGATTCCTTCTAAAAGAATTCCTAGTCAAATAATTTATGAAGAAAGGTCTATGTCAAGTTGATTGATCCTTGATTGTAGATCTATAATAAGCTTATTGACTTGAGTTGATATAGTATCAATTTTAGTTTCAGTCAATTGTGTCTAACTCACTACCAAGTCAGTTTTAGAGTTTATCTTTTCAAAAAAAAAAATTTGTTAAGCATTAGCATTCAGAGTTTGCCAATTTAGGACTTCTTTTACTTAGCTCAATGGCTTATTTTAGCCCTTAAGTTCAACGGTATGTGGTTGAATGGATAGTTGATAGGCTAATTTCTGGATGGGATTAATATGGTGTTAGAAAGGAGGGAAATTCTCCTCATAAGTCTCCTAGGAGAATTGAGAGAACATTGTACAAAGTGAGACAAGAGGAAGCACCAAAGGAGGAGCAGGAAGAGTTGTCCTATTCTTCTTTTCTCTTTATTTTCTTAGGATTTCTAAGGCCAATTCGTAAATTGACAAAGAATTTCTCTTCACAGTCTCCTTATAGATGCCAAACCAAGCAAAATCTAAAGAAGAATCTCTTCTATGAGCATAGCTCTTGCATAAAAAGAAAAGTTTTTCTTTATTCTTTCTTTCCATTTGGAATAAAGACATCATCATCATCATATTCACATCCATACCCTTCATCACACATGCCAAATCTAGGGACATCCTAAATTAAATGCCCATTTATTTTATCTATGCAAATTGGAGTTCCATTAATATGAAATGTTGCAACATGAATTTTGTCGCATTTTTCTAGGATAGGAGAAATCATGCAAGAATGAAGATAGTTGAAGTCTCTGAAGAACTTTCAAGACTTTTAAAAACTATCTTGATAGTTCCATCAGTTTGCCTGTGAAAAGTTAGTTTTGATGTTTAGATCGGATGAGAATTGTTATAAATCTTCTCATAATTAGTAAGGTACTCCAAGTGAATCTTACTAATTCATCTCTTGATAGTTGTCTTGGGATCTACACAACAGTTGGAGTAGTCTCTGTATCTGTAAGGATATACAAAGCGTCTAAAAAAACACTAGGTTGGGATAGATCAATAGCATAATCTTGAAGCTTACAGATGATCTGGTGGTGCAAAGTTGCCGACATAGAAGATAATATTTATTCTACACCTACTAGTTGGACTACCTTTAGTGTTGTAGGTAGAATAGGATCTTGCAAAGACATGTTGTAATTTGGGAAGAAAGCAAGTACCATACTTTCAGCATGTAGAGTTATTATGCAAGTTCTAATAACAACATGCTTATAATGAAGAAATCTAATGTCCAACAAAGAAAGTCTGGCAGTTATTAGCAATTCATGTCTACCATGGAGTGTTAGCACTATTCAAACTAATTTAAAGTGCAAATGGAAATATCCTTATCTTTTCCATTGCAGAATGAAAAGGGAGAGAATTTCAAGAGTCACATAATGCTCTGTTGTTATAGATCACAAAGCACACAAATTTAATCCAAAAGTTTGTATGTACTCTTTTGCTGTAATTCTTCTTGAAAAATAAGAAATTGAATACTTCAAGTAAAAAAATCTAGATTGTTTGTAAATATTGTAGAAGCTTAAGAGTGGAAGAATTGATTCTTCTACTCGTACTCCCTCAAGAATATGAGAAATTTCAATAAGATTATTTATTTTAGATGCTTAGGTTCTTCTATAAAAAGGGGATAAGCAAAGAGAAAAAATAAGATTAACAAGATTAAGTGAAGATGATTCTGAGACTAAGGTTAAAGAAGACGTTGGTGTTACGCAAATCATGATTGTTATAGGTTCTCCTTACTCATCAACTAAACCTTATACATACACTCCTAACTGGAAAAATCAAAGTCGAACTAAAATAATAAGTATAAGTTCAGTTGGACTTCGAATTATATAATAATAATTTTTTATTATGGTTCTTAAATTTGATTAGAAATGTCAAGAATAGAGCACAACTAATAGAGAAATTATTTAATATAACTGTTGTATGTATAACGGATTAATTTTAACCGTTGATTATGATAAGATCCATGTGAGATCCACTATAATCAATTACTATAATAAAATTCTTGTAAATACAAAAGTTATATTTTAAAATTTTATTGACTAATAAAAAGAGAGAGAGAGAGAGAGAGAGAAAAAGAAGAGGCTAATGTTAAAAGAGAAAAGCTGAATGATAGTACCTTTCATGTTAGGGAAAAAAAAAGAAGCAAAAGGAATCTTGTACAACATAAAAATAAAATTATATAAAAAATAAAACTATGACTTTAGTGCATGTATGAAATCCAAAATAAGTCAGCATTATTTAAAGCACTATAAATGTAATATATTATATTAAAAAAGTTATATAAAAAAACAATGAGAAAGGAAATTTTTTTAATTTTTATTTATTTATGAGACTGATCATATTAATTATATTATTTTAAATTATCACTTTAGTAAACTAATGGTGTTAGAATAAATTAACCTTAAATGCTAATGATGTCAACTACATAATGTCATTCTCATATAAAATTTGAAACATACAAATTTTATAGTGTTAAAATATGGAATCATACATTAAAAAAAAAAAAAAGAAATCATATTAATTTTTTATTATTTTTTTACATATTGACATCAATATTTAATGTCATCAATATTTTTCATATGATATTTTTTTATTGAAATTTAAGTTTAAGATTTAAAGCTCTGAAAATACAATTTTAATATTATTAAATTAAAGTTAATTATTATAATTTGATGGTGTATTTTTACTAATAAAATATTTATATACTTTATGAATAAAGTAAAATAAAAAGAAAAAGAAGGAAAAGAAAGGCTACCTAATGGAATGATTGAGAGAGACAAAGGAATTGTAAGAATAGCTTTTCTTCCATACTGATCCGATAGATTCCCAATTAGTGGAGTAATCACAACCGATCCCAATCCTATGATCTGCAAAAATTACATACTATTAGTTATATTCGTTTTTATTCATTCTAGAAATTAAAAAAATAATTTTAATTAAAAAAATATATATGGGGAATCAAGAAAAAAAAATTCCACCCATGATTTGATAATTTCACCCCTATTTACTTCTTTAATAATAAAAAAAAAATCCTAAAGAAAATATAAGTAAATTATCATGAATGCAGTGAATTATAATAAAAGGTAGTCACATATTTTCCTAATTCTTATTAATGAATATAGTAATTTTTAACATAATTTACTAATTCATTTGATCCAATGTGATTTGCAATTCATTTTAATATATATTTAACTTAAAAAAAATTCTATATAAGGCATTTTTATTTTAATGTTATAGTCATGTTCCTAGTGAATTTAGACCCAACAATATGTTAATCCACTTAAATTACTTTTTTTGCTTTTTTTTTTAATATTTAGGTTCTGTTTATTTTGTAAAAAAAAATAATTTATATATAAAAATATTTTTAAATAATATTTTTTATTATTTAATTATAATATTAAACTAATAATATATTTATATCATGTATATATAAGTATTTTCACAGTTTAATAAGATTATAAAGTTTAAAAAATAGAAAATAATTTTTTTAAAATTTATTTTCTTTAAAAATCATTTAATTTTTATTTTGATTAAGAAAATATTCTTTTATGAAAAAAATTAATAAAAAAATTTTTAATTAATTTTGATTGAGATGATTATAGTATCATTAAATTAAAACTCATTTATTAATCAAAATCCTCTTTAATATATGTAAATATTTTATAATATTTTAATAGTCTGCCTTAGAATAGTCCTTCAAAATTCATTGTAGTATAAGACTGACTCAAAATTTTATCATTAAAATAATTTTCCAAAAAAAAAGTTTTTTTTTGAGTGAATAAATATAAAATGACTTATAAATTAACTTGAATATGATCCAAAATATTTTTTATATTAGTGATTGATAAATAATGCACAAAGTTGGAGACCAATTACGTTGCTGCTGCTGATTGGTTACCTGGCCATGACAATGGAGGGGATGGCCCAAGTAATCATTTTGTCCAAAAATAAGTGAATATAATGGATAGGCTTCCCCTTTTGGTGCAAACCACACACTCTAAAGCAAAATAAAGTTAGTGAG
Organism: Hevea brasiliensis; assembly: GCF_030052815.1. Lineage (NCBI taxonomy): Eukaryota > Viridiplantae > Streptophyta > Magnoliopsida > Malpighiales > Euphorbiaceae > Hevea > Hevea brasiliensis. The sequence continues at coordinate 103,620,051 of NC_079493.1, forward strand.
GTCTTTATATTTCATGACTAAGATGGTTTTTTTTTTTTAAATTATTATTTAGCCTTTTAATTTTTAATATAATTAATTAATAAATTTTATTTTAAAAATATATTAATTAGTGTTTATATTTTTTCATTTACTCTTTACTTTTTTTCAATTATTTTAGACATTTTTTAAATTTAATTTAATCTCTATAATTTAAAAATTAAAATTATATAATATTTCTATTTTGTAAGCCATAAATTATTTAGTCTTCACACTAATAATTTCTCTCTTTTAAATATATTGACTAGCAAATAACTTAATTTAAACTAAACGAAAAGAACAAAGAATATATAAATAAAAATATAAAAATTAATTAATATATTTTTAATAAATAATTAATTTTTATTAAAATATAAAAAATAAATAATAATTTTTCTTTTCTTTAAATTGTAGTCTAATTGATCAATCAATCAACAGCTCAGTGAAATATTTTGATATATTAAATTTAAATCTTAATTTAAAGTAATTATATATATGAGAAAAAAATCTGATCTAAGTTGCTGAATGGATTTAGTCACAATAGTAATCAGGACTTCATTATTCACATATATTTTGTTAATTTTCTGAAGTCAAATTAAATCATTTTTAATTTTTAATTCCTAAAAATTTATTGTGAATTAAAGAAATTTCTTTAAATTTCAAATAAACTTATTTTTTATTCGTAATAATCAATAGGTGAAAGACTACAAATTTATTTTACTTAAAAAGTGAGAAATTAAATATAATGAAAAAAAAATAAATTATATATCTTTTAAAATTCAATGAATACTTATTTAATTTAAAAAATATATATATATTAATGTCCATTAATATCTAATTTTCCTTTTAATAATTTCATATGTAAATTATTAATTTTGAGGAATGGTATATTTTTTATTGAATAAAAATAAAATGAATTGTGTAATATAAAAGCTAATTATATAATAAAATTAAGAAATGCTCAACACATTTGTTTGGTAGAAGGTTAAAAGTGATACCTGAAAAGTTATACCTCCTAACTTTTAAAGGTTGAGGGAACATTTTAATTAAGGTCAATAAGAATTTTATATTTAATAGTTAATTTAATAATTATTTTTACTGAATATTTCTACTTTAACAGCTATATAAACAGCTAACCACTAACAATTAATATCCAATAACTAATAGCTAGTAAGATAGCTGATAACTATTTAAACAATTAACAGTTATTAGAACAGCTAATATTGCTGAATATAATCTAAGTATTCAAACAATATTAATGAGAGTAAAGTTATAAAGCTAACAATTACCTCCTTATTAACCTTGTACCAAACATTACCTTCCTCGAAATCAGAATTAAGAGTTAAATATTTATTAGTTCTTCCTAATGACAGTGAAAATTCAACTAAATTAATAGCTATTCCCAAAAATAAAAATGCACATATTCAAGAGTGTAAATCAGATCATCAATAGCAGAGAAGCTGAAAAATAAGAAGAAAAGAAACGTACGGCTTGCTGGAATCCAGAGAGGTAAATGGCAAGTGAGCACTCATCTTGATCAGGGCAAACGGCCACCATGGTGACATCTGTTATGGCCGGAAACACCATGAAGTTGGCTAAGCCTGCGAGGAAGATGGTCACGAAGAGGTGGCTTAGATCTGTAAGCCTCTCCATATCTAGTAATACCCGTTTGTTTTCTAGGAAAATTCAGCAGTATGACATAAAGCTTGCTTTGGAGAGACAAAGCTGCATGGTGGTATGTATTTTTTTTGGCTTTAGCTAGCTTTTTTCTTTTGAGGGACAGAGAAAGGAGAGAGAGAGAAATTTTCCAATAGCTTTAATCAATTTCTCAGGGATTTTTCAATCTCTGAAATAGAAATATGAGCTATAAAGATCTAGAGGAGGAATCTGAGTAGTGGCGGAGCCATAAACTCCATAAACTTTAGTTAGTTGGGTCTACTTCTTTTGAATTTTGATAATTTGTAATTGTTTTAAGGGCTTTTTTATAAAATATTTATCTATTACCTAAAAAATAATAATATATTTCCTAATTAAATTTAATTCTCATAAAAAAATATAGATGTAATTGTATTAAAATAATATCAAACTCAATGGGTTGAAACAAAATAGAATATTTTTATATATATTAGATTGACACCATACTGTAAAAAAAGGATAAATTTTAACAATTGTCCCTGAATTTATATGATTATAACACCACAATCTCTCAACTTAAAAATGTAACATAAAACTGTTGATATCCAATTACTAGTTCCCTAGTTAAATGAAACAAAATAGAATATTTTTATATATATTAGATTGACACCATACTGTAAAAAAAAGGATAAATTTTAACAATTGTCCCTGAATTTATATGATTATAACACCACAATCTCTCAACTTAAAAATGTAACATAAAACTGCTGATATCCAATTACCAGTTCCCTAGTTAAATGCTAACGTGGACAAATCTAATGTGGCGCTTAGTTAGTATTTTTCTCTCCTCTTTCATGCCACGTATAATAAGACCATCCTTCAACTTTATTTGTTATTGTAACACCCATAAATGCATAGTCCTGTGCATTTCACTGTTTCAGTGACCGGTGTCGGTCCGGATAATTAAAAGAATTAGAACCATATTGAAGTCACCTAGAAAAGCCCTGAACAAAAATAAATAGCAATTATATAAAGGCAAAATGGAAATGAAGAAAACAAAGCATAATGGTTTAAATGAGTCAGACATCACAGCGATGGGTGACCGCACCGAGAAGTGACTGCGAGGTCAATTGAAACCATAAATTCGTACGGGACATTGTGACACCGCAGTCCTAAAAATTATTGCGAAGCTAGTGGAAATGAGAAAACCACAGAAAAGAGTTGAGAAGTATGTCAAATAATTATATTAGAGTTTCGGGAGAAATACAGAATTATTGATAAACTGGGTCAGACCGGCGAGGGGCAAATTGGTCAATTCACCCCTAGAGGTGACTCATGACCTAACTGTCTAATAAAATCTGAGAAATGAAAATTTTGAAATATATAATTAAATTGAAAAAGTAGGGAAAAAGAAAGGAAAATAAAAGAAAATAAAATAAAAGATTAATGACATCACCCCCATGACATAAGCACGATCTCATAAATATTATAATTTTTAATTATGGAAAATGGTGGATAAATACTACAAAATAAGACAAAATTATAACGTAAAAATTTGGTCTTCTTCCTCATGGGTTGCCGCCACTCTCTCTTTCTCTAATTCTCTTACATTTCCACCATTGTTAACCCTTAAAAGCTTGGTTTCTCCTCCCTTCCTCACCATAAAAACCCTAACCTCCAACATTAAAGTTTGATTGCAGACATTGGTGGAGTGATTAGCAACTAAAAGAAGAAGAAAAGAAAGAGAATTTGAGAATTAGAGAATCCATAAATTAAGTTATGTATAAATTAGTTTTAAATCCTTAAATACTACTTGAAATTGAGTTGAGATGCATGGAAATTGTGAAGAAAATGAAAATAATCTTGCATTAATGATGGGTAGAGAATTCAACCAGCCATGGGTATGGTTGGAATTGATGGTGTTTATTTAAATTAAACATAAACTAGAGCTTAAATAATGTGATAGGTATGGTTAATATGTATCTTGTATCTTATACATATTTTATTAATAAAAAGGCAATATCACTTTTCTGTTTACATAATATATTTATGTGTAATAGAAAAGGTCCATTGATATTTTGTTAGAAATTCTATTCTTAAGTTGTTAAGAATATGAGTGACAGTATTTCTAGCACAAAGTATCATAAATTGGTTCACAATCGAGGATACTTCACATAGGACATGATTTATCCAGAAAGATTGTATTCATGTTTGTTCCCAAGGTATTTATATGAAATATAAATAAGATGGAATGGTGAGTCTCATGCCATATAACAAACATGATAGGCACTTATACATGATAAGTAGGCCAAACTAGTGACACTTATGACAAGCACGTGGAGTTTACTTATGTCAATACATTGTCATAAATCATATCAGTGCATATAATCTTTAGACCTGAGATAACACAGTTATCTTGTATATAGGCGGTTTGAGTTTGATACTGCTTTCATACTTATACTGTGTATGGGTATATGGGCATGTATTAGCTCCTACTAGTTATATATGGAGGTAGGTGTTGATCAAGATGGAATCTGTTACCCTAAGTAAATAGGGATAAAATCCTATGTTCATTTAATTGTTCTTGATGTTTCAAGTTCCTGGCTAGGATAGACAGATTTAATCAGAAAAGAGTTTCTAATGAGAAAATCTTTTTAATCAACAATTAGAATTAAAAGATAATATAATATTCATAGCAAATGGGGTTTGACATAAACCATGACTCCAGCTCGAATTGAGATTTTGTAACAGAGAGATTCTAGTGTATGGTAACATATGATTAAAGGTTCATTTAAGATATTCCTTATTACTGATTGGGTGGCCATGGCATGCTATGCTAGGTGTTAACCATAGTCTATGAGATGCCTAAAATGACTTAGAGAAATCATTTATGGTGAGAAAGAGTTCTGATGATATTAAGAGTTAATATCATATATCATTGTCAATTAGTGATGAGCCTAGTGAGTCACTCACATGCACAAGTAATCACCAAGTTAAATGTGATTTAATTAATTAGTTAAAGAGTTTAATTGATTAATTAAATAGGTTTGGTTTGTAATTAGATTGCAAAGTCCCTAGCATGGCTTGAAACCAAATCTAGGTTATTGGATATATAGTATAAGTTAAATTTATATTTAAAGCATTTAAATATGAATTTAATTACGAGAAATTAATTAATAGAGATTAATTAATTAATTTATATTTGATATAAATTGATTAGAAGAGGAGAAATAATTATTTTGGGTTGAGAACTCAAAATTACAACACAAAAGTAATTTGGTCATTTCATAGGGTGACATATGGCACCATGAGATGGTGACACATGGCACCATATAAGCTTGCCATTTGTCTTCCAATCATGTAAGATGATCAAAGTCAAGATTAAATCTAGCTTTGACACTTGGCATAATGTGATTGGGTAAATTAAACTAAGATGCAATCAGAAGATGACATGTGGCAAGGGTTTTAAGTGATGACCTAATTATATGATGTGATGTTATGAAAGAATAACATAACAATTTGATTTTTCTCTCAAAGGTACTGCCACCTAAGAGGCTCTCTTCCTCTCTTCTTCTTCATCTCTCATTAATTCAAAGAGAATTGCCCATATTCTCTTGAATTAAAATTGTTAGAAATTGTTTCTAGTGTCCTATATACATCTACAACCTCTCTAAAGGCAAATCCCTAATTTCTAATTGGTTGGCAAGGCTTGAGAAGCTGTTCAAGAGGCTACCATTGGTGATCTTGGTGTAGACAAACTAGAGGGATAACATTTGGCATCCTAGGTGCTTCACAAAGGTACCAAACACATCTACAGTGCATCAAAAAGGTTAATGCACATGTTCTTGAATTAATCTAGGGTTCTAATGAATTAATCTGTTAATTCAAAAATCTTAAATGGCAAATGTAGATCCTAATACATATTAAAAGGGTTTTAATATGCAATTGAACATTGAAATCAATTAGGTAAATAATGAATCTTATATGATGCATGAGACACTAGAAGAAAATTTTTGAATTCAATGTTCTAATCTAATAATTTTCATGCTTCTGCTTCTTCAAATATGTTAAGTGACATCAAATTTCATGGAATTGTGATGATTGGATAAATTAGGGTTCTTGGCCATTAAAAATTAGGGGGAAATTTGAGGAAAATTGGTAGTTGATGCAATGGGACCTAATTGAAACTTGAAATGGTCAATTGAGGCCAAATGGAGTGTGTTGGAGTGATGAGAATTGAAATCAAATTCGGATTGGTGAGAGTCAATTCTGGACAGCCAGACCTAGGTCCACTTCAGGGACTAAAACTATAATTCTACCACTCCAATTGGTGTAAGGCCAATTGTATATGAAAGTAGACACATAATGTCACAATCCTTATGTAGAAACCCTATCCTAAAAATAACTTTAAGTTAGTGAACAATTAGGTGAAACTCGGAATTGGCACTCTGTCACTGTACAAAAATGATCAAATAAATAGTGTTTGTTCATTTAGCCATAACTTGGTGTAGGAAGGTCCAAATGACCTAAATTTTATACCGATGGAAATCTGAGACATAACACTACAAATTTTATGAAGAACACAAATCCAAATTCTGATCATAACCCATCTGAAAAGTGAGCTACAATCAGCACACCAAAACTGTCATAACCAGAATTGTGCCCAGAATTCTGGGTTGTAATGAATCTGGCCAGCCTTAGAAAAATAGGCATAACTTGAGCTACAAAACTCCAAATGGAGTGATTCAAAAAGAGAATTAAAGCTAAGACAATAAAGAACAACTTTGATGAAGGACATTTAGCCAAATTCCTATAGTGACCAGACCAATGGAACAATAGAAAATAATGACCAAAAACTGAATTTTTGGATTTGCACCTAGGGAAATTAGAAATTGAATTGGCAAACAATGCCAACAAAATTGACACCCAAAATATGGTATATGGGTGCAATTAGAATTAATAAACCTATTAAGTATGGAAAAGTCAATATTTTGACTTAAATAGTGACATGAATAGTGCCACTATACACAAAAATGCAAAGGACCTGAATTTATACACCGTAATGAGTAGGATAAGTTTGCAAAGAAATTATTGGAATTTAATTATTAGAAATGGATACTGAAGCACTTTAAATTTATGTGTTTCAGTTGGAAAGGGATCTTCAAAGTAGAAACAAAAATTTGAGTAAATTGAGTCAACAAAAGAGGTTTGTGCACAACTAGTTTTAAATTGTTCATGTTTTGCATATTTTATTTGATCAAATGATTTTAGTTTCTTTATGTATTATGTTTACCAATTATTGAATTTATTTCAAATATTATTGAAATGTGTTATGGTATGAACAAGTTTAGTTTTGGAAAATAAAATTAATTATGATTTTATTTTGTTATGAATTGAATGAAACTGGCTTCAGAAAAATTTTGATTGAAATACATTTACATGATTTACATGGAAAATTTGATTTGAAAAATGGTTTATACTTAACCTGGGAAATGGATTAAATATGTTTTGAATTGTGATGGGCGTAAAAAAATTATTGGATATTAGAATTGACTTTGAATTGAATTGTATTGTGATTTATGCTCATAAAAAGGACAAAGAGATTCATGATGTCTTTTATATCTTACTATAGATGCTTGACTAGGTTATTACCCATCCCTCATTTGTTGAGGAGACACTGGAGTTAGCTCTGTTTTGATTACCATGGTACGTATACATGCTTAGATTCTCCTCTTATTAGAGGTTAGATATAAGTTTTTCTTGGCCCTTTCGGAAGTTACATTGTTGTGCTGTTGTAATGTGCACGATGATTCGATCTCCCCGATCATAGAGAGTTAGAATCACGATTCGACCTCCCGATCATAGGGAGTTAGAATCATGATTTGACCTCCCCGACCATAGGGAGTTAGAATCGCTTTGAAAATGGCCCTTACGGATTAGTCCGACATAGTTAGTGAGATAAAAAATGATTTTGGAAAGTGAGAAATGGTGATTTTAAACTGTTATTTGAGTAAAATTGATTTGAAAGAGACTATTTGTTTTGTAATAACTATTTTCATAGTTGATGGAATTGTTTTAAATGACCAATTATTATTGGAAAAATTTTAATTATTGACCAAGATCACTTAATTATTTGATTTGTACCATTGAAAATATTGACTTAATTCTATGATTTTTGAAAAAATCAACATTTTCAATTTTTGTTCTGAATTGTCACCGTATATATATTTTTTATATATACTTTAAATTATAGTTGTAAACCACTGAGTTCACCACTCAGCAATAGCTTTATATGCTATCGCAAGTGAAAGGACTATAGAACAGCTGAGTAAGATTCCTTGAAGACTCATTGGGATTAGCTCCGGGTATATCATAGGTATACCTTTGTACGTTAGATTTTGATGTATGCATGTAATTATATGTATGTAATTTATTTGAGCAATTGCACGAGAACTTTTATAATATTATTTTGAGTGTGTAATTAAAATGCAAATTATTGTAATATAAATTTGAGATTTTATTTACCTATATATTATTGTAATATTAATTTTATTATCCTAATGAGTATGATATTTAAATTTCTTCCTGAGTTTTGAAATTCATGTATGGTTTTCCTTATAAAAAGTGTGGCTTGAAAATTAAATCGAGTTGATTGAGTCGAATTGGGAGATGAAATTGAGTTTATTGGAGTTGTGGTTGAGAAAACATACTGGAAGTATTTTTCTTTTCAGGTTTTGAATAACTGTTTTCTCAAAATACAGTCGGCACTCTGCCGAAATTTTGAAAAATTTTCGTAACATCAGATTTTAATCGAAGATTTGATCCATGACCAAAATTTTAATTAAAGGATTTTTAATAAATATTCAACGTTCCCACCACTATAAAAATGATCAAAAATTATTTTAAAATCTCTTATAGTATAATTAATGGGTTACCGGCAGATGAAGTATAGTAATTCATTAGGTATACTACGGGAGCATGTTATGCCTTACGGAGGAGTAAGGTGTGACAGTTATAATATCATTGTTTTTCAACTTTGTCATTTTCACGCTATTATTCTTCGACTTTGCCATTTGTAATATCATTATTCCACAACTTTACATCAATATAACACCATTGTGGTTTAAAACCATATTCTCATGATCTCATCCAATATAAATATACCATAGCTAGAATTTTTAATATTAATTTGTCTATTGACCAATATAATTTTTTTAATATATTTTTTAAAATTTGTTAGTATATTTAACTTTTTTACATTTTTTATTGGAAATGGCATATTGTTAAAAAAAAATAAAGAAACTATTGTTAATTAGTCTTTATTTTTTTAACAATATGTTATTTATAATAAGAAATATAAAAAAAAATAAATATACTACCAAAATTATATATATATATATATATATATATATATATATATATATATATATATATATATATATATATATATAAACAATAATAGTGTTACATTAATAATTGTTATAATTATGTAAAGTTGTGGGACAATGGTGTTACAAATGACAAAGTTGAAGGACAATGGTATTATAACTAATAAAATTGACTGATGGTCATGTTACACATGGCATGAAAGAGAGGAGAGAAGCTAACTAAGCGTCACGTTAATTTTGTCCAAATCAGCATTTAACTGGGGAACCTGTGATTAAAAGTCAAAGGGATTTTACTGTACAAAATTTAAAAGTTAAGAGAGTTTTATGTTACAATTTTAAGTTGAAGAACTATGATGTTACAATTGTATAAGTTAAAGAATTATGATATTGCAAAAAAAATAGAGTATTAGCAATGGATCCGTCATTAATCCGTTGTTGAAGTCCAATAGCGACAAGATTTTCAGTGACATTTCTTAATTCATTGTTAATTCGAAGCTAATTCAAAAAATTAACTTTTAGTGACAAATTTTAACCTGTCACTAAAACCCTCATATCTAAAATATCATCGATAAATTCGTCGCTAATCAATATTTTTGTAATAGAATTTTAATCCGTCGTTAAATTCGTAATTGATATTTGTGTTTTCTTTTAGTGAATGAATTAAAATAACTTTTACCTGATTAATTTATTAAAATTTTAAGCTAATTAAGTGAAGAAAATAAAATAATATCCATAAAATGAATTAAAGAGAAATTTTAATCATTTACCTAATTTACAAATTACAAACCAATTTTTAATTGAAATCAATAAAATTTGAATGATGCTACAAGAAAATAGGCCTTTTGTGAGGAAAAATTTTCCCATTAAAACTGTAAATCTACAACTATTTGCGGCGAATAAAAACTTGCCACAAGGTTACCACTAGAATAATCAATATATATATATATATATATATATATATATATATATATATATATATATATATATATATATAATTTAAAAATCTAGAGAATATATGCATTATACTTTTGTAATAATTAAGTTTTCGTGGAGGAAATAAAATTGAATTTAGAGAATCTAGTAAGGACAAATGCCATTAATCCTTGTTATATATCTTTCTTCATATTTAAAGGGTAAGAAATAGGAAGATCTTAAGTTCGAATCTTATTATTCACCTATTTAAAATAGTTTATTTTTATGTTGAGAATGGGAGATAAATAATGATGCATATCTTCATAATTAATTTCACTCATAACTCAAATTAGTGAATTTGAATTCAATAATTATAGAAAATTTAATTAAAATTATGAGATCTCAAGTTAGATTAAATTAAAATTTAAAAAAAAAATAAGTGTTTAAACTCAAAAAAGTTGTTAAGGTTAAATGAGTATGAATAAATTAAAACTCATTTATAACTCAAGTTAATATGAAGTTATAGTTATTTATATCTTGATATATTGTATAGTAAATTTAATTATAAATTATAAAAAAATTGTGTAAAAAGAAATTTTATAAAATAACCCTTTTATCTAAATTTTAATTAGAATTAAATTTATTTTTTATGCACTTTTCAAAAGATATAAAATGTGAAATATTTCCTTTTATATAAATAAAATTTGTGTACGCTTCCATATTTGTTTTTATTCTTTCCCTATGTCCCAATCCTCCTACCTAATGAGAAAAAGAAAAAGTATGTCTATACATAGCACGGGATACAACTGTTAGCGCTATGTCAGAGTCACTTGTGGTCTTATTGTGTTTTGAAGTATTGAGGCTACTAGCAAGGACGTAGAGAGACTGTTGTTAAGATCCTTTGCACTTACTAGTATTGGAATAGTAAAGTTATTAATATGGATTAATTATTAAATAATGTATTTTTTAAATTATTTACTAAAATGATGTGAATATGAAATTGTTTACAATTTTAATATTAACTTGAAAAAACATCAGTATTTTCAAGGTTTATATTAACCACAAAACCACCAGTTGCAAAATCACTTTTAATGCGAATTGAAATCATGTGTCAGCATTGTGTGTCATCGTACAGGTGGAGGAAATTCATACAATGTGTCATTATGTACGTGTAGAAATTTATATCAAAGTGTATTAGATTAATTATGAAAATGCTATTTAAAATTATGTTTTCTTAAATATGTGTTAGAACTTTAAATTATGCAAAATGCAGAGAATTTATTCTCTCCAATGGCACACTGAATCTTGAATGCAAATTTAAGTTACTTCTCCTCATAATACATATTTAAGAAGTATGAGGGGATTACAAAGCTTTTAGAGCTCTCCCATACTTTCATATTAAGTTTTTATTTTCTTCTCTCTTCTCTCTTATAAAATAATCTTCTTTACAGTTCATATCACGAATGATTAATGTATATAGAATTTTTTTTTTAAAAAACTATTATCTTATATTTATTAATTTTTTTATCTATTTGTTGTATATTTATCAATTTTATACTTATTTGTTGTAATAAATAAATATATAAATATGTATTTTGATAAATTTGTATTTATATTTTTTTCCAATAATTATAAAAAAAATTAATCTTATATTTATCAAATTTTATTTTCAATTTTTTTAAAATTTATCAAAACTTTACAATTTAATATATATAACACTGATTTAATAAATATAACAAAAAATATATATATATATATATAACATTAAAATTTTAAAATCTTAATAAAAAGTAACAATATATATTAATGCAAAAAATGTTAAAAAAATTGATATTTATCAATTTCATTTTATGCTAATTTTTATTTTCCATAATTTTTTTAAAAAATTCATATTTATATCACTAAAATTATCATAAAAAGGTAAATATATCAACATACTAATGTATTTTTAACTAATTATCACAGCTTGCATATATAACACTAAATCTATCACTTAATTTAACATATATGTTAATAACATTATCAAAAATAAAATATTAAACAATAATAACAATAACAATTTACATTAAAATTTAAAATTGTACCTTGATTATAATAAAGCTTCCTAATCCAAAATTCTAATAGCGGTGCAACTTCAATTTTGTGTATAATATAAAAAGAATTAAGTTGGATTTATAAAAAGAAAAAAAATTCCAGTAGATAGAAAACCTGTATTCAAGAGAAACAAAACTCTAATGTTTGATAAAGAGAACTTCTACCTTTTAAACCCAGCTAAGCCTCTTTCAAATTGTTCACGGGCATGTGCGTGTGTCACGGGGAAACAGTTTCACAACCCAAAACCGTGCGGCACTTATTCTCTCCAACAAGTCAGTCTCTCAAAGTGTCCCAAAGATCACTCGGCAACAACCCCACACACAAGTCACAATGGCTGAAACAAACTCAAGCGATCAAAACACAAACAACCAACAATCACACAACAACCATACAAAACATGCACACGTAAAGAAAGGTAGAAGAAAGAGAATAATTGATGCAAAGGACTACTTCTTGCATTGCTTGAAATTCAGCTGTACAATTGCCAAAAGTAAAACTCTCACAAAGTGTTTCTCTCGCACACTCTTGCCCTCTCACCCGAAAATGGGACCAAGTCCCTCTATATACATGAATTGGCTGCCCCCTAATGATGTCTAACATGTGGCCAAGCTTAAAGCATTTCAAAATGTACAAATAAAATATTCAAGGGAAGGGAGTGATTGACAAGAGGATGCAGTTGCACTTGCCACCTCATTCCAGCCGTAGCATTTAAATTGGGCAAGGGAGGGAAATCTTAGCGCCTTGGCATTGGTCCCAAGTGGGCTGGTCCACCTCATGCCCCCCACATGGGCTAGTACTCCTCACTTCACGCTGCATGGTTTGGGCTTCTTTCCCATGCACGTAGATATATGGACTCCACTTGCCGTATCACATGCGCCCCACCTTGCATGCAAATGTGTTTGTTCCACCGGCCATCTCACATGTGCACCACTTTGGTGCTTAGGTCATCAATGTGCGCTCCCACATTCAAGCAAGTGCTTCATGCTCGTGAATGTATTGGTGCCACTTGCCGTTCCATGTGCTGCCCACCTTGCATGTCCCACATGGGAAGCACCACACTTGGCTACCTTGCCTTCACGTTGCATGGTTCATGCATGCAAATTCCACTTGGCCGCCACACATGGTCCCATTTAGTGGTCTTGGCACCACTTACCATAGCACATGGCCTCCACTAAATGGTTTATGTCACCATGATGCGTCCCACTAATTCACTCCCATGCACATAATTTGGCTTCACGTGCCCATGCAATTCACGTCCCTCTCCTCAATATCTCGGGCACTATTGTCCCATGCACACACATTAGCTTCACTTGGGTAGCCTTCAAGCAAAAATTGTTGGACTTTTGGGGCAATAAATTTAGGGGTAACACTCTTCCCCACTCAACCAGGCAACGCCCCCATTGCCTCAAGTTGGTAGCGCCTCACATGTTCTTCACGCTGCCTCCTTCTAGGCAGTGAACCTCGTTTCCTGCCCTACGGACCCATAGCACCTTCTAGCTGACCAATCTTCCCCATTTGATTGGCTTATTTCTCGTCCAGTAGCTTCAACCCGTTTGCCACCAAATTGGCCAGTTGACATGCCCATTCGGTCAACTGCCATGAATGACCTCCCCAGTCAAAATTTCCTTGAAATTGCCCTCATCGCCTGGGACTCCTCTCATGTCCCTGAGACCTATTGCCCTCAGCCTTTCTCTTGGCCTTGCGCCTATTCTTGCTCTTCCTTGAGCAATTTTGCCTCAGTCTGTCTTGCTTCGACAATGCCACTTCTTCTGGATTCTTCCCTTCAACGGCATCCCCCATGCCATTATCCTGCTCCCCATCCTCGCTAGGACCATCATTCAGGCCAACTAACCTCATAGGACCATCACATATTCTTCACGCTGCCTCCTTTTAGGCAGTGAACCTCGTTTCCTGCCCTACGGACCCGTAGCACCTTCTAGCTGACCAATCTTCCCCATTTGATTAGCTTATTTCTCGTCCAGTAGCTTCAACCCGTTTGCCACCAAATTGGCCAGTTGACATGCCCATTCGGTCAACTGCCATGAATGACCTCCCCAGTCAAAATTTCCTTGAAATTGCCCTCATCGCTTGGGACTCCTCTCATGTCCCTGAGACCCATTGCCCTCAGCCTTTCTCTTGGCCTTGCGCCTATTCCTGCTCTTCCTTGAGCAATTTTGCCTCGGTCTGTCTTGCTTCGGCAATGCCACTTCTTCTGGATTCTTCCCTTCAATGACATCCCCCATGCCATCATCCTACTCCCCATCCTCGCTAGGACCATCATTCGGGCCAACTAACCTCATGGCACTAAGCGAACAATACCGCAAGCTCCTTATGCTTGCTGGCTCCGGTGGTGGAGAAGGCTGTTTCGGCTCTCTATCCATGGTCAATAACGCTGTCTTCTTTGGATAATCCCTTGCCTTGTGCGGTCCATCACACAGGAAGCACTTCAACACAGGCCTCTCACCTCTTTGGTCCTCCTTCGTGCTGTGGAAGTTCTTCTCCTTTGGCTTGCTAACGTGGGTCTCTCCCCCACTTGTCTCATCTCGTGGCTGAGGCTTGCTCTTTTCACTCCTCTGAAACTCCACAAGTGATTCGGCAATTGCAATGGCAGCAACAAGGTCTTAGGCACCAAGTCTTTCAACCTCAAGCTTCACCCAAGTTTAAAGTCCATCTTTGAATAAAAATAGTGCTTCTGAATCTGGGTAGTCGAGTATCTCCAAAATAATCTCTGAAAACTCCTTGACATACTCACGTATGGTTCCTTTTTGCGTGAGCCATCTAAGCTTGGCCCTAGCTTCATTAGTTGCATTCTCGGGATAAAATTGCCTCTTCAATTCTCTTTTGAATTCTTCCCACGTCCGAATGCTACAAGTACCCTTCTCCATATTGGCCATTCTTCTCCTCCACCATACCATAGCACTTTCGGCCAAATAGAGTGGAGCGTGGTCCACCTTTCGTGCATCTTCCTCAACTCTAAGAGCACAAAAGTACTGGTCCAAAGTCCACAAGAAGTTATCAATTTCACGTGCACTCCTTGCACCTTTGAAAGCACTTGGCTTGAGTATCTCCACCCTTGCCGTAGGGATAGTGAGAGTAGGGTGAGGATTGGTCCCAACTCCTTGGGCCACCAATCTCTGAAGCAACACAAGTTCATCCCGAACATCCTTTATGTCCTCATGCATCTTCTTTACCTCTTCTTTGAGCAAACGGTTCTCTTCCCTCATGGTGGACACTTCCTCAGCATGGACAATTCTTAGAGCCTCACTCTCATTGGCCACCTTGTCAAGGGCTTCATTGAGTGTAACTTGTAGTTTTTCATGGCTTTCCTCCATCTCTTCTACAAGCTCCAACAGCTGGCTCTCCAGCTCCTCAAATCTATCGTCCCCATTGACCAAGTGTCGCTCAACTCTGGCCAATCTAATCTCAACGTCCCCCATCTCATCTCTCGCCTGAGAAGGGTCCCTTGATTTGGCCCGCCCCTTCCTCCTTGCACTAGCCATTTGTCTTTCCACCAACGAGGTACCACCTTCATACGTTTGGTCACCCAAATCAGCCATCCTGTCAAGACTCACTCCAACGCTCTGATACCAACTGTCACAGGGGAACAGTTTCACAACCCAAAACTCCTCCCAAAACTGTGTGGCACTTGCTCTCTCCAACAAGTCAACCTCTCAAAGTGTCCCAAAGATCACTCGGCAACAACCCCACACACAAGTCACAATGGCTGAAACAAACTCAAGCAACCAAAACACAAACAACCAATAATCACACAACAACCATACACAATATGCACACGTAAAAAAAGGTAGAAGAAAGAGAACAATTGATGCAAAGGACTACTTTTTACATTGCTTGAAATTCGGTTGTCCAATTGCCAAAAGTAAAACTCTCACAAAGTGTTTCTCTCGCACACTCTCACCCTCTCTCCCGAAAATGGGACGAAGTCCCTCTATATACATGAACCGGCTGCCCCCTAATGATGTCTAACATGTGGCCAAGCTTAAAGCATTTCAAAATGTACAAATAAAATATTCAAGGGAAGGGAGTGATGGACAAGAGGATGCGGCTGCACTTACCACCTCATTCTAGCCATAACATTTGAATTGGGCAAGGAAGGGAAATCTTGGCACCTTGGCATTGGTCCCAAGTGGGCTGGTCCACCTCAATTGCCCCACATGGGCTGGCACTCCTCACTTCACGTTGCAGAGTTTGGGCTTTTTTCCCATACACATAGATATGTGGACTCCACTTGCCGTATCACATGCGCCCCACCTTGCATGCAAGTGTGTTTGTTCCACCGGCCACCTCACATGCGCACCACTTTGATGCTTAGGTCATCAATGTGCGCTCCCACATTCAAGCAAGTGCTTCATGTACGTGAATGTGTTGGTGCCACTTGTCGTTCCATGTGCTGCCCACCTTGCCTGTCCCACATGGGCGGCACCACACTTAGCCACCTTGCCTTCACGTTGCATGGTTCATGCATGCAAATTCCACTTGGCTGCTGCACATGCTCCCATTTAGTGGTCTTGGCACCACTTGCCGTAGCACATGGCCTCCACTAAATGGCTTTATGTCACCATGATGCGTCCCACTAATTCACTCCCATGCACATAATTTGGCTTCACGTGCCCATGCAATTCACGTCCCTCTCCCGAATATCTCGGCCACTATTGTCCCATGCACACACATTAGCTTCACTTGGGCAGCCTTCAAGCAAAAATTGTTGGACTTTTGGCGCAATAAATTTAGGGGTAACACGTGGCAGAGAAGGGATAAATTCCTAGCTAAATTTTCATTTTCAACACTGCTAGGTGACTTTTGTGTTGCTTTTGAAACCATTAATTCAACTAGCTATTTCTATGTTCCAAGTCTGCCTGAATATTGTTCTGAAAACACCAATTCAAATGGTTATTTCTTTGTGCCAAGCCTGCCTTGATCAACGTGATGTGAAATGACCTAAAGCTATCATTTTGACTAGCAGTTTTGTGATGGTCTTTCTCCTGTACGCTAACACACTGATAGTAACCTTGAAAGTACTTCTTCAACTAGCGTTTTCTCTTGCACAACATTATTCTTGTAAATAGTTTAGATTTCACATTACAATGGTAAATATTTTAAAAAAAATACATTATTTAAATAATTAATCCTATTAATCTTCTAAACACTAGCTATAAAGCACGATTATGAGAAGTTGAAATAAGGTTGATATGAAAACATTGAGTAATTATCATAAGCGATCATTCAATTTTATGAGTGTTTTCATAAAAATTACTAAACTTTAATTTCATAAAACTCTCAAAACTTCAATTTGATTTTGTAAAGTTTTTCATATTAACCTATTAATCAGTCAACTATTTTAAAACTAAAATTAACTAGTAGTTGCTGGTGGTAAAGAAACGAAGAAAAGAGAGGAGTTTGATAGTGATAGGTGTAGCTAGATGCGTTTTATACATCCTATTTTCTTTTTTCTTTTTTTTTAAGTTAATACAATAAGATAATTTTATTTATAAAATAGTTGAAAAGTAGATTAACTTGGAAACTTTTAATTTTCTATTATAATAACTTTTATAAAATCAAATTGAAATTCAGTAAGCTTTAATAAAAGAAATTAAAGTTGAGTAATTTTTATGAAAATATTTATAAAATCGAGTAATCACGTGTAATATTTACCCAAAAAACATTTCCTCCAAAAAACATAGTCTTCAAAAAATTTATTGATGACTTGGTACAAAACCATTTGCGAAAAAAGAAGAGTATTTATAGAAACATTCTTTTAAGATGTTAATAATTTTTAAATAAAATATTTATATTAAAATTTATGTTAAATTAATTATATATAATTAAAATAATAAATATATAAATGTTAATATAAATATTCAATTAAAAAGTTGTTATATTCATTTTTTATATAAAGTCTTGAGCTTATATTTATATTTATAAATTTTACACAGACCATTATTTTATAGAAAAAAAAAAACCATTATGATAAATGTTAACTGCTAAAAGGTTTTTTTTTTTTTAATTGCAATTATACATTAATCAGAAGGAAGCCAAGGGATACATAACCTTAGCTAGTATTTGAACCAGCCAATTGCTAGGAAGACTCCCACTAAAATACAATTTTGAAATAGAGTCAGCTATTCGATTAGCCTCCCCATTTACAAGCGAAAGATAAATGAAATCAAAGAAAGGGAAATGGTATTTTATTTCATGAAAAATAATTTATACATAAAAAATATTTTTTATGAAAATGTAACAACCCAAAAATAAAATAATAATAATAAATAAATAAATTAATTAAAAATTAAATTAAACATTTAAAATTTTAAATTTTAAATTTTTCCAGGAATGAATTTGGACAATATGTCTATCAAGGTTCATTCCCAGAAAAAAAAAAAAAAAAAAAACCTAGCAGCCCCCCCCCCCTTTAAACTCTCTTCCGTCACTCTCCCTCCCCCTCCCTTTTTCCTTCAGACCGGCAAGCCTCCAGCCATCATGGCCAATCGGCGAGGCATTCCCCCCACCTTGGGCAACGTTGGCGAGCTGCTAGCTGGCCGGAGCAGCGCCGGCAGTGGTGCAAATGGAGGAGTTTTCCCCATCAACGCGCGCAAAGTGGGCAGCAATTTTTCGACGCGATTCTAGCTTCATCTGACATCCGATCGAGGCGATTTAGGTGTTATTGGAAAGCTTGTTCTGAGAGCTTTCTTTTGATATCAATTTTGCAGCAAATGGAGGTCGGATGAGTGAGATATAGAGGAGAGAAGTTTCGAGTTTTTCAAGCTTTTGGGTCAGATCTAGGACGATCCGATCGTTGGATTGACGATCCGAGACCACCTATGGACTGAGGGAGAGGAGAGAAACATGATGGTATAATCAGATCTGGCAAATGTCACCTGCGACCGGCGGTCGGCCAATGTGCGCGGTAGTTCCGGCGGTGGCTCCGGTGAGCTTTGGAGATGATTCAACTTATAGCAGCTTCCTCATAAATTTTTGAAATTTTTGAGACACAGATAAGCTTCGGGTAAGATTATTTTCATTATTTCTCTGTCTGTGGAGCATAAATGCAGTGTTTCTTAAACAGGAAAAATTGGAGAAAAATTCTAAGAAAAATATATGATGAAAGTAAAATTATTTGGAGATATTTTATGGTGTTTGTTGAATTTTTGAGTGATTGTAGAATATTTTTGAAAAGTATAGATGGATTTTAGTTAGATTTTTAGCATGTGGGCATATAAGATTATTTGAAATTATGATATTTAAATTTTATATGTTTGGTTGAAGCTTGAGGATAGAGGTTTAAATATGTGAATATTTAATTGGGTTGAATTAAGAATATGTTAGCTGTTGGAAACTTATGGAATTGAGTAATATTCTTGAATAAAATATTCATGGGTGATTAGAAAATTACAATTACATTTGTAATAGTTTTATAACTTTATTAAGGACCGCGGGGTGAAATTTTAGAATTTTTAGAGCTTGTTTGAGTGGATTTTTACAAAATGTCAATTATAGGGACTAAAATGTAATTTTTAAGATTTTAAGTATTGCTTGGTTTGAAGAGCCTAGGAGGGGCCATATAATGATGATGAGATATGGGTTGAGTTTAAAAGTGCTATTTGAACCATTTTTGGCAAGTTGGGTAGGTCTCAGGTATAAGGGAAACTCTGCCAGATTTCTGGCATGAATTAGGCTGTCTATTGTCTCTTTAGAATTTTATTTTGACTTAGTACTAATAAATTTATAATATAATTATTTAGGTGATCGATGTCAGCTATTTTTCTCCATCCAGCAGCCACAATAGTCCTCGATGTACTGTGAGTAAAATATTAATTTTAATTATAATTTCGATATTATTATATGTTCAAGCATGCCCATGCATCACTTATAAATATGTATCTATGTAGTTAAATATTAGGCACGTTTTATATTACATTCATAATTAATGAAGTGCCATGGATGTTGTTTTGTGGTAATTTGGAGCAGTGTGTGCGTTGGCGTGCGTGTGGAATAGCATTGGATATGAACAGGACGGATAGACACAGTTTGAGAGACACTCGCTGGGACCCGATCCTTTATAGATAAGTCGGGGTAGACATGGCTTGAGAGACACTCGTTGGGACCCCGTATTTGGTTTATTAAGCGAAAGTGCGGCTTGAGAGACACTCGCTGGCAGAGGTTGGATTAAGAGGGCTGTATAGGAGATCAGCTCCCATATATGTACTGTCTGAACATTCCTGGGTGTGTGAGTGCTCCAAATTGCTGTTATGATATGAATTGTATGAAAATTATGATGATGTTGCATTTCATTCTACATGGTGCATTAGCTTTAGATAGCTATAGAAATCATACTTAAAATTGGTATTTTACTCTCTGAGTCGAACGCTCACTCCTGTTCACCTATTTTTTGAGGCTACAAGAAGAGTTCTTTTACAGAGCAACATGCTTTCTTCCTTGCAGGTTTAACGTCGGTTATTTAATTATTTTTATTATTTTTTCTAAATTTGAAATCTAGAACTCCGCATGTGTTAGCAGTAATATAGACCCTATTAGGAATTGTGTTAATTTAAATTCTTGAGGTTAATAAATAAATATTTGTATGATACTTAAACAATTTGTAAATGATGTAACTGGGTTGAGCTGTGCTCCCCTAATTTGAGTTTCTGATAATTATTGGGTTAAGTTGGCCCAGAATAAAATTATAATATTTTAATTTAAATTATTTCTATATGCATGTTGGGCATAAATTATGGGGCTAGTTATGGATTTGAAAACAGTAAGGCTTATTACGGGCCTCGGGGGCTTTATGCTGATCAAGGTCCCAGTGCCGGTCCGGCCCATAAATTGGGTCGTGACAGAAAAAATATTTTTTATGAAAATATTTTTTATTATTGATTGTAATGTTAACTAATAGTATATATTACCTTATCATCTTTGCCATTTTCTAATTCTAGTAAGTGACCCATTATTTTAAAGGGATCCATGGGTTCATTTGTGATTTCCATGGGACCATACACATGGATGTGTTTGTTCTATGTATTACACCTTTTCTTTACACTGCTTATGCAGTGTGGAACAGTGGAGTTTATTAAGAGAATGTGACTAATTGGGTAAATCAATTTACAAATTATAATTTTAAATTGATCTATTTATTTAAAATATTTTTAAAATTTATAAGTTATGCTTAATAATAATAATAATAATAATAATAATAATAATAATAATAATAATAATTTAGGAAAGAATAACTTTTATTTTGATGGATATAAAATAATTTGACAAAATATTATATTGTATTATCTGATTTAATTTTATAATTTCACTATATATCCTTATTGTATTCATATTCATGTTAAAAACTTTATTTTTTTGTAATAATTTAAATAAATTATTTATATTAATTTAAACAAATTTAAAAATCATTTTTATTAGTTTTAATAAAATATTTGTCTATAAAATAATTGTTTATTTAATTTAAAATTAAATTATATTGTAATATGATTGAAATATATTTTGCTAGTATTATAATAAAATATTGAATTAATATAATTTATTATTTTAAAAAAATTAGTACCTCTTTAGTCATTTTAATAATAAATGTACTTATAAATTATTTTTTTCACTAAATGTGTCAATTATTTAACAACAAGTTATAAGTACTTTAACTAAATACTTATGTACTTAAAATTTTAAATGCTTATAGACTTAAATTAGCTTATAAGCACTAGTTAAATTTTTATAAGTTAAGCTAACATCATCTAAATCTCAGTTTAAAACTCCTTGTATTCTAATAACTCTGGTTAAATTTCACCCACCATTCTTGAACTTTGATGATTATTTCAATAATGTTCTTAAATTTTAATTTGTATCACAAAAATCCTTCAACTTTAATTTAGTACTACAAAAAGCCCTTCATATCATTTTCCAATGGTATCTCAAGCAAGATGCTGACAAAGAGAGACGGTGGACAAAGGTAGGTATAATGTGTGTGTACTTTTGAGAGATAGAGAGAGGGAAGGGTAGCTAAGTAATTTTATTTATAAAACAGTTGACACTTTAGTAGATTAATCTGAAAATCTTTAATTTTATATCATAGTGATTTTTATAAAATCAAATTAAAATTCAGTAAGTTTTATGAAAGAAAATAAAGTTCGATGATTTTTATAAAAATACATATAAAGTTGAGTGACCGTGTGTAATATTTACACTAAAAAAATATGAATGAAATTTACATAAAAGTACAACTACTAAAACAATTAAAAATATTGATGGACCAATTAATAGTAAATTTTTAAAAAATACACTAAAATTTACAGGTAAAATTTTAAATTTTAAACATTTTAGAGGAACAAACAATAATTAAAAAAAAAAACTAAAATTTATATGCAAAATTTCAATTTTAAAAACTTTTGGGGATGGCTATGTACCCTTCAAAATCATACATGTAGTTACACCTCTTCTTTGCTTTTGCCAACTAACTGACGGGTGGATGGCAATTTTTAAGAGTCCATGGCATTCTTTTTTTAACTAATTTCCAATTTTCATTCACAAAATTAAGAGTTTTGGCTATCTAAGAGAAACACGAGAATGAAGGTGAGAACCCTGGCGAATAGAATAAAGGCCTTAGTAAAAACACGAGTGGAATTGGAAGCTTATCTTTGAAGGGAAAAAAAATTAAAGGAAACTAAGAGAGATTTCATAAAAATATAGGAATTAAAATAAAAATATAGAATATAAAGAAATTAAAATTAAATAATATAAAAATATTAATAAAATTTAAATAAAAATGCTGAGGTTGAAAAAAAAATAAAAATATAAGGGAATTAAATAAATTTTTCAAAAAATATATTAAAATCTATAGATAAAATTAGAGTAAACAGTGCTTTTCTTAAAAAAATATTAAAATATAGAAGCAAATATTTAATTTTAAAAACCTTTGGATGGCCAAGACCCATCAAAAGACCACCTAGTTCCCCCCCTATGTAAGTAGTTTAGCTGTCCATAGCATGGTAGGTTTGGCTGTTCGTCTTTGTAAATTTTCTTTAGGTGAGAATGACTTTTGTTGTATCGCATGTGCTTGTGTTCCCTCCCCAGGACTTTTGGATCTCACATCATTAATCCACTCTTTTCTCTGTTCTTCCACCTCAAAATGAGCTATTTCCAGTGAAAATATGTTTTTATACTGATGTTGATATATTAATCGATAATGAGGTCTGCTGATGTTTAATTTGCAAGGATCAGAAGCACATGTTTCTGTTAGCATATTGAATTTCAGGTATATATTTTATCATATTTGCTTATGGAAAGTGATATATCTCCTATATCATAAATATGTTTTTATACTGATGTTGATACATTAATCGATAATGAGGTCTGCTGATGTTTAATTTGCAAGGATCAGAAGCACATGTTTCTGTTAGCATATTGAATTTCAGGTATATATTTTATTGAATTTCAGGTATATATCACTTTCCATAAGCAAATATGATAAAATATATACCTGAAATTCAATATGCTAACAGAAACATGTGCTTCTGATCCTTGCAAATTAAACATCAGCAGACCTCATTATCGATTAATATATATATATATATATATATATATATATATATATATATATATATTTGACCCAGCAACTCGAGTTTTCAGATAGCCCATGAACCTAATCATATTTAATGGTTCATTCATGAGATTTTGTAAGACTCATTCAATAAAAGGAAAGAATTTTATATTAAAAATAAATAATCTTGATAGGATTATTAAATATAATAATACCTATAATTATGCACTATAAATAGAAAAATAATTCTATAATTATGTTAGCTAATAGTATCTATATAATTACATAGTTGACGTATCATAATTAACCATTCTCTATATTTTATATAAAGAGATCAAATCATCTGTAGAAATATATTCTTCTCCATAATCAATCTGATACACTATTCTCTCATATCAGCTCTAATTTGAGCGTTGGAGGGTCCTCACCAGGTCCTTACCCGGTGAACCCAATTATTTTTTGTTTTGCATATTCATATCCACAAAAAATTTTTATGAACCGCAACAGAAAATTATTTGTGTCGGTTTGAAATGTTGCAATTTTTGGTTTTACATAAAATTATGGAGAGTTAACATGCCTGAAAAAAAAAAAGCTAGAGCAGCTCGAGGCATCAATGAACTACGTACAATACTGAAAGATTAGCTTAACAAGTATATACACGAGAAAGAAAAATATTTATTACACAACTAATAGAAATAACTTAGTTTAACTATTTTGATTTAATGCTTTAAGAACTGAAAGTTATTTGAGTCAATTAAGCCTGTTGTTACTGTTGATAAATGTCGTACTGCCTGGCCTGGCCTTTGTATGCATGTTTCAGGACTTGAATACAGATAGAATACCTCTGGTTAGCCAACATCTTTGATGTGAAGATGCACATTTAGACGGAGAACCAGCGGCGACAGAGACTGGGACCATACTGCCGCTGCTGCTTTATATTTAAACAGCTAGTGGTGCCAAAACGAGATGCTGGTTTCATAATGACCCAGGCCCAGCTCCCATGAAAGGCTGCTCATCTTATCATCTAAAGACTAACTATTACTACAGTGACATGCCTGGTTCAAGGAACACAAAATTGGCCAAAAAATTCTCCTATAATTTTCTGTTAGTTTTAAATCAGCAGGAATAGATAAAGACTCCATTCTTCTCTTTGATGGCATTTCAGTTAGTGGTATTGACACCACCTAAGAAAACATGCACTTTCATTTGTTTTTCCTTTCATTTGTTTTCCCTCCCAATCATGTTGTAGGTTGAAAACCCAAGTTCAGGATTGTTTTATCCACCACTAATGGTCAAGCTTTTGCTGATAGATGGGAGATATTCAGCTCCCAACGCAGACGTAATGTAACATCTATAATCGAATTATCAATTGGGTTTGGCTTAATTTGTACACCTGGAGATAGCTCAAGAAAAAAGCAGAGGTAGGTGATTATTCTTCTTCCATTAGTATATTAAAACAACATCTGGAGATGAGAAACCACATACCAATGGATTCCAGGAAGCTAAGTTGGTTGGGATAGGAGAAAGAGAGGAATGATTGATTACAATGACAGGCTAGAACCAGCTCAACATACCATTGACAATTTGCATTCTGGAAGATCGAATCTTGATTAAGTTAAAATTCTCTCGCGTACTCAGCATATTCAAATCTGACTCTGCATCATATAATTTTTTGCTCAGTATGATGATCGTTATTATTCTCTGCTTATTCAAATACTAAGTTAATGTTGGATTTGACATAAATATATCCTCCTGCTAGTTCTTGCGTAATATCAGGGTTTGCATGTGAGGCGTCGGTGAATCTCTCTTCTATTACGCACATGCCTGCTATAACCCATATGATTAAATAGTATTTTTCTTGCTTCAAGTTGCAAGTAAACTTGCTGTTTATTTGACATATGTGTGAACTCTCTCATCCTAAAAGCAGAGAAGCACTTTTGTTGTTAGGTTAGTTTGGTTGGTATGTGGGATATGGCTAACAAATTAAAGTCAAAATCAATATGATATTAATTTACATTTGTTTCTAAGCAATTCCTATATAAGGCTCAATGATACAGGAGACGTTAGTCCATACAAAAACAAAAAGAGAAATAGTAGTATCTACATAGCGAAAGATGGAACTGAGAATTGCTGAAGGAAAGGCTTCTTCACCGAAGAGAGAAATCCGATCATTAAGAGCTCGAAATCATCGCAGTCTAAGGAACAATCTATTGGAATCCATTGCACAAGCTAACGTTGGAAGCGTAGTTTCTCAGGCGAATGAAGATGGGGTTGTGAGGATGAAGCTGCTCGTAAGAAAACAAGATTTAAGACAAATGCTGGAAATGATGAGATGTCAAGGCAAGAACAGTTCTCAACAGCAATCTTTTTCGCAAACTTCGTCTTTGTCTGTAGAACAACGGTTAAATCTTCTGCGGAAAAAGCACCTTTTACGAGCCAATAATGCAGCAGCAAAGGAGAGCCGCAGACGTTCTTGGTCTCCCGCCCTTCAAAGCATTCCTGAGGAGTACTGATTCTGAATTCTGGGAAGCCTAAATTGAATCCATTGTGAATCCAGAAAGACATTAGGCATGTTGAGACTCATTTGTTAAATAGGTGGGATCCATATATTTATGGCTTGATCCATGATTTACTAGATCTTGATAACTTTTGCTAAAATGTTCTTGCATTTTTTTGTTGAGCCTCCATGCTCTTTATCCAGTATTCTTCCTTCTAATGTTTATGGAGGTTTTTCACTTAACATATTTGGGTCCTAAATTGGATATAATGTAACACCCCTATTTGCATAGCTTGGTATATTTCACTGTTTCGGTGATCGGAGTCGGTCCGGACAATTAAGAGAATTAGAACCACATCTAAGACACTTAAATAAGCCATAAATACAAATAATTAGTAATTGCCAATTAGTTAAGTATAAATAAGAAAAACAGAACATAAGAAGTTAAACGAGCCGAGAGTCACAGCGATGGGTGACCTTCTCGGGAACGACTGCGAAGTCGATTTAAACTCAAATTTCGAACCGTAAAATGTGACGCTGCGGTCCTTAGGACCATTACGAACACAGTGGAAAAGAGAAAATCACGAAAAAGAATTGTTAAGTCAGTCAAATAATTAGGTCAGGGAGCCAGAAGAAATATTGAATTATTTGCAAATTGGGTTGAACCGGCGAGGGGCAATTTGGTCAATTGACCCTGAGAGCTGACTCCTGACCTAACTGTCAAATAAAATCGGAGAAAAGAAAATTTCGGAGTCGGGAATTAAATTAAAGAACTAATAAAAAAAAGAAAATGAAGAAAAATGAAAAAGTGTAAGAAGATGACATCATGCATGACATCATGCATGATGCCATAAATAGTATAATTAATAAATTCAATTAATTAGATATTTTGGTCTTTCATAAGATAAATATGCATAAAAAGGAAAAGAAAAGAAAAAGAAAATTTAAAAAGTTTATTACATCACCTTTATGACATCACCATGATGTCAAAAATAATTTTAATTTTCTTACCATAATTGACCAAGTCAATTAAGTGAAAATACACATAAAACTAACAAATTAAAAGAAAAAAAAGTCATTTTGGTCTTCTTCCCTTCCATTGTCGCCTCTCTCTCTCCCAAGTTCTCTCTCTCAAATTTTCCTCCATGAAAGCTTATTTTTAAGCTTTCTAAACACTAATTCCACCATAAATCCTTTAATTTTCTTGAAGAAAAATTATAAGAAAGTCTTGAAAGGAAGATTAGAAGGAGAAAAATTGAAGAAAATTGAGAGAAAGTGAAAGATTTGAAGATTGAAAATTCAAAGAAAGATTAGTAAGCCAAACTTGAAATTTCTAGTTGAATTAATTGTGTTTATAGTTCAATTAACTTAGAATTATGCTTAAAATGAAAAGAAATTAATTGTTGCAGGATTAAAGCAAAATTCATCCAGCTAGGGTTTTGATGCATGTGCATGAATTTGATGGACTTAAAGGTGTATGTGAGCTTGATTGAGTTAAAGAAGCATGTATATAGGCATTGAATTGGTTAAATGCAACAACTTAGTGAGTTAGGGTTTTGGACCTAGGGTTTGGGAGACAAAATTTGGAGAAATGGTGAAATGATGTATTTGATCTAGTTTGAAGTGAAAAATGGTAATTTGTTACCAAATGAAGTGTGTTGAAAGTGTTGGAGTTGAAACTAAATTCGGACTCAATGTGGTCATGCTGCCAGGTCCCTTTGGGTGACCAAAACTGAAAATTTACAAGTCCAATTGGTATGAGACCAATTGGAAATGAAAATAGACACTAAATGACACAATTTTCATTTAGGAAGCATGCCCAAAAAGTGACCAAAACCTAGTGAACAAATTGACCAAATTTGAGAAATCACAGTCTGCCTCTGCACAACCTGACCAAATGAACAGTATTTGTTCATTTGGTCATAACTCGAGCTAGGCAGGTCAAAATGACCTGAAATTTTACCAGTGGTTAGATGAGAAATAGATCTAAAACTTTCATGAAGAATACAAACCCAAATTCTGCCATTAACCAAGTCACTTGGCCACCCAAATTTGGTGACCTAAAACTGCTAGAACCAAAATTGCCCAGAAAATCTGGGTTGAGTCCAATCCGGCAGCCATGGTTCAAATGGCTATAACTTAAGCTACAAAACTCCAAATGGAGTGATTCAAAAAGGAGAATAAAGTTAAGACAATAGGGAACATTATCTATGAAGAAAGTTTTATCAAATTTCAACAGTAAAGTGACCAATAGAACAGTGCAACCTTAGACACCAAAACTGAAAATTATCAAATTTGCCTAAAAGACTTAGAATTTGAGTAAACAACCAAAACCCACAAATTTAGTTACCAAAATGTGGTATATGGGTGAAGTTGGAGTTCCCATACCTATTAAGCCTTAGAAAGTCAACAAATTGACTTAAATAGTGTAGTGAATAGTGACCCCGAAATGAAAATTTCCAAGAATGTTAGTTTAAGCATATTTGGGTTAGAATTAAGTATTTATGAATTAATTATTGGATTTATGCTAATTTATGTTACTGAAACACTGTGAAACTGTGTGTTTTAATGGAAAAGAACACCGGTAAAGAACCCGAGGAATCGAGTCAAGGCCGATAGGCGACTCGCATCAGGTTTGTGCACAATAACTTTAAATTATTGTTTTCCCACTGAAAACTTGATTTGTATGCATTGTATTAATTATAGGTTTTGAGAACTTTGGTGTTGCCACTTGTTAATGGAAATTTGATTTTAAAAATTGATTGTGTTTGTGCATAAAAATTTTTAAATTATAGTTTTCATAATGGAAATTGATTTGTTATAAATTGTGAATGCTTTTGTTCATTATGAATTTCGAGAATGTTGTGTCGCCTATTTTACAATGGAAATTTGAAATGAAAATTAATTATTGATTTATAGGAAATATTTGAACAATATGGTTTTGAATTTAGTTATGGCTTTGGAAATTTTATTTGAGAATTTGTGTGTTGCCTACTTTGGAAATAGGGATTTGAAATGAAGCTTGTTTAATTGTTGTATCAATGATAATTGAACATCATATTTTTAAATTGTTTTAATTCACACTTGGCATGACAATATTAATATGTTCCTCATCCACTTGTGGGGTGAGTTTGATATTTGATCAGTTTCCTCCCTCTCTGACTTTCCAGTCTAAGGGGCGAGTTTGGATGATTACTCATTAGCTAGCTAGCCACCTCCCTCATTGATTTCAATTAGTGAGGGTGTTTGCCTTGTCGTGATGTACACACGGCATGTTCGGAAATTTTGTGTCATGGCCTAAGTTGTGTTATTGTTTGGCAACACTATGTTTATTAAATTATTTGATCAAGTTGTGCTATATTAAGCTTTGAAAATTATGATTTGTTATAAATGTGGTTTGAGAAAAAAATTGTGAAATGCGATTATGAGATTTTTGAATGGTGATTTGTTCATAAATGTTTTATATTTTACATTTTATGCTTTATTGTGCACCATTGAGTATTTATATACTCAGCGATAGCTTTAACTTGCTGTCGCAGATAGAGAAAAGGACATAGCAGCAAAGCTAGCTGCTACAGTTAGAGAGGAGTACAATTGAAGAATTTCTGTACGAGTATTGTCTATACCATGGTAGTTTAGTTTGATGTAAATATGATAGTATGATAATATGCATATGTATCTCTGTAGTTTGAACAGTTGTACAAATAAAATTGAAATAATATTAGTTTTGAGATTTTGCATCTGTAAATTAACTTATGAATGTAAATTAAATATTTGAAATGCAATGTACATGAATTATGAAATTTTTTGAGTTATTAAATTTTGATGTGAAATTTGGATTTTGAGTTGAAGTGTTGCCATCGTTGTTGATTTGAAGTTTGGTGGTTGCAAATGAAGTTGTGATTGAGTAATATATTGGAAGTGTTTTTATTTTTAGGTTTTGAAGAACTGTTTTCTCAAAATACAGACGGCACTCTGCCGAAATTTTTGTAAAAATTGCGGAGATTTTAAATATCCAAAAATTTGATTTATGTTTGGACTCTAAATTAAGGTTTTTAATATTTAAAAAAAAAAAAATTTTACCCACCAATTCCAAAATGAACGAAAATTGTTTTAAAATCCCTTGTAGTATATTTAATGGGTTACCGGTAGGTGAAGTACGATAATTCATTAGGTGTACTATGGGAACATGTTACATCTTACGAGGAGTAGGGTGTGACATGTTTAGTGGTATCAAAGCCAAGGTTTTAAAATAAATTTTGAACTGTGAATTTGAAATATTTTGTCGGTAAATACAACTGCTCAAATATTTGATACATATGACATATTTACATCATGAATATGCACTAACGGAGGTCAACCTCCTTGTGTTTGTTGTCAGAGAGTAGAAAACTTCTGAAAAATGGAATGGAAGAGGGAGATCATTCCGTAGAGCAATCTATTGAGGTTGAGGCCAGAGGAGAGGCCCCAACACTCCAAAATGTGAGTGGGTCAGCCACTCCAGCTCCTCCTCAAGCACCACAGTTCCCTGCTCAGTTTGCACAGCAAATGGCTGCGTTCTTTCAACAAATGGTGAGAAATGTGCTGCCTCAAGCACAGACACAAGCACCTGTAGCACAACCACAGTCACTGGCTCGGCAATATGAGAAGTTAATGAAATTTGGGGCTATAGAATTCAAAGGAACAGTGGATCCACTGGAAGCAGAACAGTGGTTAGAGAGGATGGAACGGGTTTTCAGAAAATTACAGTGTGCTGAAGAGTTGAAATTTGAATATTCAATATCACTTATGCACGGAGATGCATATGAGTGGTGGAAGACCATCCCCTACAGTCTAGTAGAGCCACCAGTCCTCACATGGGCAGACTTTTTAAGGGAATTTAGGCAAAAGTGGGTCCCTGATACTTATGTAGACATGAAGCTGCAAGAGTTTTTAAGTTTGAAGCAAAGGGATAGAACTGTAGCAGAGTATGAGAGGGACTTTTCAAGGCTAAGCCATTATGCTGGAAGCTTAGTTTTCACCCCCAGAGACCAGTGTAAGAGATTTGAGGCTGGGTTGAGGCCTAGCTTGAGAATGCAAGTGGTAGGATTCAGACACCAGAATTTTTCTGAATTGATTTCACAAGCCCTGGAACTGGAAAGGATAGAATCAGAATGGGCAATGAAAAAGAGTACACAAGAGAAAGAGAAAACTGAAAAGGTTACTGGTCAAGCTACGGAGAGTGGCTATGGGAAAAGAAAACATTTTGGAGGATCTAGCTCGCTCGAATCGGGTAGAGGTATATCTTCTAGACAGAAACCATCCCAATCCAATCAACAAACTCAATAGACACGCAGAAAAACGCTGTCGGATCGACTTTGCGAGACTTGTGGTAAACCACATAGTGGAGTATGTTATAGAGCTGTAGGAGCATGTTTCAATTGTGGAGGGACTGGTCATTTTGCTAAGGATTGCATAAGTCCACGCCGTTATGGATCATTTACCGCGTCAAAAGGATCAGCTCAAGTTTCTACCCCGAAGAGTTCACCAGCAGTTGGTAGAGACAGAGGCAGAGGTAGGGGTAATACACCTGGAAGTCAGAGTACTGTGAATCAACCAGGACAAAGTGATGCTCTAGTGAGAGTGTATACTATGCGACAGAGGAATGAGGATGAAACTTCTAACATGGTTGCTGGTATTTTCTCGATTCTTGACTAAGATATGACTATGTATTAAAAAAAAAATAAAAATCAATTTTGATATGTTAGTGACTAGTCTTTTTAAAATTAATTTTGTAAGAGTTTGTCAGTGAAAAGTATTTGCTAGCACACAAGAATTTGTAAAGTTAATTAGTAAGCCTAATTATGTAAGGAAAGAGAACCTAAAAGTAAGTTATAGTAATATAGCTACCTTAGATGCGGGTAAAGGTATTACTGCTGATAGATGTCAGTGGGTACCATAATCAAAATAAGTTCAAGATATTAGTGAATATAAAAGAAATAAGATATAGGGAAGTTTGTTCTATTGAGATGTATCGTAGTAACTATACAATATTCTTGATGTTTGTGCTGTAAGCTGCAGATTCCAGCACTGAATTAGGATTTATTGTGTAGAGCTATGTACTACCCAATAGTACACAAGACTAAGAATAGTTGCAAACGGCATCTGTTTTGGTACAGTTATGATAAGATAAAGTTTTCTTATTGGAAAGGAGTTTGAAAATCCTAACCTGGGATTTAAAACTCTAAAGTTAGAATATTGAAAGGTTATAGTTCAGTACAAAAGAGAATAATGACTACACATCAGTGCAAAATAAGCTATAGAATATCGATAGATAAAAATAAATAGAACAGTAAGAAATGAGAAAAATACTAGATGAGAATTTGCCACCAGGGCAAACAACTTACTTAAGACACATAACGATATCTCGAACTATTTTATCAAGAAAGAAATAAGTTAAACCAAAGCAAACAAGATAGTACAAAATAGCACATAGGCCTTGGTCATAAATGGAGTGGTAAGATAATGGTTATGGACCTATGGCCAAGAAAGAGAAGACTACAAAGGAAAATAATTACTAAAACAACAGCAAGAAAAGACTAAAATATTCTAAACTAAACTGAAGATTACATTAAATGATTAAGAGATTTGATAAGAAAAGAGTAAAACTAAGTTCTCACCCATAGGATAACACGAGGTAAGCAATCGATGAGTAAATAATATTGGTTAAAGTACTAAGGAACCATCGTTCAGGCCAGGAAGCTACTTAGGAGTGTGAATAGGATATAAAGACACAACACTCACAACTGTTCAAAGACTGATACCGGGTAAAATTTCGAGGACGAAATTATTTTAAGGGGGGGAGAATTGTAACACCCTTATTTGCATAGCTTGGTATATTTCACTGTTCCAGTGATCGGAGTCGGTCCGGACAATTAAGAGAATTAGAACCACATCTAAGACACCTAAATAAGCCATAAACACAAATAATTAGTAATTACCAATTAGTTAAGTATAAATAAGAAAAACAGAACATAAGAAGTTAAACGAGTCGAGAGTCACAGCGATGGGTGACCTTCTCGGGAACGACTGCGAAGTCGATTTAAACTCAAATTTCGAACCGTAAAATGTGACATTATGGTCCTTAGGACCATTACGAACACAGTGGAAAAGAGAAAATCACGAAAAAGAATTGTTAAGTCAGTCAAATAATTAGGTCAGGGAGCCAGAAGAAATATTGAATTATTTGTAAATCGGGTTGAACCGATGACGGGCAATTTAGTCAATTGACCCCGAGAGCTGACTCCTGACCTAACTGTCAAATAAAATCGGAGAAAAGAAAATTTCGGAGTCGGGAATTAAATTAAAGAACTAATAAAAAAAAAGAAAAATGAAGGAAAATGAAAAAGTGTAGGAAGATGACATCATGCATGACATCATGCATGATGCCATAAATAGTATAATTAATAAATTTAATTAATTAGATATTTTGATCTTTCATAAGATAAATATGCATAAAAAGGAAAAGAAAAGAAAAAGAAAATTTATAAAGTTTATTACATCACCTTTATGACATCACCATGATGTCAAAAATAATTTTAATTTTCCTACCATAATTGACCAAGTCAATTAAGTGAAAATACACATAAAACTAATAAATTAAAAGAAAAAAAAAGTCATTTTGGTCTTCTTCCCTTCCATTGCCGCCTCTCTCTCTCCCAAGTTCTCTCTCTCAAATTTTCCTCCATGAAAGCTTATTTTTAATCTTTCTAAACACTAATTCCACCATAAATCCTTTAATTTTCTTGAAGAAAAATTATAACCAAGTCTTGAAAGGAAGATTAGAAGGAGAAGAATTGAAGAAAATTGAGAGAAAGTGAAAGATTTGAAGATTGAAAATTCAAAGAAAGGTTAGTAAGCTAAACTTGAAATTTCTAGTTGAATTAATTGTGTTTATAGTTCAATTAACTTAGAATTATGCTTAAAATGAAAAGAAATTAATTGTTGCAGGATTAAAGCAAAATTCATCCAGTTAGGGTTTTGATGCGTGTGCATGAATTTGATGGACTTAAAGGTGTATGTGAGCTTGATTGAGTTGAAGAAGCATGTATATAGGCATTGAATTGGTTAAATGCAACAACTTAGTGAGTTAGGGTTTTGGACCTAGGGTTTGGGAGACAAAATTTAGAGAAATGGTGAAATGATGTATTTGATCTAGTTTGAAGTGAAAAATGGTCATTTGTGACCAAATGAAGTGTGTTGAAAGTGTTGGAGTTGAAACTAAATTCGGACTCAATGTGGTCATGCTGCTGGCAGCATGACTAAGGTCCCTTTGAGGGACCAAAAATGAAAATTTACAAGTCCAATTGGTATGAGACCAATTGGAAATGAAAATAGACACTAAATGACACAATTTTCATTTAGGAAGCATACCCAAAAAGTGACCAAAACCTAGTGAACAAATTGACCAAAGTTGAGAAATCACAGTCTGCCTCTGCATAACCTGACCAAATGAACAGTGTTTGTTCATTTCGTCATAACTCGAGCTAAGCAGGTCAAAATAACCTGAAATTTTACCAGTGGTTATATGAGATATAGATCTAAAACTTTCATGAAGAATACAAACTCAAATTCTGCCATTAACCAAGTCATTTGGCCACCCAAAATTGGTGACCTAAAACTGCCAGAACCAAAATTGCCCAGAAAATTTGGGTTGAGTCTAATCCAGCAGCCATGGTTCAAATGGCTATAACTTGAGCTACAAAACTCCAACTGGAGTGATTCAAAAAGGAGAATAAAGTTAAGACAATAAGAAACATTATCTATGAAGAAAGTTTTGCCAAATTTCAACAGTAAAGTGACCAATGGAACAGTGCAACCTTAGACACCAAAACTGAAAATTATCAAATTTGCCTAAAAGACTTAGAATTTGAGTAAACAACCAAAAGCCACAAATTTAGTTACCAAAATAAAATGTGGTATATGGGTGAAGTTGGAGTTCCCATACCTATTAAACCTTAAAAAGTCAACAAATTGACTTAAATAATATAGTGAATAGTGACCCCGAAATGAAAATTTCCAAGAACGTTAGTTTAAGCATATTTGGGTTAGAATTAAATATTTATGAATTAATTATTGGATTTATGCTAAGTTATGATACTGAAACACTGTGAAACTATGTGTTTTAGTAGAAAAGAATACCGGTAAAGAACTCGAGGAATCGAGTCAAGGCCGATGGGCGACTCGCATCAGGTTTGTGCACAATAACTTTAAATTATTGTTTTCCCATTGAAAACTTGATTTGTATGCATTGTGTTAATTATAGGTTTTGAGAACTTTAGTGTTGCCACTTGTTAATGGAAATTTGATTTTGAAAATTGATTATGTTTGTGCATAAAAATTTTTAAATTATAGTTTTCATAATGGAAATTGATTTGTTATACATTGTGAATGCTTTTGTTCATTATGAATTTCGAGAATGTTGTGTCGCCTATTTTACAATGGAAATTTGGAATGAAAATTAATTATTGATTTATAGGAAATATTTGAACAATATGGTTTTGAATTTAGTTATGGCTTTGGAAATTTTATTTGAGAATTTGTGTGTTGCCTACTTTGGAAATGGGGATTTGAAATGAAGCTTGTTTAATTGTTGTATCAATGATAATTGAACATCATATTTTTAAATTATTTTAATTCACACTTGGCATGACAATATTAATATGTTCCTCATCCACTTGTGGGGTGAGTTTGATATTTGATCAGTTTCCTCCCTCTCTGACTTTCGAGTCTGAGGGGCGAGTTTGGATGAGTACTCATTAGCTAGCTAGCCACCTCCCTCATTGATTTCGATTAGTGAGGGTGTTTGCCTTGTCGTTATGTGTACACGGCATATTCGAAAATTTTGTGTCATGGCCTAAGTTGTGTTATTGTTTGGCAACACTATGTTTATTAAATTGTTTGATCAAGTTATGCTATATTAAGCTTTGAAAATTATGATTTGTTATAAATGTGGTTTGAGAAAAAAATTTTGAAATGCGATTATGAGATTTTTGAATGATGATTTGTTCATAAATGTTTTATATTTTACATTTTATGCTTTATTGTGCACCATTGAGTATTTATATACTCAGCGATAGCTTTAACTTCTTTATCATGAGATAGAGAAAAGGACATAGCGACAAAGCTAGTCACTCTGATTAGAGAGGAGTACAATTGAAGAATTTCTGTACGAGTATTATCTATACCCTGGTAGTTTAGTTTGATGTTAATATGATAGTATGCATATATATCTCTGTAGTTTGAACAGTTGTACAGATAAAATTGTAATAATATTATTTTTGAGATTTTGCGTCTGTAAATTAACTTATGAATGTAAATTAAATATTTGAAATGCAATGTACATGAGTTATGAAATGTTTTGAGTTATTAAATTTTGATGTGAAATTTGGATTTTGAGTTGAAGTGTTGCCATTGTTGTAGATTTGAAGTTTTGTGGTTGCAAATGAAGTTGTGATTGAGTAATATATTGGAAGTGTTTTTATTTTTAGGTTTTGAAGAACTGTTTTCTCAAAATACAGACGGCACTCTGCTGAAATTTTTGTAAAAATTGCGGAGATTTTAAATATCCAAAAATTTGATTTATGTTTGGACTCTAAATGAAGGTTTTTAATATTTAAAAAAAAAAATTACCCACCAATTCCGAAATGAACAAAAATTATTTTAAAATCCCTTGTAGTATATTTAATGGGTTACCGGTAGGTGAAGTACGGTAATTCATTAGGTGTACTATGGGAACATGTTACATCTTACGAGGAGTAGGGTGTGACATATAATGAGAAGGTCTAGTAGGCCTAGATTTAATTTGTACCTAACTTGTTAAGTTTTTTTTCTAATTTTTCTTTTTTATAAAATGATTAATTTCAAATATATACACATATTCTAACATTTTAATGTAGATTTAGAATTTCATTTAGTGAAAAAATGCATTTATTTGTATTCTTTGGAATCTCATCTCACTAATAAAATCAATCAATTTTATTTTGTACTCTCCATCCATTTCATGTATTTTTTTAAATTTATACACAAAAATTAAGAAAATGATTAGATAACCTCAATTTTATAAGAAAAATACTAATAATTGATTAAAGTATCCTTATATTTAATTAAGATAGAGAAAAATAATAAGTAAGAGGTAAATACATTTGGGGATAACAATAAATAAGGGTAAAGTAAAAAAAATAATTAATATTTCTTTAATTTTCTAAAAAAGTAAATAAAGTGGGATAAATTAAAAAAAAATACATAACTTACAATGGAATGGAGAGAATATTGTACATCATCTATTAGTTGAGTTCGATATTCTTTATGCTCTAATTACTTCACTTTGAAAGTTAAATCAAGCGCTCATTTAATTAATCAAACACTTTAAATTAGTGGTTTTGCCATGTGAAACTTAAAAGAGTTTTCATTTTCCTATTTTTTAATGAGATAAATAGTTTTCATACAAGAAAATATATAAAGGATAAAGTCATTAATAATTAACGAAATATAAAAATTATAATTATTGTGTAAAATCTTGCAAGTGTTATTAAGTAATAAAATGATGGGTAGGGTATTGTTTCCATGATGACCATTTTAAGTACCAATCTATACAATAATTATAATTATTTAAACTATTAAAATCGAAACACATGATTAAATTAAAACTAACTATCACTAAAGATAAATATAAACTAATTAAATAAATTGAATATCAATGAATTAAATCATTCTAGAGCTAGGGTTTACATTTCAATCAATTATATACTTAATTCAATTCATTCAATGAATAGGAAATTATCACTTTGAAAGAAATTAATTTTAAGTTGTCTTAAATCCTCTCTCAAGACACTCAAGCTATATTTTAATCAACTCAAACCCTACTTTCATAGCTATTAAATTAATTAAAATTCATTATATTTTTTTATTAATTATTAATTCCACATAAAATTCTAGCCTATTTCTAAATCAAGAATGCTAAGTTCAAAATCTTGTTTTTTCAATATGAATCTTCACCTTTCAGTCCTTCAATTAATATCTAGAATCAATACTAAATGGAGCTCAACATAAAGTATGCATTAAAAGCATAAGAGATTGAATCAAAGAAGAAATCTCAATTTATTAAATAAAATCAAACCAAATCTATAATTGAATTGAAAGTGTTACATTCCTAATTCTCGAATTAAAAAACTACGCACACCTGGTGAGTTTAACAATCAAGTTTATAAAATAAAAGAGAAAACGTATGAGAAGAAATGGAATGAAAGAACCTAGATGGAGAATTGCAGCCTTGGACTTTTGAAATTTCAACTGAAAATCCCTTCTAGCAATCTTGCGAATTCGTTTCTCCTTTTGCCTCTCTCGAAGGTAATATGCTCTCTTGAATGTAAATTGGTTTGCCCTTTGAAACCCTAATTTATTGTATTTGTATCTGGTATAAAACCCTTATTTTAGAGTTCAAATAGCCTTAGGAGTCCTCACGGAACTAGTGAAAATGAAGAAAAGTTGAGTTAGAATTCAACCTCTGAGTCATTACACGGCCCGTGTAGTGCTACACAAATCTACCCAGTGTAACTCACTAAACCTCGAATTTTCAGGTTTTTTATAGCTCTGAAGATTATACGGGACAAGGGAAATTACACGAGTCTAGTTACACAGGCCTTGTAACTTAAAATCTTCAAGAACTGGTTTACATGGGCCATGTAATTTGTTGCACACCTGGTGTAATCTTCAATGAACTTCAAAACTATATTTTAATGCTCTAACTTCTCTCCAATTCCTTACATGCCTTTCCAAACTATCAAAACATACCTAATAAATTCCAAAAACATGTGATCAAACCCAATTTAAACAAATCTCAAAAGATAACTAAAAACATATAAAAATAAAACAATAATTAACTAAATATGAACAAAATGTAATGAATATGATTCCTAAATGCCTATATGATGTGACTACATCAATAAGCTATATATATATAAACTATATTGATGTTAAATACATTAGAAAAGCTGATCCAACTAATGATCTTTTGGCAAATTTGGAAAAGATTAAGTTTCCATTGAGAATCACTACATTTTAGCAGGTGATTAAGGCAACCACTACTCATTTGGAGGAATTCAATTTAGGATGTATTTGGTAGAAGGTTAAAAAATTAAGGGTTAAATATTATCCTTTTAAATTAAAACCTTTAAATAGGGTAATTATTAATCTAGTTCCCTCAAAGTTAATATTAACCTCTCAAAAAAGCATAACTAGTAATTAGGTGAAAAGTCAATTTAGTTTTTTAAAGTATCAAAATAACATTAATGAGAGGTTAAAAGTTATAAATGTTATTTTTGTGACTTGAATTTTGGATATATATTTTTCAATTTGTGTGTGCGCCTTAGATTTGCATGCTTATTGTAACAAACTGGTATCAGAGCTTTGTGCGCAAAACCTAGGGTTTACTAATGGCGTCGTCTTCAACGAAGTATGAGATGGAGAAGTTTGATGGTGGATCAAGTTTCAGTTTGTAGAAGATTAAAATTAAATCTTCCTTGATCCTACAAGGTCTATGGAAGGCAATCGATGATAACTTTCCAAAAGGTATGAAAGAGGCAGAGAAGGCTTATCTAAAGGAGAGAGCCTTGAGTGCGATTTTCATGAGAGAAACTAATAATGTCCTACACGAGATTGATGGTGAAAGCTCAGCATCTGCGGCATGGAAGAAATTAGAGGAGTTGTACTTTACTAAATCGCTAACCAACTGCCTGTATCTGAAGAAAAGGCTTTACAATCTAAGAATGAGCGAAGGTACGTCTATTAAAGAACATCTGGATGAATTCAATTCAACCATTATGGACCTGAAGAATATTGATATTGAGATTGATAGTGAGGATCAGGCCCTTATTGTATTATGTTCTTTGCCACCGTCCTATAAAACTTTTGTTGATACTATGTTGTATGGGAAAGATAATATTTCACTAGACGATGTTAGTAATTCTCTAAAATCAAAGGAGTTAAAAAAGAAATTTCCAGATAATAGAGAAAGATTTGAGGGGGAAGGTTTGGTGAGCAGGGGAAGAACACATTCAAGGGAGGCTTCTTCCAGCAGAAAGAAATCTAAGGCCAGATCTAAATCAAGAATGAAAAAGGCCAACTGTTTTGAGTGCGGAGTGCAAGGTCACCATAGGAGAGACTGTCAAAATAAAAAGGGAAAGCAACCAGAAAGTTCTGCGAATGTGGTTAATAGTTTTATTGATTCTGATGGTGATGACAGTGCTGGAAAAATTTTATCCATTAGTTCAGATCATGGACAAAATTTTTGGATTCTTGATACTGGTGCTACTTATAACATGTGTCCACACAGAAACTGGTTTGTCACTTATAAACAGATGAGTAACAAGGTATTTCTGGGCAATGATTGTGCATTATCTATTAAAGGAATTGGTAATATCAAATTGAGGATGTTTGATGGTGTTGTCAGAACTATAGAGTGTTGGCATGTTCCAGGACTAAAAAGGAACTTTATTTCTTTTGGGACACTTGACTCTCATGGATTCAGATACCATGCAGAGAATGGAGTTCTCAAAGTGTGCAAGGGCTCTATGGTACTCATGAAGAGCAGTTTGGTTTCAGGATTGTATTTTCTTCAGGGCAGTACAGTTTTAGGGTAAGCTGTAGTAGCATCTAGAAGCAATAATCAGAATCAGACTTAATTGTGGCATAAGCGTCTTAGTCATATGAGTGAAAGAGGATTATCTGTGTTAAGCAAGCGAGATTTATTGGACGGGCAGAAAATAGAATCTATGGACTTTTGTGAACACTGTGTGTTTGGCAAACAGACTAGGGTGAAGTTCGACAAAAAGGCAGTGTGCAAGACCAGAGGAACGGTGGATTATATCCACTCAGATCTATGGGGTCCTAACAGAATCCCTTCCAAGAGCGGTGCCAGGTACTTCATGACTTTGATTGATGATTACTCTTGGATGGTGTGGGTGTATTTTCTGAAAACAAAAGATGAGGCATTTTCAACCTTTGTAAAGTGGGAGATGATGATTGAAAAGCAGACAAAAAAGAAGGTCAAGCGTCTTAGAACTGATAACGGATTGGAATTTGCAATCGTGAGTTCGATGTATTCTACAGCAATCAAGGTATAGTGAGACATCACACTTGTACAAGGACAACACAACATAATGGTATTGTAGAATGCATGAACAGAACGCTTTGTGATAAAGCACGAAGCATGCTCTCACATTCAGGATTGGGAAAGGATTTCTGGGGTGAAGCAATTAATACAGCCTATTTCTTGGTTAATAGATCTCCATCTACAGCTATTGAGTAAAAAACTCCTTTTAAGATCTGGTCCGATTCACCTGCTGATTACTTTCAGCTGAGAGTATTTGGCTGCCCTGCTTATGCTCATATAAGAGATGGTAAGCTTGAGCCGAGGGCAAGAAAATGCATATTTCTAGGGTATGCATCTAGAGTGAAAGGCTATAGATTGTGGTGCAATGATCCAAAGTCTCCAGGATTAATTATCAGTAAGGATGTGACATTTAATGAGTCTGCTTCATTAGATAGTCAGAGGGAGAAGTCAATAGTAGAATCAAATCACGGTGTCAAAGAACAGGTGGAGCTTGATATTGATATTTCAGCAGTTCAGTCTAGTGATTCAGAGGATGAGGTACAAGATCCTAATCAACAAGAGGATGCACCTGAGCAACAGTAACAGGAACCATATAGCATTACAACAGGTAGAGAGAGAAGACAGATTAGATCACCATAGAGATATGCATATGCAGATCTAGTTGCGTTTGCCTTGTCAGTTGCTGAAACAGTTGATGTGCATGAACCCAACAATTATAGAGAAGCTATTTCTTATTCAAATGTAGATCAGTGGGTCGGTGCTATGATTGATGAAATTGAATCTCTTCACAACAATCAAGCTTGGGAGCTTGTAACATTGCCTAAGGGACAAAAAGTGGTAGGTTACAAATGGGTATTCAAGAAAAAGGAAGGCACTACAGGGGTTGAAGCACCTCGATATAAGACACAGTTGGTAATAAAAGGCTTTACTCAGAGGGAGGGAATTGACTTTAATGAAGTGTTTTCTCTAGTTATGAAGCACAGTTCTATCAGAGTCTTACTTATTATGTTTGCTCTTCATGATCTAGACCTTAAGCAACTAGATGTGAAGACAGCATTTTTGCATGGTGAGTTAGAGGAGCAAATTTATATGAGTCAGCCTGAGGGATTTGTCATTCCAAGTATGGAAAACTGTGTTTGCTTGCTTAAGAAATCTTTATATGGTCTGAAACAGTCTCCTAGGCAGTGGTACAAAAGATTTGAATCATTCATGGTTCATAATGGCTTTAATCGTAGTTCATATGATAGTTGTGTGTATCATAAGAAGCTTTCAGATGATTCCTTTGTTTATTTACTGTTGTATGTAGATGACATACTTATTGCTACTAAAAGCATGTCACA
The DNA here is from genome assembly GCF_030052815.1 of Hevea brasiliensis. Classification (NCBI taxonomy): domain Eukaryota; kingdom Viridiplantae; phylum Streptophyta; class Magnoliopsida; order Malpighiales; family Euphorbiaceae; genus Hevea; species Hevea brasiliensis. The sequence goes on from NC_079493.1 coordinate 103,662,643, forward strand.
AATTAACATTCTGAAAAAAGCAGTTGAGTGATGAGTTTGAGATGAAAGATTTGGGTGTTGCAAAGAAGATATTGGGAATGGAAATTACCAGCGATAGAATTGTTGGGAAGCTTTTCTTGTCTCAATAGGCCTATGTTGAGAAAGTGCTTAAGCGTTTCAACATGAATAATGCTAAGCCTATGACTGTTCCGTTTGCTGCCCATTTTAAGTTATCTGCAGACATGTCACCCAAAACAGATGAGGAGATGGAGCATATGTCTAGTATTCCCTATTCGAGTGTTGTTGGTAGCATTATGTATGCTATGGTATGCACCCGACCTGACATTTCGCATGCAGTTAGTGTTGTGAGTAGATACATGGCGTGTCCTAAGAAGAATATTGGCAAGCAGTGAAATGGATTTTAAGGTATTTGAAGGGTACTACAGATGTTAGTCTAACATTTTACAGGGCCAAGATGAGTGATTCAGTTGTTGGCTATGTGGATTCACATTTTGCAGGGGACTTAGACAAGAAGAGATCTTTGACAGGTTATTTGTTTACTCTTTCTGTAACTGCTATCAGTTGGAAGGCAACATTGCAAGCTACAGTTGCTTTGTCTACCATAGAGGCTGAATATATGGCCTTAGCAGAGGCAGTAAAGAAAGTTTTATGATTACAAGGTTTAGTGGGTGATCTTGGGTTGATGCAGAACAAGGCGACGGTGTTTTGTGACAGCTAGAGTGCAATACATCTCATAAAAAATCAAATTTACTATGAGCGAACTAAGCACATTGATGTGAGATATCACTTCATTCGGGATAATGTATCTCAAGGGATTGTAGTTGTGCAGAAAGTCTCTACACATGATAATCCAGCAGATATGATGACCAAGGGAGTCCCGGTCAACAAGTTTAGGCATTGCCTATGTCACGACCCAACCTATGGGCCGGACCGACACTAAGACCTAGGCCAGCCTAAAGCCCCCGAGGCCCATAGTAAGCCTAACTATTCCTTAACCCATAACCAAGCCCACAATTTAGGCCCAATATGCATATAAAAATAATTTAAATTAAACTGTTATAATTTTATTTCGGGCCATCTTAGCCCAGAAATCATCAGAGACTAAAATTAGGGGAGCTCGGCTCAACCCTGTTACCTCATTTTACAAACTGTTTAAATAGCATATAAATCTTCATTTATTAATCTGAAAAATTTAAATTACACGATTCCTAATAAGGTCCACACTATTACTAACACATGCGGAGTTCTAGATTTTAAATTTAGAAAAGAGAGTAAAACAATTAAAATAACCGACGTTAAACCTGCGAGGAAGAAAACAGGTTGCTCTGTAAAATAACTCCTCCTGTGGCCTGGAAAAATATTGAACAAGAGTGAGCGTTCGACTCAGAGAGTAAAATATCAATTTTAACCATAATCTCTATAACTATCTAAAACTAATGCATCCTGTGGAGTGAAATACAACATCAACAATATTTTCACATCATAACAGCAAAAAGGTAATTTGGAGCACTCACACACCCAATAATATCAATCATAATATATGGGAGCTGATCCCCTATACAGCTCTCTTAAATCCAACCTGGTGCCAGCGAAGAACTCAAGCCGGACTTTCGCTTAATAAACCAAATCGGGGTCCCAACGAAGAACTCAAGCCGTGACTACCCGTCCTATCCATAGTCCACACCACATCACACGCACGCCAACGCATGCACGCTGCTCCAAATTACCACAACAACATACATGGCACTTTCACAGTTATGAATGCAACATAAATCGTGCCTAAAGTATATATACATATAAGTGATGCATGGGCATGCTTGAACATATAATAATAGTGAAATTACAATTAAAATTAATATTTTACTCACTGTACACTGATGACTATTGTGGCTGCTGGATGCAGAAAAATAGCTGACCTCGATCACCTAATAATTAAATTATAAATTTATTAGTACTAAGTTAAGATAAAACTCTAAAGAGGCAATAGACAGCCTAATTAATGCCGAAAATCCGGCAGAGTTTCCCCTATACCTGGGACCTACCCAACCTGTAAAAAGGCTCAAATAACACTTCTAAATTCTCAATTTCCACAATCACATCTCATCAATATCACATGGCCCCCCCTGGGCCCTCCAAATCAGACAATACTCAAAATCTTAAAAATTACGTTTTAGTCCCTATAATTGACATTTTTCAAAAATCCACTCAAACAAGCTCTAAAAATTCTAAAATTTTGCCCCACGGTCCTTAATAATATTATAAGGCTATTGCAAAATGAATTGAAATTTTCTAATCACCCATGAATATTTTATTCAAGAATTTTACTCGATTCCATAAGTTTCCAACATCTAACATATTCTTAATTCAACCCAATTAAATATTCACATATTTAAACCTCCATCCTCAAGCTTCAACCAATTATATAAAATTTAATTATCTTAATTTCAAATAATCTTATATGCCCATATGCTAAAAATCTAACTAAAATCATCTATATTTTTCAAAAATATTCTATAATCACTCAAAAATTCAACAAACACCATAGAATATCTCCAAATAATTTTACTTTCATCATATATTTTTCTTAGAATTTTTCTCGAATTTTTTTCTGTTTAAGAAACACTGTATTTATGCTCCACAGACAGAGAAATAATAGAAATTGTCTTACCCGAAGTTTATCTGTGTCTCAAAAACTCCAAAAATTTATGAGGAAGCCTCTGGAAGTTGAATCATCTCCATAGTCCACCGGAGCCACCGTCAGAACCACCGCGCACGGTGGCCGGTCGCCGGTCGCCGGTCGCCGGCGACATTTGCCGTATCTGATCATACCACCATGTTCCTCTCCTCTTCCTCAGTCCATAGGTAGTCTCGGATCACCGATCCAACGGTCGGATCGTCGTAGATCTGACGAAAAAGATTGAAAAATCCGAAACTTCTCTCCTCCATATCTCACTCATCCGACCTCTATTTGTTGCAAAATTGGTATCAAAAGAAAGGTCTCGGAACAAGCTTTTCCAACGCCACCTGAATCGCCTCGATCGGACGTCGGATGAAGCAGGAATCGCGCCGGAAATCTGCTGCCCACTGTGAGCGCATTTTCTCTCTCTTCTCCCTCTCTTGCCGCCGTTTCTAGTGGTTATGGCCATCGCCAGAGGGTCGCCTGCCGGGTGGGGAGCTGCTCGGGAGATCGCCGGCCGGTCACTGGAAAAAGAAAGAAGAAGAAGAGAGGGAAGGAGAGGAGAGAAAAGAGAGAATGGGGGGGGGGGGGTGTCCTCCTCCCATTTTTCACTTTTTTTTTTTAATGTTTGGCAGTGACAGTGGAAACCCACTGTCACACGCCAAACTCAAATCACCTTTTTTTTTTTTTTCTTCAGGGTTGTTACATTCTTCCCCCCTTAAGAAAAATTCGTCCTCGAATTTTTGAAGAAACAAGAGATATGGAAAAGAAGATTATCGGAACAAGTGCAATCATTACTCCTCCAGCTATGCAGAGATTGGTAAAACATTTATTCTTCAAACACTTTGTATATTATATATGACATTTACCGCTCTCTGATTCTACTATAGTGTCCTATTTGTCATCTCTTATCTCTTGGCTATTCACTGACCATTCTTCTGACACCTCAGGTATTCATTATAACCCTATTACTCTCGACTTGATCTTTGATAACTTTAATTAACTTTGGCGCTTACCTCACTTTTATTATGCCCTAACGTGTCTCTTGGTGACTTCAGTCCTTATTCCTTTGTTTCGATAATCTTTGTTTTCTCAAAACATAACTTATGTTCCTTACCCTATTATGTTCTATAAGATGTTTCCTGTAGCACCTATCACAGGTATCTTATTCTAAATCTTTACTTGTCCTTTGACCTCAATGGTCAGCACCTATGCATCTTGTTCAAGATTCTCACTCTTCTTATGACCTCAGTGGTCAATACCTATAAATCTTTTCACTCCCATGATACTTCAAATTTTTCAATCTCTTTTGTGTCATTACTATGGTCTTTAGACCAACCTTTGCCCATCTTATGTAACTGGTCAGGTAGAGTCTCCTCCAAGGGCCAAGTGTATCATTTATCAATATTGGAAAGTGGACTGGGTCTCTCCTTCTAGGTAACAAAAGTGTTTATATTCTCTGACAACTCAATCCATGCGACTTTATCAATTCTCACTCCTCCTCTGGAATGAGAATATATAGACTTCTTCCTAAAACTTCTTAGTATGTGGCCTACTTCTGTCACATTGGCATTCAGATCGAGGCTCTACTACTCCTTTAATCTATCCTCTCATAATAACTTGTTTTAAACATCTCTCAGTGTGTTCCTAGCATACCTATCCCTTCTTATCCTCATCATTATAACTAGCTCTACCGAGCTTTCTTCTTGTCCTTTGGATCTTATCCACTTCCTTTTTCCTATTTCTAGTATTGTTGATATCTTTTCAACCTGCTGTACTTATTCATTAATCTTAGTCCTATTTCACCCTTACACCTTTTTCCTTCAATGATATCCATCCCATCATCAACTTTAACTTTCATTTTATTTCTTAGTCTTATCTTGATTACTAGTTTCATTACTTCGAGAATTCTAACCCTATGATTTACTCCTACCAGCACATTCTTCACCTTATGTAACACTTATAATTACCCATAGAAAATTCTTCTTGTATCCCCTTTTTTCAACTTAACTATCAGAACATTATCATTCCCTACCAGCCTTAGTAGGAAATTGCTTATCCTGGATGAATATGAGCCCCCGAAACTATAAGTTCCATCTGAACTAACACGGCTATGGAAAATGTGTGCCATGCCTTAATTCTAAACAAGATACTTCATATGTTCATTCTCCTTAATATAATCACATATACTGCCCATAGCTTTCCAAACTCCAGCCTCAACTTTTCCCATTAGTAACAATTTCATTTATTAAAACTCGTTCATAAATAGTACTTCCTCTAACTCATAGTTTAAAACAGTTGCAAGCCTTGGTAGCTAACTCAATTTAACTCCTGTCACTACTCTGATCGTCCTTTCATACTTAACACTAGGTATGTACTTACTGTCATTCTCATATCAGGAAACTGTGTATGAATTGGTGCCTACCAAACTCTCAAATAACTAGGTCTCCTGGATTCAGTCTCTGTTCCTTATATAACCCTCTAGAACCAAAAGCACAAGCTAAACTTAAAAAGAAAGAAAAATATCCTCTTATATTTAATTACGCCTGATTGTCCATATAACAACGTTTAACCTATGTTTCTCGGTTTTTCTCTCCAAATTTCATCCCCTCCTAGCACAATTGTGCTCTACCCATAATGCATCATCTGCATGAACCCTTTACCGTACCATTGTCCTTCCTGATATAATATTTTATAATTTATTAACTTTACTTATACTCGACCTATGATTCATATCTCTCATCGTTTATATTGTGCCCTTAACTTTTGTTGATTCCTGAAAGATCTCTCTTACTCATAGATTCTTCCAACACTAATTCCACCCTTATCTATGGTCATTAATTTGATGCTTGAACTTTTTAGTGATTTATAACCACCCAGACTTGTCACTTTTCATTCTACCCCTAATGTTGTTCTCTGTTCTCGCTTCACTACTAAGTGAGTCTGTTGATCACACTAAAGACGTTTGCCTGACATTCATAACGAACCTCTAACTACCTTCTCACTATCTCAAAAGTCTAACCTAAAGCCTATGTGTCATTATCTATAATTCTTTCCACTCATCATACCTATTCAATCCCTTAGATTAACTTTTATTCAACTTACTACTTACTAACTTCTTTTTCTCTACCTAATTAGATAGTCCGCAATATCATCGCACACCTTCTACTTTTTGCTCATTATTATTGTAGTCCTCGCCTAATCTTCTTGATACTATTAACAAGTTAAAAGAATCTTGCCCCATTACTATCCACTTCACTTTAGAAATAGAGAATAAATAAAGTATGATCCAATCATGTAACTCCAAACTCTATATTTTAGCCCCTGGCACTACCTCAACTACATCATGCTATGAGTATCACATTACTAGATTCTATATCTCCATCACTATTCTCACTAATGTGGTCCCATTTTGGGTTCTCCGTCCTTGCCATTTATGTAACACCCTCCCAGTAGCAACTCCGTACATTCTACTATTCCGGTGACCAATGTCTGTCCGGACAGCTAGAACGTCCGGAAAAATATTTAAACTAAAGAGAGCAACCATAATTAACTCAAATACTAATCAGAAAAATTTAGGAAAAATTTTAGAAATAAAATACAACCAAGTTAAATGAGCTGGTGCCCTAGCGATGGGTAACCTAGTGAGAAGTTGCGATTCTCGCAACTAGGAGCCCTAGACCCAGGGAAAAAATTATAAAATAATTTTTGGGACTCCAGAGAAGGGTCATTGAGGTTTTTATGGCATTACAATGCCAAGGAAATGCTTAGAAAAATTTTTCAATCAAGATGCATAATTTTGGCCCGGTAAGCCAAATGGAGGGCATTTTGGTTATTTCGTCTTCAGAGATGATTTTTGACCAACTTGTCCATTTATGCAAGTGAATTATATGACATAAAATATGAACAAATATTAATGAAAATTTATTTAAAAAATGAATAAGCAATGAAAGAAAAGTAAATGGAAATAATGGGATTTATTACCTCATGCTTATGTAAGCATGAGGTAATTAAAAATGCTATGGCCAATCACATTAAAGCAAGACAATTAAAATTCAATAAAAAGGGATAAATGAGGCAGAATTCTAGAAAATTTCAGCAGCCCTTTCTCTCTTCAAAAACGTCACCCATGCTCACCCATTGTCCACCATAGCCAAGCTTTACCAAGCTTGCTTTTCTTGGTTTTTACCCAACTAAAGCCTAAGTTCCCAAAACAAATTCTTGTTCTTTCCTCTTAGTAAAGCTTTTGGGAGCAAAAAGAAATCAAAAGGAAGAGTTATTACAAGCTTGAGATTAGCTCCATTAAAGGTTAGTGACAATTAATTCTTTAAACTTATATATGCATCATTAGGAGTGTGAATTGATCCATTGATTTTATGTGTTTGAAAAGTTGAAATGGTAGAGCTAGGGTTTGGACCCAAAATTGAGATGTTGATCATGTAATGGTGAAATTAAGTTTTAATGGTCAATTAGTGACCATTTGGTTTGGTTTTAATCAAAAAATGAAGTGAAATGGGTTGTGGGATTTGAGGTTGGAGTGGTCGCTTGTGTGACTGCGCAGTTTGGATGTGAGTCCAGCCTGTTTGGACAGCCATAACTTAAATTGTAGAGGTTCATTTGATGTTTGGCCAATTGAACATGAAACTAGACACAAAATGGCACAACTTTGGTGAAGAAACCATGCCCATAAGACCAAACTAAGTGGACCAAAACCTTGCTCCAATTCGGGTGACCTGCAATCTGCCTGGGCAAAATGACCAAATGAACAGTATTTGGTCATTTGGCCATAACTCAATCTAGCAAGGTCCAATTGACCTGAAAGTTTACCAGCAACAAGGTGACATATAGGCCAACAACTTTCATGAAGAAACTTGACCCAAATTATGACCATAACTTAGTCAAATTGCCAACCAAACTTAGGTTACCAAATCTGGCAGAACCAGTTTTGCCCAGATTTTTGGAATCTGCCCAATCCGGCAAGTTATGGTTTTTAGGCCATAACTTGAGCTACAAAACTCCAAATGGAGTAATTCAAAAAAATAAATTCAACTAGACAAAATGAGGAACAACTTTCATGTTTACCATTTTTCCAAATTCCCACTGCAACAGTAACTAATGGAACAATAAACCCAAGGCTTGAAAATTGAAAATTCTGTCCAATTCACATTAAGCTTAGAGATGGTATTGGCAACCAATACCAACAAGTTTAAAATGCAAAATGTGGTATGTTGATGATATTTAAACTAAATTACCTATTTTCAATGTAAAAGTCAACATTTTGGTTGACTAATGAAATGAATAGTGGTCATAAAAATTTCAATTTCAAAGAATTACACAAATTAAAAGTGTTAAATGCCCTAGTAGGCCTAATGTGATTGGTTTGGATAGGTTGGCATGCCAATAGGGTTCTGTTAGCAGTACTGCATATGACTTTATGCCATTATGTATTTCATAGCTTCCCGTGTCATTCTGTGACATAATAGCCTTTAGCTATGATAATGAGTTATTATACTCGGGTTTAATCCCTGATAATTATCACAGCTTATTAGTCGCTCACATTACACACGGAGACACAATGTGACCGATGGTGTGATGGTCCAAGGTACTTAGTACCCGATGCAGCTTACTCGTTTATCCAAATTACCAACTAGTGTAGGTTACTCAGGCAGTATTAATAAATTTTACCAAACTTTAATCGAATAATATTGCAATAAATATTTGAAATTTAGTCCACCCCAAAAATGTAAATATACATTTTGCACACATGTCTTATTTTATTTTATTTTATTCTATTTTATATTGTCACCACTAAGCAGAATTGCTTAGCGCGTTGCTTTTGCCACGCGCAGGTACTGGAGACATAGCTGGGGAGTCCAGCAGACCTCACACAGGGTGAGCCTTCATATCTGCACTCAGAGTTCAGAGTCACCTCACATTGCAGTGCATTTGGTAGGACATTAGGCTATTTTGATATTTTGTATTTTGTAACCTTCCGTAATGTATATTATAAATTTATGTAATTATGCTTTTGATGTAAATATCTATGAAACATGTTCAGTAATAAATTGAGCATTTTTTTTATTGAGTTGATTGTAGTTTGAATTTAATTGAATTTTGAGATATTGAAGTGAATTGAGAAATTGTTGAGAATATATTGGAGGTTGATTGAGAATAAGGTGATGATATTATTGAGAGTATTTTTAACAGGTTCAGAAGAACTGTTTTTCCAATTTATAGCCGGCACTCTGCCGGATTTTCTATAAAATTTGCGAAAAAATTTAGATTTATCAAAAATTATAAATAAATAAATTAAAAGAGATTAATTGAAATTGAAATATGAATTGGTATTCCGACACACTGAGTGGCATAACTTGCTCGGCTACACTGTAGACGGGTAAGGGGTGTCACATTTAGTGGTATCAGAGCATCGGTTTAGGCATTTCTGGGTCTAGATAGAGTACATACCATTGCATTGCATTTGTAAGTGTTGAGGTGACACTGATGCAGATCTGTTGTTTTCTTATTTTGAATAGGTTATGGATCCTGCTTCGCAAAGAGCAGTTGATGAAGAGGTGGAGGGTCTTGCTCCACCAAGGGCTGAGTCTGGGGGTAGGGGAGAACCCACTCCACCAGCAGCTGAGGCACCTGCTCAACCTCAGTTTGCGCTATTTCAGCAAATGACCGAGTTCTACCGGCAAATGATGGGGGCAATTCCACCACCACAACCACAGCCACAACCTCCACCAGCACCACAAAAATCTCATCTGGAGAAATTACGAAAACATGGGGCTGTAGACTTCTTTGGGAAGAGGGAGGATGATCCCATGGCTGCAGAAAATTGGTTGGACAGAACCATCAGAGTACTGAAACAGTTAAACTGAACCCCCGAGCAGAACCTGGTGGGTGATGTGTCCCTATTTCAGGATGACGCATATCAGTGGTGGGACACAGTAACCAGTGAGGTGCAACCTGAACGGATCACCTGGGAATTCTTCCTTACAGAGTTCAGGAAGAAATATATTAGAAGAGCGAAGAAGGGAATTCATCAGTTTGAGACAAAGACAGTTGTCAGTGGCTGAGTATGAGCGTGAGTTTGTCATACTGAGCCGGTATGGGAGGGAGATATTCCCTACCGAGGCAGAGAGGTGCAGACGGTTTGAGGAAGGGCTCAATGACAACATCAAAGTTATGATCACAGCACTGGAGATTACGGATTTTGCTAAACTAGTAGATGCAGCATCAAAAGTGGAAAGGGTTAGAATCAATGAACAAAATAGACGGGAAAGACAGCAGAAGAGGGGTCCGGGTCATTCCAAAGGCATATTCTCGCCTCCAGAAGAAGAGTAAGGGTCCTCCCGCCAGAGTTCGGGACCACCACAGGTCGTGGTCAGTCTCGGGGCCTGCACCACGCTCACACCTAGGAGAGGCCACCCACACCATCAATGGGCAGCTCTCGGTGGACGGTGTTTAGGGACCAGCCCGCATCTTCTCGCTTGTCGATCTTGCCGAAGTGGCATAAGGGGGAGTGTTGGCGAGTGACCGGTGCATGCTTACGGTGTGGATCGATAGAACATCAGATCAAGAATTGTCCAAAGAGGACTACTACTATTGCTCCAACATAAACGGACAGACCTACTCCTGCACCACAAAGGGGTAGGAAACCTGGTAAACCTGAGACACCGGTCCATCATCGAGGCCTCGTGATCCGAGTCAGCTGAGAGGCCAGACACTAGAATACCAGCCAGGGCCTATGCCATCAGAGCTCAAGAGGAGCAAGATGCCCCATATGTCATCAGGGGTACGTTTTCCCTCTATAACACTTCTGTACATGCATTGGTGGATCCAGGATCCACTCATTCCTACATTTGCATCAAACTACCCGTAGAGAGGGGAGTTCTAATAGAGGAGAGTGATCAAGACATTCTAGTCACAAATCCACTAGGTCACAGTGTGGTAGTGAATAAGGTGTATAAAGGGTGCCCGTTGAGGATTCAGGGGTATGAATTCTCGGCAGACCTAATTGAATTGCCCTTCTATGAGTTTGACGTGATTTTGGGAATGGACTGGTTGTCACGTCATCAGGCAATAGTGGATTGTAAATTGAAGAGAATTTTTCTGAAAACTTCTGAGGGTAATGAGATTACTGTTGTGGGTGAAAGGACAGATTTCCTGTCCAATGTTATCTCAGCTACAGTTGCAAGAAGAATGATGAGAAAAGGCTGTGAAGCTTACCTAGCACACGTGGTTGATACTAAGCAAGCTAAGCCAAACCTGAATGATATACCCACAGTAAGAGACTTCCCAGATGTATTTCCTGAAGAGTTGTCTGGTTTACCACCAGAAAGGGAAGTCTAGTTTGCTATTGAGGTAATGCCGGGTACAGCACCCATTTCCATTGCTCCTTATAGGATGGCACCCACTGAATTGAGGGAGTTGAAAACTCAGTTGCAAGAGTTGCTTGATAAGGGGTTCATACGCCCCAGTGTGTCACCATGGGGAGCTCCGGTGCTGTTTGTGAAGAAAAAAGGATGGAACCTTGAGATTGTGTATCGATTACCGGCAGTTGAACAAAGTAACTGTGAAGAATAAATATCCATTGCCCAGAATCGACGATCTGTTTGATCAGTTGAAAGGAGCCGGTGTATTTTCAAAAATTGATCTCGATCGTGATATCATCACCGAGGGTAAAGGATGCGATGTGTCAAAATCGCATTCGTAACTCGGTATGGGCACTATGAATTTCTAGTGATGCCGTTTGGGTTAAAAAATGCACCAGCAGCATTTATGGACCTTATGAACCGTATCTTCCATCCATACTTAGATCGGTTTGTAGTGGTCTTTATTGATGATATTCTGGTGTATTCCAAGACCAGAGAAGAACATGATGAACATTTGAGGATTGTTCTGCAAACCCTGCGAGAAAAGAAGCTGCATGCTAAGTTGTCCAAGTGTGACTTCTGGATGAGTGAAATCTCTTTCCTTGGACACATAGTATCAGTAGAGGGGATTAGAGTGGATCCCAAAAAGATAGAAGCAATGATGGACTGGACGCCTCCCAGAAATACAACTGAGGTCAGAAGTTTCTTAGGGCTATTTGGATACTATAGAAGATTTGTGAAGGGGTTTTCTTATAGCTGCTCCAATGACCAACTTGTTGCACAAGAATGTGAAATTTGGCCGAACGACAAGTGCCAAGCCGCTTTGAGAGGTTAAAAGCTATGTTGTGAAGCACCGGTGTTAACACACGGTTTTAAAGGACTTTGTGGTCTACAGTGATGCCTCTCATAATGGGTTAGGTGTGTATTGATGCAAGAGGGGAAGGTGGTCGCTATGCTTCCAGTAGTTAAGGCCACATGAGCGAAATTACCCTACCCATGATCTAGAGCTTGCAGAATTATCTTCGTGACCAAGATATGGTGGCACTACTTATATGGTGAAAAGTGCTACATTTACACAGACCACAAAAGTCTAAAATATTTGCCAACTCAGAAGGAGCTCAACCTTAGACAGAGGCGATGGATTGAGTTCCTGAAGGACTATGATTGTGTAATTGACTACCATCCTGGGAAGGCAAATGTAGTTGCTGATGCTTTGAGCAGAAAATCCATCACAGCTTTGAGATCATTGAATGCCCGTCTATCTTTGGTTCGAGATGGAGCTATTTTGGCTGAGTTGCAAGTGAGGCCAAACCTGCTACAGCAGATTTTAGATGGGCAAAAGGCATATGAAAAGTTAATAGCTATTATGAGCAAAATCTCAGAGGGAAAAGCAACTGACTATGAGGTGAAAGCAGATGGGTGTCTATACTACAAAGGAAGAGTATGTGTACCAGATAATGGGGAATTGAAAGCCAGTATTCTGAAAGAGGCACATGCCAGTGTTTATGCTATGCACCCAGGAAGTACAAAAATGTATCATGATCTGAAGCCTCATTATTGGTGGCCTGGTATGAAGAGGGATATAGCTGATTATGTGACTAAGTGTTTGACATGTCAGCAAGTCAAAGCAGAACATCAAGTTCCATCGGGTTTGTTACAGCCCATAAACATACCTGAATGGAAATGGGACCGAGTCACTATGGATTTTGTTAGTGGTCTACCCCTCACCCAAAGGAAGCATGATGCAGTATGGGTGATAGTGGATAGATTGACAAAGTCAGCACATTTTCTGCCAGTTAGGACTGACTACTCACTGGAGAAGCTAGCAGAATTGTATATCAGTGAGATAGTTAGGCTGCATGGAATCCCACTTTCTATCATATCTGACCGAGACCCAAGGTTTACATCAAAATTCTGGAAGAAGTTGCATAAATCCTTGGGTACACAACTCCACTTCAGCATAGCTTTTCATCCTCAGACGGATGGGCAATCAAAAAGAGTAATTCAAGTAAACAACTGAAACCAATTGAACTAATGCAAATATTGAACTGAAATGATAATAATAACATGAAATATATGTCAAGTCCTTAAGGATATGCTGAGGAGTTGTGTCATTGAGTTTGAGGGAAGTTGGGATAGATACCTCCCACCGCGCACTGTGATACAACAATAGCTACCAAGCTAGCATTCAAATGGCTCCGTATGAAGCACTGTATGGGAGGAAATGTAGAACTCCAGTGTGCTGGACTGAATTGGGCGAATATAAGCTGGTAAGGCCAGACCTGGTGAAACAGACTGAGGAAAAAGTGAAAATAATCAAAGCTAACCTGAAGATTGCCTCCGATAGACAGAAGTCTTATGCTGACCTGAAAAGAAAAGAGATAGAGTATGCAGTTGGTGATAAAGTGTTTCTCAAAGTCTCACCATGGAAGAAAATATTGAGGTTTGGAAGAAAGGGTAAGTTAAGCCCTAGGTTCATTGGCCCATATGAAGTCATTGAATGTGTGGGACCAGTAGCCTACAGGCTAGCTTTACCACCAGAGCTGGACAAGATCCAAAATGTGTTCCACGTGTCTATGCTAAGAAGATACCGCTCAGATCCTTCACATGTCATCTCCATGGAGAAACTGAAGTACAACCAGATTTGACATATGAAGAGGAACCCATACGGGTCCTGGCTCGGGAAGTAAAAGAGTTGAGGAATAAGCAGATTCCACTGGTGAAAGTGCTTTGGAGGCACCACAACACCGAGGAGGCAACTTGGGAAAGTGAACAGACGATGAGGCAACAGTTCCCTCAACTCTTGCACTGTAAAATTTCGAGGACGAAATTTAAATTAGAGGAAGAGTTGTAACACCCTCCTGTAGCAACTCAGACATTCTACTGCTCCGGTGACTGATGTCGGTCAGACAGCTAGAACGTCCGGAAAAATATTTAAACTAAAGAGAGCAACCATAATTAACTCAAATATTAATCAGAAAAATTTAGGAAAAATTTTAGAAATAAAATACAACCAAGTTAAATGAGCCGGTGCCCTAGCGATGGGTAACCTAGTGAGAAGTTGTGATTCTCGCAACTAGGAGCCCTAGACCCAGGGGAAAAATTATAAAATAATTTTTGGGACTCCAGAGAAGGGTCATTGAGGTTTTTATGGCATTAGAATGCCAAGAAAATGCTTAGAAAAATTTTTCAATCGGTACAGACAATTTTGGCCCGGTAAGCCAAATGGAGGACATTTTGGTTATTTCGTCTTCAGAGATGATTTTTGACCAACTTGTCCATTTATGCAAGTGAATTATATGACATAAAATATGAACAAATATTAATGAAAATTTATTTAAAAAATGAATAAGCAATGAAAGAAAAGTAAATGGAAATAATGGGATTTATTACCTCATGCTTATGTAAGCATGAGGTAATTAAAAATGCTATGGCCAATCACATTAAAGCAAGACAATTAAAATTCAATAAAAAGGGATAAATGAGGCAGAATTCTAGAAAATTTCAGCAGCCCTTTCTCTCTTCAAAAACGTCACTCATGCTCTCCCATTGTCCACCATAGCCAAGCTTTACCAAGCTTGCTTTTCTTTGTTTTTACCCAACTAAAGCCTAAGTTCCCAACATAAATTCTTGTTCTTTCCTCTTAGTAAAGCTTTTGGGAGCAAAAAGAAATCAAAAGGAAGAGTTCTTACAAGCTTGAGATTAGCTCCATTAAAGGTTAGTGACAATTAATTCTTTAAACTTATATATGCATTGATTTTATGTGTTTGAAAAGTTGAAATGGTAGAGCTAGGGTTTGGACCCAAAATTGAGATGTTGATCATGTAATGGTGAAATTAAGTTTTAATGGTCAATTAGTGACCATTTGGTTTGGTTTTAATCAAAAAATGAAGTGAAATGGGTTGTGGGATTTGAGGTTGGAGTGGCTGCCTTGTGTGACCTGCAGGTTTGGATGTGAGTCCAGCCTGTTTGGATAGCCATAACTTAAATTGTAGAGGTTCATTTGATGTTTGGCTAATTGGACATGAAACTAGACACAAAATGGCACAACTTTGGTGAAGAAACCATGCCCATAAGACCAAACTAAGTGGACCAAAACCTTGCTCCAATTCGGGTGACCTGCAATCTGCCTGGGCAAAATGACCAAATGAACAGTATTTGGTCATTTGGCCATAACTCAATCTAGCAAGGTCCAATTGACCTGAAAGTTTACCAGCAACAAGGTGACATATAGGCCAACAACTTTCATGAAGAAACTTGACCCAAATTATGACCATAACTTAGTCAAATTGCCAACCAAACTTAGGTTACCAAATCTGGCAGAACCAGTTTTGCCCAGATTTTTGGAATCTGCCCAATCCGGCCAGTTATGGTTTTTAGGCCATAACTTGAGCTACAAAACTCCAAATGGAGTGATTCGAAAAAAGAAATTCAACTAGATAAAATGAGGAACAACTTTCATGTTTACCATTTTTCTAAATTCCCACTGCAACAGTAACTAATGGAACAATAAACCCAAGGCTTGAAAATTGAAAATTCTGTCCAATTCACATTAAGCTTAGAGATGGTATTGGCAACCAATACCAACAAGTTTAAAATGCAAAATGTGGTATGTTGATGATATTTAAACTAAATTACCTATTTTCAATGTAAAAGTCAATATTTTGGTTGACTAATGAAATGAATAGAGGTCATAAAAATTTCAATTTCAAAGAATTACACAAATTAAAAGTGTTAAATGCCCTAGTAGGCCTAATGTGATTGGTTTGGATAGGTTGGCATGCCAATAGGGTTCTGTTAGCAGTACTGCATATGACTTTATGCCATTATGTATTTCATGGCTTCCCGTGCCATTCTGTGACATAATAGCCTTTAGCTATGATAATGAGTTATTATACTCGGGTTTAATCCCTGATAATTATCACAGCTTATTAGCTGTTCTGTTGCACACCGGGAGACACAATGTGACCGATGGTGTGATGGTCCAAGGTACTTAGTACCCAGTACCAGTTTACTCGTTTATCCAGTCCAGTCAACTAGTGTAGGTTACTCAGGCAGTATTAATAAATTTTACCAAACTTTAATCGAATAATATTGCAATAAATATTTGAAATTTAGTCCACCCCAAAAATGTAAATATACATTTTGCACACATGTCTTATTTTATTTTATTTTATTCTATTTTATATTGTCACCACTAAGCAGAATTGCTTAGCGCGTTGCTTTTGCCACGCGCAGGTACTGGAGACATAGCTGGGGAGTCCAGCAAACCTCACACAGGGTGAGCCTTCATATCTGCACTCAGAGTTCAGAGTCACCTCACATTGCAGTGCATTTGGTAGGACATTAGGCTATTTTGATATTTTGTATTTTGTAACCTTCCGTAATGTATATTATAAATTCATGTAATTATGCTTTTGATGTAAATATCTATGAAATATGTTCAGTAATAAATTGAGCATTTTTTTTATTGAGTTGACTGTAGTTTGAATTTAATTGAATTTTGAGATATTGAAGTGAATTGAGAAATTGTTGAGAATATATTGGAGGTTGATTGAGAATAAGGTGATGATATTATTGGGAGTATTTTTAATAGGTTCAGAAGAACTGTTTTTCCAATTTATAGCCGGCACTCTGCCGGATTTTCTATAAAATTTGCGAAAAAATTTAGATTTATCAAAAATTATAAATAAATAAATTAAAAGAGATTAATTGAAATTGAAATATGAATTGGTGTTCCGACACACTGAGTGGCATAACTTGCTCGGCTACACTGTAGACGGGTAAGGGGTGTCACAATTTACCTTGCCAAGAATAACGCTTAGCCTACCCTATATCTTACTTTGTTCCTTTTATTATGCGCTCTTTAGGTTATCCTTTCATTTATTTCCTTTGTCTTACCCAAAATAGAACTTGACTATTCAATCCCTAGTTCCATTTTTTTTTCTTAACATGACAGTTGTACTTGCTAACTATATCTTTTAGAGTCTCTATCGCGTTATCATATGTCTGTGCTACTCAGATTTGGTCCTTTGACCACTCTAGCTAGTACTTCCACTGGCATTTAGATTATATTGCATCTGCAATCAATTGTCCAAACTTTCATTCTGCACTTCATTGGCCTTCTATGATTTATCTTTGCTAATTTATTACTCTTAATACTGTTATAATTAGATTATACTATTATTTTGAACAATATGAAATTAGAAAGGAACTCAGAAAATTACAGTCATACCTTTATCGTATGATTTCTATTCTTATCCTTTAGTTTACATAATACCCTTACTACCTCGAGAACTGATTCTGCAGTAATTTTATTTATTTGTTATTATTATTATTTTTATTATTATTATTTTCCATGTTTACTCAATTAGCCAAAACTTAAGATTCTGGGCACCCAAACCCATCATCCAATTCAAAGGATTTACATCTATCGTGATCTAATTATATATGATTCCTATAATGGAACTTGCATCATCTGCAGGATACCCGAGCCAACTACTCTCTACCACACTTTACAGTCCCATCTGGGGCACTATTTTGTTCGTCACCATTATTAATAATAACCTTCGATCCCTTCTAAAAAGATAGGACTATACCCTAACTTACTGCAATAAAGGTACTACATTTACCACCTTGCCCAAACCATGTTAAATTAATGACTCTCCTATCATATCATAGCTTTGCGAATCATCAATTTATAATTTTGACTTTCCCTAGGTAGTAGGGTTGTACTTTACACCTTGCTGATACACAACGGGTATACTATTCTCACTAAGTTCTAAGGAAAATGTCTATCGTACTACAAAAATGATCCAAAATTCCATACTGAAGACTAGATGATCTCACTCTATAAGTGTCACGTTTACTTTGCAACTAATCCGAAACCTCTGGTCTGATGGCAACTCTTAATGCAGCTCTAGCTCATGCTAGGGTAACTGTGTCACTGACTCTAGTTATCACCCAACTGTGAACTTTTAATATTCTAACTCTAGACTCTTAACCAGGAGTTCCCAACTCCTCTGTAGATATAGAACTCTGTTCTAGCATAACTGTACCAAAACAGAAGCCATCTGCAAACACCCTCATTATGGAGCACCACGGGGATGCACGCAGCTCTACACAATAATCTCATATCGGTACTGTAATCTGCAGCTTACAAAGCAGACATCAAGAACATTGTATAGTTACTACGATACGTCCTGACCGATTAGGTCTCCCAATTTCTTATCTTTCTTGAATATTCTATTATCAGAAACTTATTCTGACTGGGTCATCCACTGATGACTGCTAGCAATGGTATCCTCATCCTTATCTAGGGCAACTGTACTTTCAAGACTCACCTTTATGTACTCGTGCCTTGCACGAAATGGGCACACCATTTAAACCCATACAGACAGAAACATAGCATTTCTTCGAGTACGTATCCTCATGATGGACCTCACATGTCTACCAACTCTATTTCACATTTCTATGTACTCCATGAAAATCAAGACACTGATTGAGGCACTTTTATATTTCCCGAGGTATAACGCAGAATCTAGAAACAAAGAATTACAGAAAAGACAAAACAGAATCCTATACTCCGCATGTAACATCCTAACAAGACTCCTTTTACACTCCCAAGTATTTTATTTCCCATGAATCTAGAGCCCAAGCTCTGATACCAACTTTGTCACGACCCAACCTATGGGCCGGACCAGCACTAAGACCTGGGCCAGCCTAAAGCCCCCGATGCCCGTAGTAAGCCTAACTATTCCTCAACCCATAACCAAGCCCACAATTTAGGCCCAATATGCATATAAAAATAATTTAAATTAAACTGTTATAATTTTATTTCTGGCCGTCTTAGCCCAGAAATCATCAGAGACTAAAATTAGGGGAGCCCGGCTCAACCCTGTTACCTCATTTTACAAACTGTTTAAATATCATACAAATCTTCATTTATTAATCTGAAAAATTTAAATTACACGATTCCTAATAAGGTCCACACTATTACTAACACATGCGGAGTTCTAGATTTTAAATTTAGAAAAGAGAGTAAAACAATTAAAATAACCGACGTTAAACCTACGAGGAAGAAAATAGGTTGCTCTGTAAAATAACTCCTCCTGTGGCCTGAAAAAATATTGAACAGGAGTGAGCGTTCGACTCAGAGAGTAAAATATCAAGTTTAACCATAATCTCTATAACTATCTAAAACTAATGCATCCTGTGGAGTGAAGTGCAACATCAACAATATTTTCACATCATAACAGCAAAAAGGAAATTTGGAGCACTCACACACCCAATAATATCAATCATAATATATGGGAGCTGATCCCCTATACAGCTCTCTTAAATCCAACCTGGTGCCAGCGAAGAACTCAAGCCGGACTTTCACTTAATAAACCAAATCGGGGTCCCAGCGAAGAACTCAAGCCGTGACTACCCCCGAAGGATCGGGTCCCAGCGAAGATCTCAAGCCGTGACTACCCGTCCTATCCATAGTCCACACCACATCACACGCACGCCAACGCACGCACACTGCTCCAAATTACCACAACAACATACATGGCACTTTCACAGTTATGAATGCAACATAAATCGTGCCTAAAGTTTATCTACATAGATATGCATATAAGTGATGCATGGGCATGCTTGAACATATAATAATAGTGAAATTACAATTAAAATTAATATTTTACTCACTGTACACCAATAACTATTGTGGCTGCTGGATGCAGAAAAATAGCTGACCTCGATCACCTAATAATTAAATTATAAATTTATTAGTACTAAGTTAAGATAAAACTCTAAAGAGGCAATAGACAGCCTAATTCATGCCGAAAATCCGGCAGAGTTTTCCCTTTACCTGGGACCTACCCAACCTGTAAAAAGGCTCAAATAACACTTCTAAATTCTCAATTTCCACAATCACATCTCATCAATATCACATGGCCCCTCTTGGGCTCTCCAAATCAGACAATACTCAAAATCTTAAAAATTACGTTTTAGTCCCTATAATTGACATTTTTCAAAAATCCACTCAAACAAGCTCTAAAAATTCTAAAATTTTGCCCCACGGTCCTTAATAATATTATAAGGCTATTGCAAAATGAATTGTAATTTTCTAATCACATATGAATATTTTATTCAAGAATTTTACTCGATTCTATAAGTTTCCAACATCTAACATATTCTTAATTCAACCCAATTAAATATTCACATATTTAAACCTCCATCCTCAAGCTTCAACCAATTATATAAAATTTAATTATCTTAATTTCAAATAATCTTATATGCCCATATGCTAAAAATCTAACTAAAATCCATCTATATTTTTCAAAAATATTCTTAATCACTCAAAAATTCAACAAATACCATAGAATATCTCCAAATAATTTTACTTTCATCATATATTTTTCTTAGAATTTTTCTCGAATTTTTTCCTGTTTAAGAAACACTGTATTTATACTCCACAGACAGAGAAATAATAGAAATTGTCTTACCCGAAGTTTATCTGTGTCTCAAAAATTCCAAAAATTTATAAGGAAGCCTCTGGAAGTTGAATCATCTCCATAGTCCACCAGAGCCATCACGAAACCACCGCACTGCGGTGGCGGCCGATGCCGGCGACATTTGCCGTATCTGATCATACCACCATGTTCCTCTCCTCTTCCTCAGTCCATAGGTGGTCTCGGATCGTCGATCCAACGGTCGGATCGTCGTAGATCTGACGAAAAAGCTTGAAAAACCCAAAACTTCTCTCCTCCATATCTCACTCATCCGACCTCCATTTGTTGCAAAATTGGTATCAAAAGAAAGGTCTCGGAACAAGCTTTTCCAACGCCACCTGAATCGCCTCGATCGGACTTCGGATGAAGCTGGAATCGCGCCGGAAATCCGCTGCCCACTGTGTCCGCGTTTTCTCTCTCTTCTCCCTCCCTTGTCGCCGTTTCTGGTGGTTATGGCCGTCGCCGGAGGGTCGTCGGCCGGGTGGGGAGCTGCTCGGGAGGTCGCCGGCCGGTCACCGGAAAAAGAAAGAAGAAGAAGAGAGGGAAGGAGAGGAGAGAAAAGAGAGAATGGGGGGGTGTCCTCCTCCCGTTTTTCACCATTTTTTTTTTTAATGTTTGGCAGTGACAGTGGAAACCCACTGTCACACGCCAAACTCAAATCACCTTTTTTTTTTTTTTTTCTTCAGGGTTGTTACAGCCTAGACTTGGTTGGTGTTTATAATGCTCAGTAATGGCCTTATGAGGGCATAGAGCAAGACAGAGTATTTTGTGGCTATTTTGTTGATGATAAAGGGAATTTAAGCCAGGGGAAAAAATTATTATTTTTGTGGCTAATTTTGGATATATTTTTTTATGGACCCAAATTGTGACCCGACTAGAAAGTTTTGTGCTGCGACCCGATTGGGATAAAAAGTGATATCTGTGGTGGTAGCGGAGGGTACAGGCTGATAGGCCTGGGCCCAAAGCCCACCACTGATTTCCTTGGGGTTGCGGGGGCAATGCCCTCGTAGTATGGACCAGTGTAAATATTATAATATTCTACCCTTTGTGGTAGAGTTATGAGATAATCGGGAAGCACACTAGGGTTAGGGTTTGAGAGTTCTGATTGATTGTATCTTTTTCTTTTCATCATAGTGGAACCTTTTTCTCTTGTCTTATAATGGACGTAGACCTTACGGTTAAACCACGTTAAATCCTGTGTTATTCTTCTTCTATTTTCAATACTGTGTGATTGTGCAATTTGTGTGTATGCCTTAGATTTGCGTGCTTATTATAACAATAAAGGTAAAAATTACCTCTTATTAACCTTATACCAAATGCTTCCTTAGGGAATGAATCCCTTCAACATCTGGAATATCATCACTCGACACATTACATTGGTCTCCTCCTTCGGATGGAACCATCAAGATCAATTTCGATGATGCTAGTAATAAGGGAAAGAGATTTGGTATAGCAGCAGCAATTGCAAGATATTTGGAAGGGAAACCAATGGGTTGTAGCTACAGAAGATAGAGGTATGCATTATTCAATTATAACCAAATCAAACTGATGAAATTTGATTATTTTAATAAAAGTAAGTTTAATTTGGTTCAGTTATTAACCAGCTTTAATCAGATCAATTCAATTCCAATTAGTGATTATAAAAATTTTCAGTTTCGGTTATCGATTTAGTTACCTTTGATTTCGTAACTGAACTATTAGAAATAATCGAATTTCTATTAATTCATATATTAATTATAATTTTATTATATTATTTATAATAATTATTTTTATAATTTTTTAATAACATATAACTTATACTTATTCTTTTATTAATATTAAATCATAATTATTATTTTATTCAAACAAAAAAGAAATATAAATATATTTTTATTAATAATTAATTAATAATATAAATTTTATTTTTTTTTCACTAATCAAAATTTTTAATTATAATTTTCTCTCAATTTTAATTCAATTAATTTTAATTTTCTCTTAATTTCAATTCAATTAATATTTAACTTGGAAAGCCAAAATAAAACTAGGGACAAAATCATTGTGTCTTAAAAAATAAAGAAATTAATAAATTAATATAAGTATTAGGGATAAATTTTGATAATTATCCTTGAACTTATTTAGTTATAACATTACAGTTCCTTAACTTAAAATATAACATAAAATCCTTCAATTTTTAAATTTTGTACAATAAAATCCTTTTAATCCTCAATTACCGATTTTTCAGTCAGACGCTGACCTAGACAGTTCCAGCATGAAGTTTAGTCAGTATTTCTCTTTTCTTTTTCAAGTCATATGTAAATTGAATCATTTTTCTCTCTGTAAACAGAATAACTTTTCACATATAGAAAAAATAATTTTACACTTTACAAAAGAGGTAAGATAGAAATATTAACTAAGTGCAATGCGGGAGCTGTTCACGTCCGTTTCTAATTGAAAAATTAATAATTGAAAGTGAAATAAATTTTATTATGTAAAATTTGAAAATTTAAAGGAATTTATGTTACATTTTAAAATTGAAAAACTATAATATTATAACTATATAAATTAAGGAATAATTATTAAAATTTATCCTAAGTATTAGTTATGATAAATTTTAGAAACTAAAAAGCACAGGTTCCTAGAATAAGTACACATTTATAAGGAGGCTAACTTGATGTGGGACAAGCTATACCCATTTACGGGAAGTAGGAGATAATTTTAAACTTAAAACTTTAATCGTATCACATTAAACGTGAATAACAACGATGTAAAATTCTTTTACTTATAAAAGAAAATCTTACCTACTAAAAAAATATTGACTTGCGATTATACTATGCTTAAGGGAGTGTTTTTTTCTATTTAATTGCATTTTTTTAATTTTTAATTGAACTTGCAATTCTTTTATCTCCTGTTTAACTATTAAAATTTTATAAATATTTAATTTAATTATCTTGAAAACCTAATAGGTTAAAAGTTTTAATTTTTTAATTTAAAAAAATTTATTTAAAAATATAAATCAATATTATGTGAACATAAAATTGAGTTTTTTTTATTATAAATAATTTTCTTTTGAGAAAGTACTATTTAATGTCTTGTACTTTTACACTTTTTTAATTCAATAATTAAAGAAAATTTCATAGTAAATCAGGAATTGAATTATTGTGTCTTAATAAAAAAAAAAAAGGTGATTAACACCTTTAAAAATACTGATATAATATTGATGTGTCATATTAATATCTATGTCACTTTTAATGTGACATCATAACATCAGCACCATAACATCAAAATATACATTAGCATTTTATGTCGGCTAATATGCTAATATGATCATGCTACATTAAACGTAGTACTAATATCAGCATGCCATGTCAATGCATTTAAGGACATTAACTACTAAATTTTCGAAGTATTAACAGTGCGATTATTTAAACTTCAATTTATTTAGAAACTTTGTTTAATCCTTAATTGAAAGACCGGGAAAGTATATATACAAAATTATACTTGGTTTTTTTTTTTTTTTTTTTTTCAAACAAAGCCTTTAAACCATCCGTCCAGGTTCAAGGAAAATGGCACCAAGACAAACGTCGCTGAGCCACCTGGGTCTTAAAAACCGCCGCAGCTAACCTTCACAAATCACGACGCCATGATTCTTTTCCAAAAGCCAATTTCATTTCTCTAGCTCAAAGGAGTATTGAAAACATTGAAAATGGCTGCAAAACTCGTTTGTCGCTACTTCTCCCATTCCTACACTCCTGAAGATATTTCTCGAAAACAAATGGAATCACCAAAATCCTCTCCAATCCCTGACTTCGTCGTCAATCCAAGAAGCGCAAAATCAGCTCCTATTCATACACAGCAATCAAAGACTTCGAAACCTCGTTCTATTAGGCCCAACGATCTCAATCTCATAAAGACTCTTTATGCTCTTGTTGATTCTGGTTCCATGAATAATGCTCTGTATCTGTTTGAGAAAATGAACCACTCGGATACCTATATATGGAATGTTATTATTCGAGGTTTTTCCAACCATGGGTTGTTTCAAGAAACTATTGATTTTTACTATAGGATGGAATGTGAAGGGATTATAACTGATCATTTTACATTTCCATTTGTGATCAAAGCATGTGGCAGGTTATTATCTTTGGTTGATGGGCAAAAGGTTCATGCGAAGTTGATTAAGAATGGATTGGATTTTGATCTCTTTGTTTGTAATTCCCTTATTTATATGTACTTCAAACTTGGGTTCACCGAGTATGCAGAGAAGGTTTTTGAAGAAATGCCTATAAGGGACTTAGTTTCGTGGAATACTATGGTTGGTGGATATCAAATAGTTGGTGACGGATTGAACTCATTGATATGCTTTAGAGAAATGTTACATTCTGGAAGGCAACCCGATAGACCCAGCATGATTAGTGCTCTTGGCGGTTGTTCCATTGAGGGTTGTCTGCATGGTGGGAAGGAAATTCATTGCCAAGTGATTAGAAGTGGACTTGAATTGGACATAATGGTTCAGACATCACTTATTGATATGTATGCCAAGTGTGGTAGATTGGATTATGCAGAGAGTGTATTTAATAGAATTTCATCTAAGAACTTAGTGGCTTGGAATGCCATTATTGGCGGGTATGCTCTGAACGGTCATTTTTACGAGTCATTTGCTTGCATGAAAAGAATGCAAGAGGATAATTTTATTCCAGATGCTATTACAATGATAAATTTGCTCCCATCTTGTTCACAATTAGGAGCTCTCTTGGAAGGTAAATGTATCCATGGTTTTGCCATTAGGAAAATGTTTCTCCCTCATATAGTGCTGGAAACTGCTTTGGTTGACATGTATGGAAAATGTGGAGAATTGAAATCCGCAAAATGTGTATTTGGTCAAATAAATGAAAAGAACTTGGTATCATGGAACGCCATGATAGCTGCTTATGCACAAAATGGGTGGAGTCGAGAAGCTTTAGAATTGTTTCAACGCCTTCAGAATGAGCCTCTCAAACCAGACACAGTTACAATTTCAAGCATCCTACCTGCCTACGCTGAATTAGCCTCAGTGGCTGAGTGTAAACAAGTTCATGCTTATATTACAAAATTGAAGCTTTGTTCAAATACTTTGACCTCAAATGCAATGGTTTATATGTATGGAAAATGTGGTGATCTTCAGTCTGCAAGAAAGTATTTTGATGACATGCTGTTTAGGGATGTAGTCTCTTGGAACGTAATGATTATGGTTTATGCTATTCATGGGTTTGGAACAACTGCGATACAGTTGTTTTCCAACATGAGGGAAAAGGGCATCAAACCCAATGGGAGTACTTTTGTTTCACTATTGTCAGCATGCAGCATCTGTGGTCTGGTTGAGGAAGGATGGGAGTTCTTCAATTCTATGAAAGGGGACTATAACATTGATCATGGAATAGAGCATTTTGGCTGTATGCTAGATCTTCTTGGACGCACTGGAAATCTTAATGTAGCCAAGCAGTTCATTGAAGAGATGCCTTTGGCCCCAACAGCCAGGATATGGGGTTCTTTACTAACTGCAAGTAGGAACAATAATGACATAGTCTTGGCTGAACTTGCAGCTAAGCACATTTTGTCCTTGGACCATGACAATACAGGTTGCTATGTTGTGCTTTTTAATATGTATGCAGAAGCTGGAAGGTGGGAAGATGTAGAGCAGATTAAATTTCTTATGAAGATAAAAGGCATAGTGAAGACAATTGGTTGCTGTATGGTTGAGGTCAATGGTAAAACTCACAAGTTTGTCAATCAAGACAAGCATCACTACCAAATAAACACGATTTATGATGTGTTGGATATTATCTTGAAGAAGATTGGAGAAGACATCCACGTTGATTCCCTTAACAAGTTCAGACCAGAAGACTTGGTTGATAAGAAAATGAATTCGCCTAAGAATCATAGCGTCAAACTAGCCATCTGCTTTGGCTTGATCTCTACGACAATTGGAAATCCTATCATTATTAGAAAGAACACTAGAATATGCAAAGATTGCCACAGTGCTGCAAAGAAAATTTCACAAGTTACTAAAAGGAAAGTAATAGTGGGAGATTCAAAAATTTTTCACCACTTTGAGGATGGGCGTTGCTCATGCGGCGATTATTGGTAAGTGCAGTTGTTTCAGCTTCATTTACTTCAAAAGAAGAAAAAAAAGAATGTTGTAGACTGTTAGTAGTATGCCCTAGAGCATATCATTTAGTATGTATCTTGTACATATTTTTAATAATAAAAGGCATTTCCACTTTTCCGTTTACATAATATATTTATGTGTAATAGAAAAGGTCCATTGATATTTTGTTAGAAATATTATTCTTAAGTTGTTAAGAATATGAGTGACAATATTTCTAGCACAAAGTATCATAAATAGGTTCACAATCGAGGATACTTCATAATAAGGACATGACTTATCCAGAAAGATTGTATTCATGTTTGTTCCCAAGTTATTTATATGAGATATAAATAAGATGGAATGGTGAGTCTCATGCCATATAACAAACATGATAGGCACTTATAAATGATAAGTAGGTCAACTAAGTGACACTTATGACAAGCACATGGAGTTTACTCTTGTCAATGTTTTGTCATAAATCATATCGAGGCATATAATCTTTAGACTGAGATAGCACAGTTATCTTGTATATAGGTAGTTTGAGTTTGATCTGCTTTCATACTTGTACTATGTATGGGTATATGGGCATGTGTTGGCTCTGCTAGTTATATATGGAGGTAGGTGTTGATCAAGAAGGAATCTGTTCCTCTAAGTAAATAGAGATAAAATCCTATGTTCATTTAATTGTTCTTGATGTTTCAAGTTCTGGCAGACAGATAGATTTATTGAGAAAAGAGTTTCGATGAGAAAAATCTTTTAATCAAGAACTGGAATTAAAAGAGAACATAATATTCATAGCAAATGGAGTTTGACATAAACCATGACTCCGGCTTGAGTTGGGATTTTATGCAGAGAGATTCTAGTGCATGGTAACATATGATTATAGGTTCATTTAAGGTAAATCTTATTACTAATTGGGTGGCCATGGCATGCTATGCTAGGTGTTAACCATGGTCTATGAGGTTCATAAAATGATTTAGAGAAATCATTTATGGTAAGAAAGAGTTCGATGATATTAAGAGTTGATATCATGTTTCATTGCCAATTAGTGATGAGCCTAGTAAGTCACACACATACACAAGTTATCACCTATTTAAATATGATTTAATTAATTAATTAAAGAGTTTAATTGATTAATTAAATAGATTTGGTTTGCAATAAAATTGCAAAGTCCCTAGCATGACTTGAAACCAAATCTAGATTATTGGATGTGTAGTATAAATTAAATTTATATTTAAAGTGTTTAAATATGAATTTAATTGATGAGAAATTAATTAATAGAGATTAATTAATTAATTTATATTTGATATAAATTAATTAGAAGAAGAAAATAATTATTTTGGGTTAAGAACTCAAAATTAAGACACGAGGGCATTTTGGTCATTTTGCGGTGTGACACGTGGCACCATGAGATGGTGACACATGGCATAACACATAAGCTTGCCAAATATTTTTAATCATGTAAGATGATTAAAATCAAGATTAAATATAGGTTTGACACTTGGCACAATGTGATTGGGTCACTTAAACCTAGAGCTAATCAAAAGGTGACATGTGGCTAGGGTTTAATGTGTTAACCTAGCTATTTAAGTGGGGTTATGAAAAGAAAACAGAACCAGCAGCCTCGCCTCTCATATGTCACGCCTCTTTGCGCCTCTCCCACTCTTTCTCTTCATCTCTCATCAATTCAAAGAGATTAGCCATCAATCTCTTGAATTAAGAACACTAGAAATTGTTTCTAGTGTCTGCTTGCATCTCTAATCTCTTAAAAGGCAGAACTTGAATTTCTAATTAATAGAAAAGGCTTTAGAAGCTGTTCAAGGGCTGCCATAGGTGTTCTTGGTGTGGACAAGCTAGAGGACAACATCCGTGTCCTCAAGATGAATCTCAAAGCGCAGACACTGCAAAGACATCAAGAGGTTAGTGTAATCGTTCTTGATTTAATCTAGGGTTCTAAAATTAATCTGATTAATTTTAAAATCTTAAATGGCAAATACAGATCCAAAAACATATTAAAAGAGTTTTAATATGTTTATCATTGAAATCAAATAGATAAAAATAAATCTTGCATGGTGCTTGTGACCCTAGGTGAAAATTTTTGAATTCAATGGTATAATCTTGTGTTTTTCACGCCCGTTCCTTCAATTGGTATCGAGCCACTATATTTGCCATTTAGATTGTTGATTATATAATTTAATTGTGTGTTTGATCATGAGATCAAGAGATTCATTGCTGGTTGGATCATGAGATGTGGCGTCACACATGGAGAAGCCACCATTGGTGGCGGCAACAATGGTTCCATGGGTGATTCAAGGTTTGGCTTTTAATTCTGCAATTGTTGTATGATCTAAGGCCTATTCTTTGACTAATTAAAGTGTTTAATTAGTTGTTTTAATCACACAATTAAATTATGATTCAAATCAGAATTTTAAAAAATGTTTGAATGTGATTCAAATCTGAATTTTAAAAGTTGTTTGAATGAGATTCAAATCTGAATTTTTAAAGTTGTTTGAATCATATTTAAATCTGATTTTGTAACTTTGATTCAATAAAATTCAGATCTGATTTTTAAAAATATTTGAATGTGATTCAAATCTGATTTTTAAAAATGTTTGAATGTGATTCAAATCTGAATTTTTGAAGTTGTTTGAATGTGATTAAAATCTGAATTTTTAAATTTTTTTGAATGATATTCAAATATGAATTTTTAAATTTATTTGAATCATATTCAAATCTGAATTTTAAGTTGAATATGAGATATTCAATTTAATTTAAGAATGTATGTTTTATTTAATTGTTAAATAGTGATATGCATGATGGATGATCATGGACTATAAAAGACCAATGTGATTGTATTTATTTCTTTTATGTTTCTTTGGGATTGTAAATTAATTAATTTATTTTAATTTATTTTGGGCATGTATTATTAAGTTTGTAATATTTTTGGGTTGTAATTTCATTTATTTAAGTTCTTGTAAATTCGCCTTGGTATGACAAGGATTACTATGTAATATTGGATTGCAAGAAGTTCAAGGAGGTCAAGAGCATTGGTGGGACCAGTGGGAGGAATTCAATATCAAGTGTTGATTATGTACTCCTTCAGCAACTCTTGTAAAATGAATGAATGAAATGCACCTAGGAATGCCCTGATTCAATTCTTGGTGGCTCAGAATTGAATCCCTTAGAAAGTCCATGATCATACCATATTTCATTCTTATCCATGAATGCATGAGATGTATGGGAATGTATGCAATTATATGATATATGCATGCTAAATGGATAATGTGCAAAGTGAGACCTTAATAGTAATTAGGATGGCTATAAAATCTTCCAAACAAATGATTAAGTTGGAAATGCTATAATTAAAGTAATTATAACATAAGCCCTCCATTGGGGCAATTATTTTAAGAAATTTTAAATAGTTGCATGAGATGCAATTAATTTAAGAGATTTTCTTAAGAATAATTGTTAAGCATGAGATGTTGTAAATATGTAAATGGTTTGGTGGCCAATATTGGATGTACTGAGGACATTAAAATTATTTGCATAATTCTGGCTCAATGGGATCAACTTAACTAATGCAAGATAAGTCAATATTGGATGTACCGAGATTTTGAGCATTAGGGGCTAGTAAAAGGATTGAACCTCACATGAGATGTGATGGGCAAGGAGTTGCTCACTTATAGTTTATTGTAATTCCAATAATGGATGTACCGAGGATGATCAATAGAATTATAAGAATTCAATCACCCACTAGAAATCCATCCAACTAGGATTTCCGGTTTCTACTGTGGACGTGTAGGATTCGCTAAGGTCGTGGGAGGACCAATTTGATTAAAAGACCATAATCATTTTGGTTAATTACATGATACATGTACTAATTAATCTGGTTATTTTCTGCAGTTAATTTTCTGATAAAAATGAGCACAAAACAACCACCACCATCCAATATCCTTGCAAGCATACTTGATCACAACAGGTTGACAGGACCTAATCATGCGATTGGCTAAGAAATTTGAAACTTGTCTCAACCTTGAACATATAGGATATGTTCTATATTCAAATGTTCCTGGTCCCTTACCTCCAGAGGCCACACAAGAGGAACATGATACTTTGGACAAGTGGAAGGAGCATGATATGAGAGCTAAGTGTTACATGCTTGCTTCCATGAGTAATGAGTTACAGAAGCAACATGAGAACATGCAGAGTGCTAGTGAGATCCTCCTTCACCTACAAGAGTTGTATGGTGAGCACAGCAGGAATGCTAGGTATGAGATATCTAAACAGTTATTCCGTATGAGGATGTCTGAGGGACAGAATGTTGGGGATCATGTCCACAAGATGATTCGGCTGATTGAGCAGTTGGAACATCTTGACTTCAACATGGATTTCCAACTACAAACGGATTTGATCCTTCAGTCCCTTCCTGAGTCTTTTGGGAATTTTGTGACAAATTTTCATATGACTAAACAGGAATGCACCTTAGCTGAATTACTCAACATGCTGGTTATTGCCCAAAAGAATATGCCAGGCAATAAAGGAAAAGAGGTAGCTTTGGTTGCATCTTCTTCTGCTGGAAAGTCCAACAAGAAGAAAGGCAATAAGAAAAAGAAACCTCAGATTCCTGGTCCTTCTAAGAAAATAGCTAAACAGAAAAGGAAGACTAAAGCTGATGAAGGTAAAGGAAAGTGTTTCCACTGCCAAAAGGATGGGCACTGAAAAAGGAACTGCCCAGAGTATCTTGCTTCTCTGAAGGACAAGAAGGATACACCTTCGGAAGGTATGTCCATATCTTGTTATTTAGATTCTGATGATACTTATAGTTCATCTACTGACTTGGGTTTTAGATCATGGTGCAGTTCTCACAATTCTAATGATATGCGTGAACTAGCAAACAAGATGGCGCTTGCATTCTCAAGATATTAGAGTCTGATTGGCAATGGCTCAACCTTGAAGCTTTAGCCATAGGATCTAAATCTTTTACATGTTTGGACATGTTTTGTGTTTGGATAATATTTTATATGTACCTGATGCTTTTAAGAACATCATTTCTATATCTAGTTTGACTAGAAATGGCTATGAATTTCAGTTCACAGATGATGTTTGCAATATTTATTTTGGAAATAAATATGTTGGTTCGGGTTATATGAATGATGGTCTTTATTATTTGGATAATAATGACAAACACAAAATGAATGCAAGTGATCTAAAAGAATACAATGCCATGGTGAAAACCAACTCAAGTTCAAAATATATTTGGCACTTAAGGTAATGTCATGTTGCGTAAGATAGGATTGCAAAATTGGAGAAAATGGGGATTCTATCCTCATTGGGCTCTGAGCCTACTCCAACTTGTGAATCTTGCCTCCAAGGCAAAATGACTAGATCACCCTTTGTTGGACAAGGGCTAAGAGTGAAAATATTTTGAAACTAATACATAGTTCTGTATGTGGTCCGTTTAAAGAAATGGCTAGAGGGGGCTTTCATTATTACCTTTACGGATGATAAATCAAGGTTTGGGTATTTGTATTTGATGAAATACAAACATGAATCCTTTGAAAAGTTCAAAGAATTTAAATCAAGTAGAAAATCAAACAGAAAAATATTAAAGCTCTTCGATCGGATCGTGGAGGTGAATATTTGAGTCTTGAATTTGATGAATACTTGAGAGAGCATGGCATTGTTTCTCACCGACTCCTCCAGAACGCCATACGGTGAATGGTGTATCTGAAAGGAGAAATCGTACCCTATTGGATATGGTACGTAGTATGATGAGCTATACTGATATGCCAATCTCCGTTTGGGGATTTGCAATAGAATCAGCTTTATACATTCTGAATAGGATTCCATCAAAATCAGTTTATTCCACACCTTATGAGATATGGCATGGAAGAAAACCAAGTCTTAAGCATGTTAAGATTTGGGGTTGTCCAACTTATATCAAAAAGTCAACACCGATAAATTGGAGACAGATCGTAAAAGGTCGATTTGTTGGATATACAAAAGATAGTTTTGGATATTATTTTTATTTGCCTACTTCACAAAAGGTTGTGATAAGTAGAGATGCCACATTTCTTGAACAACAGTTTGTTCAAGAATGAGGCAAAGGAAGGCAAATAGAGTTAGAATTGGAGAATTCTGACCAACCAGCATCGGATGGATATAGATCCATCTAGTCAACCTATACCCATTGATGAAACATCTACAAATTGTTCCTCGTAGAACAACAGGTATCTCACCCACCCGGTGAGATATGGTTTTCTTCATGAAGAAGAACAAGAGTTATCTACTCATGAAGAAGTAGATCATGGAGATGATCCACTTACCTATGAAGAAGCTATATCGGATATAGACTCTTCAAAATGGATTGATGCTATGAAATCGAGATTGATTCCATGTATAAGAATCAAGTTTGGGATCTTGTTGACCCACCTAAAGGTATTGTACCTATAGGGAACAAATGGGTTTTCAAGAAGAAAATTGGTTCGATGGAAAGGTAGAGACCTATAAGGCAAGGCTAGTAGCGAAAGGGTTTCGCCAAAGGCAAGGAATAGACTATGAGGAGACTTTCTGCTTTGTTGCCATGCTTAAATCAATTAGGATTTTATTAGCAATAGCTGCATACTATGATTATGAGATTTGGCGGATGGATGTCAAAATGCTTTTCTCAATGGATACATTGAAGAAAACATTTTCATGGAACAACCTAAGGGATTTGAATCCCAAGATGGTTCCAAGGTATGCAAGCTAAAGCGATCCATTTATGGGTTGAAACAAGCTTCGAGGAGTTGGAACATCCGTTTTGATGAAGCCATTAAATCTTTTGGTTTTATCAAAAATGAGGATGAGCCATGTGTATATAAGAAGGTTAGTGACGTGCTATCACTTTCCTTGTCTTCTATGTGGATGACTTACTGTTGTTGGGTAATGATACAGGTATGTTGATGACTATAAAGGTATGGTTGTCAAATACATTCTCCATGAAAGACTTAGAGGAGACAACCTATATTCTTGGGATTCGCATCTATAGAGATAGAGCGAAAAGAATAATTGGTTTATCCCAAAGTCTATACTTGGAAAAGGTGTTAAAGAGGTTTAACATGCTTGATTCCAAGAGAGGATTGTTACCAGTGAGACATGGTATCCACCTTTCTAAAGAGATGTCTCCAAAGACACCAAGAAAGAGATAAGATGGCTAGATTCCATATGCTTGGCTATTGGAAGTTTAATGTATGCAATGTTGTGTACTAGGCTGATATCGCATATCTTTGTTAGTTTGACTAGCGGTATCAATCCAATCCAGTTTGGAACATGGATAGTCACAAGAATATTCTTAAGTACTTAAGAAGAACTAAGGATTTATTCTTGATTTATGGAGGTGGAGACTTGCAATTGGATGGTTATACCGATTCGATTTCCAATCGGATATCGATGATAGAAAGTCTACCTCTGGATATGTGTTCATTTGTAATGGAGGTGCGATCGGTTGGAAGAGTTCCAAGCGAGCACGATCGCAGATTCCACTCTCGAGGTCGAGTATATTCTTTGCATCGAGATCTTGCAAAGGAAGTCGTTTGGATAAAGAAGTTCGTGATGTAACTTACGGTAATTCCTTCCATTGAGTTAGCGGTTCCATTACCGTGACAACAATGGAGCGATCATACTGAGCTAAGGAACCAAGGTCTCACCAGAAATCCAAACACATAGAAAGGCGCTACCACATTATCGGAGAAATAGTTGGGCGGCGATGTAGCCATGCAGAAAATAGCATCGGTGAAAATCCAGTGATCCATTCACTAAGCCTATGTCACGACTCGATTAGACCGACATCTTGAGAAGATAGGTCTAAGATATTGTAATGAATGGCTCTAGTGCTAGTGGGAGATTGTTAGTAGTATGCCCTAGAGCATATCATTTAGTATGTATCTTGTACATATTTTTAATAATAAAAGGCATTTCCACTTTTCCGTTTACATAATATATTTATGTGTAATAGAAAAGGTCCATTGATATTTTGTTAGAAATATTATTCTTAAGTTGTTAAGAATATGAGTGACAATATTTCTAGCACAAAGTATCATAAATAGGTTCACAATCGAGGATACTTCATAATAAGGACATGACTTATCCGTAAAGATTGTATTCATGTTTGTTCCCAAGTTATTTATATGAGATATAAATAAGATGGAATGGTGAGTCTCATGCCATATAACAAACTTGATAGGCACTTATAAATGATAAGTAGGCCGAACTAGTGACACTTATGACAAGCACATGGAGTTTACTCTTGTCAATATTTTGTCATAAATCATATCGTGCATATAGATAGCACAGTTATCTTGTATATAGGTAGTTAGAGTTAGATACTGCTTTCATAAATGTACTATCTAAGGGTAAATGCGCATGATATGTCTACTGATAGTTATATATGGAGGTAGGTGTTGATCAATAAGGAATCTGTTCATCTAAGTAAATAGATATAAAATCCTATGTTCATTTAATTGTTCTTGATGTTTCAAGTTCTGGCAGACAGATAGATTTATTCAAAAGAGTTTCGATGAGAAAAATCTTTTAATCAAGAACTGGAATTAAAAGAGAACATAATATTCATAGCAAATGGAGTTTGACATAAACCATGACTCGGCTTGAGTTGGGATTTTGTATGAGAGATTCTAGTGCATGGTAACATATGATTATAGGTTCATTTAAGGTAAATCTTATTACTAATTGGGTGGCCATGGCATGCTATGCTAGGTGTTAACCATGGTCTATGAGGTTCATAAAATGATTTAGAGAAATCATTTATGGTAAGAAAGAGTTCGATGATATTAAGAGTTGATATCATGTTTCATTGCCAATTAGTGATGAGCCTAGTAAGTCACACACATACACAAGTTATCACCTATTTAAATATGATTTAATTAATTAATTAAAGAGTTTAATTGATTAATTAAATAGATTTGGTTTGCAATAAAATTGCAAAGTCCTAGCATGACTTGAAACCAAATCTAGATTATTGGATGTGTAGTATAAATTAAATTTATATTTAAAGTGTTTAAATATGAATTTAATTGATGAGAAATTAATTAATAGAGATTAATTAATTAATTTATATTTGATATAAATTAATTAGAAGAAGAAAATAATTATTTTGGGTTAAGAACTCAAAATTAAGACACAGGGCATTTTGGTCATTTTGCAGTGTGACACGTGGCACCATGAGATGGTGACACATGGCATAACACATAAGCTTGCCAAATATTTTTAATCATGTAAGATGATTAAAATCAAGATTAAATATAGGTTTGACACTTGGCACAATGTGATTGGGTCACTTAAACCTAGAGCTAATCAAAAGGTGACATGTGGCTAGGGTTTAATGTGTTAACCTAGCTATTTAAGTGGGGTTATGAAAAGAAAACACAACCAGCAGCCTCTCCTCTCATATGTCACGCCACTTTGAGCCTCTCCAGCTATTTCTCTTCATCTCTCATCAATTCAAAGAGATTAGCCATCAATCTCTTGAATTAAGAACACTAGAAATTGTTTCTAGTGTCCTGTTTGCATCTCTAATCTCTTAAAAGGCAGAACTTGAATTTCTAATTAATAGAAAAGGCTTTAGAAGCTGTTCAAGGGCTGCCATAGGTGTTCTTGGTGTGGACAAGCTAGAGGGACAACATCTGGTGTCCTGAAGACGAATCTCAAAGGCGCAGACACGCTGCAGCACATCAAGAGGTTAGTGTAATCATTCTTGATTTAATCTAGGGTTCTAAAATTAATCTGATTAATTTTAAAATCTTAAATGGCAAATACAGATCCAAAAACATATTAAAAGAGTTTTAATATGTTGTTTATCATTGAAATCAAATAGATAAAAATAAATCTTGCATGGTGCTTGTGACCCTAGGTGAAAATTTTTGAATTCAATGGTATAATCTTGTGTTTTTCACGCTTCCGTTCCTTCATAGACAAGCCTAGCACATTTTCTTTGTACAAGCCTGCTGAGTGTATATATCAGTTGCGGATGCAAATGTCACAAAATAATTTAACATTTTAGATGATCTCTACCACATGTCATGATTTGTAATTCCCTTTCATTCTCCAAAATTCTCTCTCATCCCCATTTATATCTAAAATCTGTAAATTACTATTAGCAATTTGATTTTGGTTGTCCGAATATATACATTTCTGTGAATAGGGAAGTGAACGAGTGGTGTTGAAGTTTTATCAAGAATAAAGGGTAAATTCCTTGGTGAGGATGTCACTTGGGGATGACATGGCTCGTTTTTAGAGAGATTGATTTCGTAAAATCTCGTAAGAAGGTTTTGTATAGTGTACAAAAGGGAGGGGGAGAGAAATCAATTAGTCTTAAAAAATTTGTAATTAACGAATGATTAACTACATCCCCAGCTTCGTAAATATCAACGGTGGAACCAGACTCCGTGGTAATAAGCCAGGAAGCAAATTGGCTTCTTGTTGACCAAATTGGCTTCTATGGTTGTTGATCGTCAAGTGCTTCGAGGGATCCAACCGAGCAAAAGTCAGCATAGATAACATGGACTCGACGTCAGAGTCAAACTTGTGCGGAGTCCTGGAGGCGTACGATCTGGAGGTGGCATATGAGATGGAAGAGGTTCATTTGGCTAAGGATGACAACAGATAGAGTATTTATGAAAATTAACCTACTAAAATTTGAATTCGAATATGATTAATATTATCAAAACTCGAATCTGTGTAAAACCTGATTAAAATTTATTCTCAACTATCCGAACTCGTCTGAAACCCGATTATTATTACTCGAAAAAAAACTCGAACCGTTTGATTTTATATATGTTAATTAATATTTTACATAAAAAATTATTTTGATTAATAATTTATATTTTAAAAATTTAATAATTTCATAAAATATTTAAATTTCATTTTATATAATATAAAATATATAAAATTTATAAATATTATTATAAAAAATATATATTTTATATTTAATTAAGTATTTATATAAACGGATTCGAATAACGGATACCCAATATGTAAAATCCAAATCCAACCTAAACTCATTATGGACATTATTTTTCAAATCCGAATTTATTCCAAATCAGATTATATAATATTCAAACTTGTCCTATTAGGATTCAGTCGGATCAGATACCCGCACACCTAACCCGTTGCCATCCCTACATTTGACCACTATTTTTTCTTTTACAATTAGTGTTTAATTGGATGATTTTACACTTTTTAAGTATTAATTAATATTTTTACACTATTATTAAATTTTTAAAAACTAAATAGTTATCTAACCTTTTTTCCAATCATGAGAATTATTTATTCAAGATTTTGGATTGATGATTTTTTTTTTTTTTTGGGGTGGGGGGTGTGTGGGTGTGGATTGATGATGTTTAGTCGATATTCAAGTATAAATGTTTATTCTTAAATTAATTAACGTTTAGTATCAAAGTCAAAGCCTCATGTTATTGAACAGTTAATTTCTCTATTTAAGTTGATTATGAAGATCAAAAGACTTTCTTTGTTATTTCTGATTTTTACAATCTATGCTTTATTTTATGTTAGAAAAAAAAAAACCAATTAATGAAAGTAATATGAGTCGTATATAATTAATGAGCTGCATAATAAGAGGTATTTCTCTCTTTCTCATTTTATCATAAAGGTGAATAATCGATAAGTCGATGGAATACTGAAAGTCGAGATCTTTTTATTTACTGCACCTTAAAGGTTATGGATGATAATGAGTAGGATATCCACGAAAATTACCCTAACCGAACACAAACCTAATTAATATTCTCAAAATCAAACTCGTCATAAACCTAATCAAAATTTATTTTAATTACTTAGATTCGTCTCAAACCTGATTACTATTACCGAAAAAATTCGAATCCGTTAGTTTTATATATTTTAATTAATAATCTATATAAAAAATTATTTGGATTAATAATTTATATTTTAAAAATTTAATAATTTCATAAAATATTTAAATTTCATTTTATATAAAATAAAATATATAAAAATTTATAAATATTTTTATAAAAATAAATATTTTATATTTAATTAAATATTTATATAAATGGGTTCAAGTAATATATACCCTACATATATAATCCAAATTCGATCCATTGCCATCCTTATTAAAAGTGAAGGAAAATCAAGCAAACTACCCTGATTGACTATTGATATTTACTAGTTTTCTAAACATGCTATGTAATGCTCTCACTTTAGGTAGTCTGTACATTCTACTCTTTCGATGACTAATATCTGTTCAGATAGCCAGGATGTCTGGAACTACACTCAAACTAGAGTTAGGAAACATAAATTGGCTGAATAAAAACTAAGTAAAATTAAAGAAAAGTAAAAGAAGCAAAGTAAAATTCAGTTAAACGAGCTAGGGTCACGGCGATGGATGACCGTACTAGGAAGCGACTGTGAAGACAATTGTCAACCTCAGACCCGTGAGGAATCCTGTGAAATAAATATTTTGGATTAAATTAAAGATTTTATGAGGGTTAAATAATATTAAAAATGTCAAAAAAAATTTAATCATTCGGTAAAGGAAATTATAACACGGTAAGCACAACGAAGGTTATTTTAGTCATTTCACTCTTAGAGTTGAATTTTGACCTAAATATCAATTAAAATGAGAGAGATTAAAACATACAAAATAAATTAAATCATTAATTATGTAATGAAAAAATAAGAAAAGAAAAAGAAAGAAAAGAAAAATTAATTTCAATTATGACCTAAGCAAGATGTCATGATGACCTAATTAAAAGCAAATAAAAATAAGACACATCAATTTATATGAGGCAAGTTTAATTAATTTCTTCTTATCATCCATTTGACTTAATTTTCTTCTTCCTATCTAAGTTGGCCGAACCACCATGAGAGCTTCCTTCCAACATTTTCATCTTCCTCAACCTTGAATTCTCTTCAATTCCCCCCATAAAAACCCTAGTCCCCAAAACAAAAACTTAATTTTAGACCTTGCTAAAGAGATTAGTAGCAAAAAGAAGAGAAGAAAAGAAAGAATTGGCTAGCTTGGAAATCTTATAATTAAGGTGTGTGCAAGTTAGTTTAAATTTCTTGGATATTTCTTGAAATTAAGTTGAGATGCATAGAAATTTTAAAGGAAATGATGAAGAATATGCAGGGTTGGTTGAACCTAAGTTTCGGTTACCATAGGGGAGGTAGAGGTTTTGATGAATTGATGACCATAATCATGTTTACTAGTGGTGATTATCAAGTATGTATATGAGTAGTATGTTGATTTACATGTGTTATGCATGAATTGAGAATTTAAAGTTAGGGTTTTTGACCTAATTTGGAAACTTTGTGCTGTGGCTTGAAATTGATGTTATTGAGGCTGTTTGTTGACTATTTGAAGTGCCATGAATGCAATTGAAGTTTAGGAGTTTGGTGGAAGTTTTCATGCAGGATTTCTGGACTAATGAGTCCAGCATGCTTAGACAACCATAACTTGAATTGTGTTGCTCCAATTGGTATAAGACCAATTGGAGATGAAACTAGGGTCAAAATGCTTCATTTTTCACGAGGAGACTATGCCCAAATTCTATCCAAAAATTGATCAAATTACTGTTCCAATTTGGCTGACCATACCCTAAACCTAGAAAAATGACTAAATGTTGGTCATAACTCCCTCTAGACAGGTCCAAATGACCTGAATTTTATATCATTGGAAAGCTTAGACATAGGACTACAACTTTCATGAAGAACACAAAGACAGAAATGCATTTAATCAAACCAAATTGCTAGCCCAAATTGGGACACAAAAACTGTCCAAAACCATATTGTCCAGAAATTACTGGACATAGGCCTACCCGACCAGTTTTGATAAAAATGTCATAACTTGGTCTAAAAAATTACAAATGTAATGAAACTAATGCTAAAATTTTTATAAGACATAGATCTATAATATTGGTGTTTTGACCAAAACCTAGAACCCAAGGGAATTAGACCAAATTGCTAGAAAAAGTTAGCACATCAAAACCTAGAATTTGACTAATTAAAATTAAGAATTTTTTAATAATAAATTAAAATTAAGAGATATAAGTGAAATATGAAGTAAATCAACTATTTTTTTAGAATAAAAAATAATCTTTCACTTGTTAGAAGCGTGAACGATCCCTCTAAACTAAACAAATCAATTTTTTACACTTTCTAAAAATTTAAAATTCTTTATCTTACCTATATATACCCACTCATGCAAAGCCTAAATTGCTAATTATATGTTGGCTGGATGATAAAAATGAGGCTCTTAGTAAATAATAAGCATCCTAGAGTCGAGTTTGGGACATCAATCTCACTGTCTGCCTTTGAAAATACTCCTGTTCAAAAAAAAAAAAAATTGATCGAGTTAAATTTTTTAATTATTTTATTATTTTTTAGCATAAGCATTGATTTGTTTATAAAAAATTAAAAAGAAAAAGAGATGTTTTTAGCATTTGTTTATAGTCGGCTAGGAAACTAATAATATAAATTTTCTTACAAATTTTGTTTATTAATTAATATGGGATTAATTAGAAAAATTATCTAAGGTTTGTTTCCAAAATGATAATTTGGTTGTTATTTTTTAGTAACTTATTATTAGAATAAAAAAATAACAATTTTGGAGGAATTAAAATGTTTCATTAAATTAATGTGAAGGACTAATTATTTATGCTTTATTTGAAAGAATGAGAAAAATAAAAAGAAAATTTGAAAGGAAATTGTAGGTAAAGCTAACATGATGATAAACAAAATTATAAATCACACACTCATTTTCCTCTTAAAATAAATTTCTAGTCCTTATTTTAAAAAAATGATATTTTTTTAACTTTTAATATTAGCATTAGTAATTATTAAATTATTAAGGTGGGTGTCTACCATCAGAATATTCATTATTACTAATTAGTATTAGTAAGAGTAAGGATTTGGAAATAGTTTTCATTGATGTGAGTATGAACACTATTATATAGGGCATTGTTTGTACAAGGATAAACTTTAAAGAGTTTCATCCCATGTTATAATTGGTAATTTTTTATATAGATGCATACAAGAATCATGTACAAGATAATTTATAAGATGAGTATGAGTAGAATTATCTTTACCCATTCTAATTATAGCAAGACTAGTGTAGTTGAGAATGACTCTAGGCATGTTTGCAGAGAAGGAGCATGCATCTACCCAAAGTGTCTTGTGGGTTAAATAGAAAAAATATTAGGCATAAATAAATTTAAAATGTGGGTTAAATAGATAATTTCTTAGTAATAAATAGTTTGCATAAAGTGATTTACTAATGGTCAATAAATTACTAATTGATATAAATTTAAAAATTAATCATAATAATTTAAATTTTTTTTTTGAAAAATGTAATAAAAAGTATTTGTTTTTAATAATTACGTCTTTACATTCATAATTTCTTTTAATTTAAATTTAATATTTATAATTACTTCCAATGTAATTTTTGATTCTTACAAATTTTAGCATATCATTATTTTAGACCAAAAGCTAAGTAAATGTTTCACACGTTACAAGGGTGTGAAATACTTGATTTTTATATAAACAGTAAACATATTGATGCAGTTTTTGGAATTTTTCAAATTAACTTGGAATTGGTATGCAATGAACTATTAGGAATAATGCTTCTAGCCAAAGCAATTACTGGAAATACTGTTAAATTGATATGATTAGTTGAAGCGTTCACACATTTGTTGCACGATGCTAATGATATTGATGTGGAAAGTCATGCTAGGGCTTAATTATATACTTAGAATTATCGGTGGTGTATTATTTCCCGATAGCAATGCATTGCGAGTAAGCTTGATGTTCCTACCGCTGCTTGTTCATCAACAAAGAGCGGGAGAGTACAGTTGGGGTGAAGTATGCCTCGAATGGTTATACAAAGAGCTATGTCGTGCGACTAATTTAGATGTGTCACAAATTAGTGGCGCTCTACATATCCTATAGATATGGGCTTAGGATCGATTTACATCACTCTCTTCCACCATCACTATTAGAAGGCCATTTGAAGATGCACCAATCGGTGGACGGTACATATGGCGGATTATTATATTGTATATGGTTTAAAAATATTCATATAATTAAAAAATTATAAGTTTGCTAGTGACATTGCAGGTGGAGTCAAGCACGATAAATAACTAATGTGGTAACACGTGTGCTAGTGGATATCAAATTTAAGATAGATAAGATGAGCCCAAAACATGTAAACATTTTTTATTGTTAATTATTGTCTATAATTTTCATTTCATTTAACTAATATAAACATCACGTGTTCATCTCTTGTTGCCAATTGCAGATAGTTTGGGAACCATACTCGGACAATGAAATACAGGGTCTCCCAACTTATTGTTTGCAAGGACAAAATGTGTGGAGATCCATCATGCCACTCATTTGTTTTCATATTGTTGAGTGGCACCAAACGGACAGAGTCATGCATCAATTTGGTCGTGAACAACTCATACCGCATGACCCACTGCAAAACAATATAAAAATCTAATATAGATTGGAGTACAGTGAACGCACATTGGATCCAAATCTAGAATTGTCATGTAGACAGGGTTGTTTAAGGCAGAATTTTTTGAGAGCCACTACAATATCATTTACATTACATGGAGTGATATAGGAACATCTCTCAGAGGTGGATATCGCATAGAGGCGCGACTATTAGTGTTATAGTTATGACCTAAACATTTTTATTTTTTCATAAATATTTTAATTACTTAAGCATAACCTTACATGTTTCTAACTTTGCTTTTAGGGGGACGTGGCTGAGAACATAATTATTAAAGTCGTGTAGCTTTAGGGTCCATTGGCCAGTTAAATTCAGCGAGATGCAAGGGTGGGTCATTTTATATGCTTCTAATGAAGAGAAGAGTTTTACACAGTTACCACCACCACAACCTGCTCCTCCATCTGCCCAATTCATGATGATATAGATGATGCTTCTACAGAACCGAGTGCCTCTTGACCACATTGCCAAAAGGTCAAGGACACAGCGTCAATGAG
This sequence comes from Hevea brasiliensis, assembly GCF_030052815.1. Classification (NCBI taxonomy): domain Eukaryota; kingdom Viridiplantae; phylum Streptophyta; class Magnoliopsida; order Malpighiales; family Euphorbiaceae; genus Hevea; species Hevea brasiliensis. The sequence continues at coordinate 103,706,329 of NC_079493.1, forward strand.
AGGTTCCCATACCTTCCATTGCTTCTAAATTCTATCTAGTGCCACCGTCGATCTCCTACCACCCATTTGGTGAAGGAGCAGAAGCATGAAAAACATAAGTTCAGATCATTGAATTCAAAAATTTTTCATCTAGGGTCACATGCATCATGCAAGATTTATTTTTATCTATTTGATTTCAATGATAAACAGTATATTAAAACTCTTTTAATATGTTTTTAGATCTACATTTGCCATTTAAGATTTTAGAATTAACAAATTAATTCATTAGAACCCTAGATTAGATCAAGAATAAGTGCACTAACCTTTTGATGCACAGCAGTGCGTTTGGCACCTTTGGGATGCGCCTAGGACACCAGATATTGTCCATCTAGCTTGTCCACACCAAGATCACGAATGGCAGCCCCTTGAATAGCTTCTAAAGTTTTTCCAATTAATTAGAAAATCAGGTTTTGCCTTTTGAGAGATTACTGACATAAACAGGACACTAGAAGTGATTTCTAGTATTTTTAATTCAATAGATTGTTGGCAAATCTCTTTGAATTATTGAGACATGAAGAAGAAGAGAGGAAGAAGTAACCAAGGGCGGTGGCACCAAAGAGAGAATGAGTAGCTTGTATTTTTTCTTTTCATCCTTTCTGTGACACCCCTTACCCGACTACAGTGTAGCCGAGCAAGTTATGCCACTCAGTGTGCCGGAGCACTCTATTTTATCTGAATTCATTTTTATCATAGTTTTGAAAATAACTTGTGAAATATAATTCATTTATTGAAATTGTAATTTATTTGAGGTTTCGAAAATTTTAAAGAAAATCCGGCAGAATACCGGCTACAAATAGAGAAAACAGTTCTTCGGAACCTGTGAAAAACACTTCCTATGATCATATTCAATCATCTCATCACTCTCAAACTTCAATATCAAAATCTCAACATTTTTCACCATTCATTTAATCATTCATTCATCTCATGTAATAATCATGTACAAGTCACAGTTATGTATTCACTTTTCCTTTCACAAACACAAATTTGCATTATTTACATGAAAATCAAAATACATTACATAAGTTTCATTACATATGAGAAAATCAAAATTTATTACAGAATGCCAAAATGACACCTAGTGTCCTACCAATGCACTGCAGAAGTTGAGGTGACACGGACACTATGCAGAACTGTGAACGGCCTTACCCAATCTGTGGTCTACTGGGCCCTCTGTCCAAATCTTCAGTACCTACGCGTTGCAAAAGCGACGCGCTAAGCATAAAGCTTAGTGGTGCCAATAATACAAGAAAATACAATATGCAAATAAAAATAATAATTTCCTTGCTATTGTGTTCATAAGAAATGAATAATTACTCACTTATTGTTTTAGTCGAGGGCTAATCATGTTTTATGATATTAACTTCTTCATGCATTTCGTTAATTATTTTCTTAATGATCTTGAGCTTCTTTGTATTTTTGTAATCATTCCTGATACTTAATTTTCGTATTTTCTTTAATAATCAGTTCAATCACAGTTATACTTTTCCATGCCCAAGTAACCTATACTGGACGATTGGACTGGATAACGGGTCGTTGGCACCGACACCGCGTGCCTCGGGCCGTCATACCATGGGACGCAGAACGTCAACCACGTATGCAGTCAGTATGGCTAAAAAGCCATGATATCACATAATCGGGCATAAAAGCCATGAATACGGGCATAAAGCCATGAATACAGGCATAAAGCCTTTCGCAGTACTGCTAAAACAATACCCTATTGGCATGCCAATCTATCCAAACCAATCACATTAGGCCTACTAGGGCATTTTGCACTTTTAAGTTTCACAATTTTTGAATTTCAAGTTTTCATGTCACTATTCATTTCATTAGTCAACTAAAATGTTGACTTTTGCATAAACAATAGGTACATTGGTTTTAGTACTCCCAACATACCACATTTTGTATTCAAAACTTGTTGGTTTTGGTCACTTTCTCAAAGCTTAGGTCATTTTGGCAAAATTGCCAATTTTTGGTTTTGGTGTCACTATTCACCTCATTGGTCAACAAAAATGTTGACTTTTGGATAGAAAATAGGTGTATTAGTTTTAACACCCCAAACATACCACATTTTGTATTTAAAACTTGTTGGTATTAGTTGCTAATACCATTTCTAAGCTTAATGCTAATTGAACAAAATTTTCAGATTTGGTGCTTCATCTTTACTGTTTCATTTGTTATTTTTACAGTGGGAATTTGAGGAAATGGTAAACATGAAAGTTGTTCCTTATTCTGTCTAGTTGAATTTCCTTTTTTGAATCACTCCATTTGGAGTTTTTTAGCTCAAGTTATGGCCAAAATAAGTTTACTGTTCACGTGCACTGTTCATGCTGCACTTTTGGGTTTTGGCAGATTTTGGTCCAACTTTGGTCAGTAATTTGATCAAGTTAAGTTCATAATTTGGCCTAACTTTCTTATATGAAATTTTCTACTATGCCTTAGGTTTTCATCGGTTCAAGAATCGCCTAAATTCGAGTTTTCTAGAGAGAGTTATAGCCATCCAAACATTACTGCTCAAATGAAAATTCTGGAAATCTCAGTACAGTAAACTTCACTTTGCTCAATGATTTGATTAGGTTAATGGCATAATTTAGATTAGTGTCCTTCATGAAAGTTGTTTGTATATATCTTATCTTGTTGCTGTAAAAATTTCAGGTCAATTGACCATATCTACAGTGAGTTATGGCCAAATGAACAGTTACTATTCATTTGGTCATTTCTGCAGGGGCTGTTTGCAGGGTATCCGGATTGGGGCCAAGTTTTGGTCCTCTTGCTTTGGTCTTTTGGGCATGGTTTCTTCAGAAAAAATGTGCCATTATAAGCCTAGTTTCATGTCCAATTGGCCAAACACCAATTGGACCAACACAGCCAAAGATATGGCAGTCCAAGTGGACTGAAATCTCAGCCACTATGCTGCTGTCCCTAGGCAGCCTACCATTCCACTTTGCCATGCCATATTTTAGTCCAATTTATGGTCAACTCACCTAAAATGGTCACTAATTGACCATTAAGATGTTCTCTAACAATTTCCTAAGCCAAGTCAATTTTTCACTTCTCAAAACCCTAGTTTTCCCTTATGATTCACACATACACCTAATTAAGCACTTCCATTCATTATTTATGTGTATATACACCTTAAACATAATCTCTAATTCATTCTAAGTCCATTAAAACCATCAAAAACACTCCACCTTTGTTCCTTCCTTAGGGCAGCCGAAATTCATAGGGTCCATATACATAGATTCCATTCATTTAATTTACAAAACCTTACTCACTTTAAGTCTTTAACATGAATTAAAAGAGATTTAAGTGTAAATAGGCACTAACCTTTAGGTGGCAGATTTTTCAAGCCACCCAAACTCCTTCTTTCTTCTTCTTTTGGCTTCCTAGAGGTTGCTTAGGATGTGGGGACAAGTTTTAGTGAAGATAACTTAGGGTTTTGAGGTGAGAAAGGGTGTGGATTCAAGCTTTGTAAGCATGAAAATGGAGAAGGGAAAAGAGAAGCATGAAACATTTTATTGGGGAAGAAGAGTAGCTGCAGAAAATTCTCTAAAATGGTCTTCTTTTTCTGCCCATTTATATATTATAAATGTCTTCCTTTAATTTGATTGGCTAAGGGGTTCTAATTACATCAAGCTTATGTCATTAATGCCTTTTTATTTGATTTTTCTTTCTTCTTTCTTTAACTCATTTCTAATTAAATTTTTACTAATATTTATTCATATTTTAGATCATAATAATTATTTACTTAACTGGACAAGTCGGCCAAAAATCACCTCTGAAGGCGAAATGACCAAAATGCCCTCTGTTTGGCTTAACGGGTCAAAATTGGCTGTACCGATTGAAAAATTTTTCTAAATATTTTCTTGGCATTCTAATGCCATAGGAACCTCAATGACCCTTCTCTGGAGTCCCAAAAATTATTTTATGAATTTTTTTCCGGGTCTAGGGCTCCTCGTTGCGAGAACCGCAACTTACCTCTGGTTACCCATCGCTTGGGCATACTCGTTTAACTTGGTTGTATTTTATTTCTAAAATTTTTCCTAAATTTTTCTTATTAATATTTGAGTTAATTATGGTCCCTCACTTTGATTTAAATATTTTTCCGGACGTTCTAGCTGTCTGGACCGACACCGGTCACCGGAACAGTAGAATGTACGGAATTGCTACCGGGAGGGTGTTACACTTTCCCTTATATAGCTAGGTCACTACTTAAAACCCTTGCCACATGTCACCTTCTGATTGCCTCTAGGTTTAATTGACACAATCACATTGTGCCAAGTGTCAAACCTATATTTAATCTTGACTTTGATCATCTTACATGATTGCAAGACATATGGCAAGCTTATGTGTAGTGCCATGTGTCACCATCTCATGGTGCCACATGTCACCTTGTGAAATGACCAAAATATCCTTGTGTCTTAATTTTGAGTTCTCAACCCAAAATAATTATTTCTCTTCTTCTAATCAATTTATATTAAATATAAATTAATTAATTAATCTCTATTAATTAATTTCTCATAATTAAATTCATATTTAAACACTTTAAATATAAATTTAACTTATACTATACATCCAATAACCTAGATTTTGTTTCAAGCCATGCTAGAGACTTTGCAATCTAATTGCAAACCAAACCTATTTAATTAATCAATTAAACTCTTTAATTAATTAATTAAATCATATTTAATTTGGTGATTACTTGTGTATGTGTGTGACTCACTAGGCTCATCACTAATTGGCAATGAGACATGATATCAACTCTTACTATCATTAGAACTCTTTCTTACCATAAATGATTTCTCTAAATCATTTTATGCACCTTATAGACCGTGGTTAACACCTAGTATAGCATGCCATGGCTAGCCAATCGATAATAAGGTTTACCTTAAATGAACCTATAATCATATGTTACCATGCACTAGAATCTCTCTGTTATAAAATCCTAAATTTAGCTGGAGTCATGATTTATGTCAAACCCTATTTGCTATGAATATTATGTTATCTTTTAATTCTAGTTCTTGATTAAAAGATTTTCTCATCAGAAACTCTTTTCTAATTAAATCTATCTGTCCTGGCCAAGAACTTGAAACATCAAGAACAATTAAATGAACATAGGATTTTATCCCTATTTACTTAGGGTAACATATTCCATCTTGATCAACATCTACCTCTATATATAACTAGTAGGAGCCAACACATGCCCATATACCCATACATAGTACAAGTATGAAAGTAGTATCAAACTCAAACCACCTATATACAAGATAACTGTGCTATCTCAGGTCTAAAGATTATATGCACTGATATGATTTATGACAATGCATTGACAAGAGTAAACTCCATGTGCTTATCATAAATGTCACTGGTTCGGCCTACTTATCATGCATAAGTGCCTATCATGTTTGTTATATGACATGAGACTCACCATTCTATCTTATTTACATCTCATGTAAATAACTTGGGAACAAACATGATTACAATCTTTCTGGATAAGTCATGTCCTTATTATGAAGTATCCTCGATTGTGAACCTATTTATGATACTTTGTGTTAGAAATACTGTTACTCATATTCTTAACAACTTAAGAATAGAATTTCTAATAAAATATCAATGGACCTTTTCTATTACACATAAATATATTATGTAAATGGAAAAGTGAAAATGTCTTTTATTAATAAAAACATGTACAAGATATATACTAAATGATATGCTCTAGGGCATACTACTAACAATCTCTCACTAGCACTAGAGTCATTTATTACAATACCTTAGACCCATCTTCTCAAGATGTCGATCTAACTATGCTTATGATAAAGGCTTAGTGAATGGATCAGCTGGATTTTCAGCTGATGTTATTTTCTACATGGCTATATCGCCTTGCCCAACTATCTCTCTGATAATGTGGTAACGCCTTTCTATATGTTTGGATTTCTGGTGAGACCGGAGTTTCTTATATCCAAATAGCTTCTTTTGCAACATCTGATGCAGCAATATATTCGACCTCTGTAGTGGAATCTGCAGTTGTACTCTGTTTGGAACTCTTCCAACTGACTGCACCTCTATTACAAATGAACACATACCCAGAGGTAGACTTTCTATCATCGACATCTGATTGGAAATCAGAATCAGTATAACCATCCAATTGCAAGTTTCCACCTCCATATATCAAGAATAAATCCTTAGTTCTTCTCAAGTACTTAAGGATATTCTTGACAGCTATCCAGTGTTCCAAACCTGGATTGGATTGATACCTACTAGTCAAACTAACAGCATATGCGATATCCGGCCTAGTACACAATATTGCATACATCAAACTTCTAATAGCCGAAGCATATGGAATCCTGGCCATTTTATCTCTTTTTTCAGGAGTCTTTGGAGACATCTCTTTAGAAAGGTGAATACTATGTCTTTCTGGTAAAAATCCTCTCTTGGAATCAAGCATGTTAAACCTTTTTAACACCTTTTCTAAGTATAGACTTTGGGATAAACCAATTATTTTTTTCGCTTTATCTCTATAGATGCGAATCCCAATAATATAGGTTGCCTTCCCCAAGTCTTTCATGGAGAATGTATTTGACAACCATATCTTTACAGTTGTCAACATACCTGTGTCATTACCTATCAACAGAATGTCATCCACATATAAGACAAGGAAAGTGATAGCACTATCACTATCCTTCTTTTATACACATGGCCCATCCTCATTTTTTATAAAACCAAATGACATAATGGCTTTATCAAAATGGATGTTTTATGTCACACCCTACCCCTCCATAAGGCATAACATGATCCCGTAGTATACCTAATGAATTACCAACTTCGTCTCCTGATAACCCATTAAATACACTACAAGGGATTTTAAAACTTTTCTTACTTCTTTTTACAGTGGTGAGCACTATTTATAGGTATTAAAAAAATTTTGAACTGAAGTGAAACAGCTAACATATTCGAAGAAATAATAATTTCTGTAAAAATTTTGGCAGAGTGCCATTTGTATTTTGAATAAAGCAGTTCTTCAAAAACCTATAAAAAGCACTTCAAATATATTTCTCAATCTCAAACTCCAACCTTTAATCAACACAATATGTTTCTCAACTCAAATCCACAATAATTTTTCAGTATTTTCAAAGGCTGAAATAAAAGAAATATATCACAATATTTATAAGTCAAAAGAATTTACAAATATAATTTACAACTTCAATGTATAATTTTAATTTACAACTGCTCAAAACCAAGAATACTATATACATACAGTGAACATACATTACAATACAAAATGCAAAATATGGTATACTCAATATACCCGATGATCTCTCAATATAGCATTAGCAGCCTAGTCTGCTGTCCTGTCAGTCTGTCTACCTGCGATAGCAATGAAAAGCTATCGCTGAGTAAAATTTACTCAGTGGTGCATAATAACAATTTGAAATGCGATATATAAATGTTTTATTGACAATTCACAAATCAAATAATTCACAATTCCATTTTACAATTTACAAAGTTCATATAACACAATTTGATCAAATAACTGAATAATACAGTTTTGCCAATCAATAACACAATTTGATCAAATAACTGAATAATACAGTGTTGCCAATCAATAACACCATTTGATCAAATAATTGAATAATACAGTTTAGGCCATGACACAATTTTTTCCACACATGCCGTGTTATACACCATGACAAGACACACTTACCCCAATAATCGAAATCAATGAGGGAGGAAGCTAGCTAGATAATGAGTACTCATCCACACTCACCTCAGAATGGCAAGTCAAAGAAGGAGGAACATAATCACACTAACCCCATACTGATAAGTCAAAGAGGGAGGAATATAATAACAGTGTAATGCTAAGTGTGAATCAAAATAATTCCAAATCACAATATTTCATACAATTCCCAAATCACATTTTATCTCAAAATTTCCATTTGCAAAGTAGGCAACACAATAATTTCCAAATAAGATTCCCAAAGTCAAAACAATAAAAAATTATTCATAACTCATTTCTCCAAATAAATTTTCTAGTAAAAGCGGTGAATATAAAAAGTATTGTGTACAGACACAATTTAAAACTATAATGTTCAAATAAATTTTTAAGTAGAAAATAAGAAATCAAAATTATTGTGCACAAACACAATTTAAAACAATAATATACAAATAATCATAATTTATTTCAATTGAAAAATTCAAAAGAAATAACTATTGTGCACAAACCTCTGATATATGCCTCTTGGCCCTGACTCAGTGTTCCTTATGCTTCTTAATATCCTTTTCAACTGAAACACACAATTTAAAGTGTTTCAGTACTCAATGAATTTGTTTCTAACAATAAGATCTAATATTTAAATTTTCTTGGTACTATTCCCTTCAATTCATTTCATTAGTCAACCTATAATGTTGACCCTTGATGCACTCTAAGTGAGTCAATTCTAATGTTACCAATATGTCACATTTTATAGCATTTTAGTGTTGGTACATGTTACCAAATTCATTTCCATGTATATTGCACTTTATTGCAATTTACCGAATTTCGGTATACTAATTTGACCTAGCCGGATGACATAGTTTCCTCGGTTTTTGGATTTCGATCAAAACTACAAACTTGTAGGTCTATGTCTTATTGCACGCAGGGCAAAATTTTAGGTCATTCTGAGTTTACTAGACCAAGTTATGGTCATTTTACTATTGCTGGTCAGAATGTACCAAAATGGTCATTTTAGGTCATTTTTAGGTCACTTTTGGTTCGGCTAGTTTTTGGACCTAAACTTGTGCAAGGTATTTGGCTTGGTTCTGGCCATTTTTGGGCTTTGTTGTCTTCTTAAGAATTGTATATGTATGTCTTAACTATTCATGGTAAAAATTTCAGGTCAATTGGACTTGTTTTGAGTGAGTTATGGCCAAAATACTAACTGTTGCCCAAATGGTCAATTTTCAGGCTTTCAGTGCACAAATCCGGATTTGGTCATTTTTCAAGTCACCTTCTAAGCAGAATTTTGGTAAGCTTCCTTCATGAAAATTGGCACATTTTGTGCCTAGTTTCACCTCCAATTGGTCTCATACCAATTGGAGTCACACACTTAAGGTTCTAAGCCAAAACATACACTGCCCTATTGTTCATTGTTCATCACTCATCAAATACACATCCTATGCCTACCAAGTTAACTCTTCCATATCATTTCTGTTTTGTACTTATCATTAACACATTTCACAACACATTTTTTAGTCATTTTGGCAGCTTGTAATCACATTCAATATGCACATTATAGTACAGAATTTTCCAAGTCCAAATTACAAACAATTTAACCACATAACAAGCTCATTTACATGTCCACATTCAAACCCTTATACACATATACATACTGCCATAACAAGCACCATAATTCAACAATATAATTCCATAAACCAACCCATGAAACAACATATTTGATCTATACTTCGGCAAAACTTTGCCGAATTGTACATCTCTTCAATTAGCTTCCAAGCTTCCCAAATCAAGTGTACTTTCACATACATTTAATATACATCACCCAATTTATTCTTGCACACATAAACACTTCATCAACACTTTAATCTACCATTTACATGCAAAGATAAACTACCCTTATTGAAGTTCCATGGCTACCAAAAATATACCTCTCCTTTAAATCATCAAACTTCAAAAATCCTTCCACAATTCAACTACCCATAACACCCACACAAACTTTAATGAAGCAAGCATAAAAAATACCTACTTACCACTTTTGAAACTCTTCAAAACTTCACCAAAACTTGATATTCTGGCTGCCTATCTACTGCCCAAGTGGTGTAGAGCAATTTTAGTGAAGGAAAGTGCAAGGAAATAGGCTTAGATCATGGGAGAATGAAGCTTCAAGGTGGGACGGCAATGGAGGTTTCTTCTTCACCATTTTCGGCTGGTTCTTTGGATGTTTGAGGAAGATGAATTTCTGCTATCCAAATGAAGGTTTAGTGGTCCACTTTAGGTGTGAGTGGAGCACTAAGTGAGAAATAAATGTTTGTTTATTCTTAAGTTTCTTTATTCCCACATTAAGCTCCTATCTTTTGCTATTTACATTAAGTACCACCAATTTAATTTTTCATGATATTTTCCAAGTGTAATATCATTTATTTTTAATGGACATTTAGGTCAAAAGACAATTCTGGGTGTCAAATGACCACAATGCCTCTGTTCGGGTTGCATTCTCGATTTTTCGGTAATACCGAGTTTTGTCGTTTTCTCGATTTCTCACTTTTCTTTGTACTAATTAATTAATTTTTCTTTGATATTTCTAATGGTATTTATACTTCAATAGATATTTATTTAAGTCCTAAAAATATTTTCCAGGGTTTCCCACGGTCCAGGGCTATTCAACGGTCCATGCCGCGACTTCCCAGTGCGGTCACCCATCGCTAGGGTTCTCGGCTCGTTTAACTTAGTTACATTTCATTGCTATTATTTTTCCTTTATTTTTCTTGTATTTTCTTTTCTTGTATTTCATTATTTTATGTCTTCTCACTCATATCTAAGTGTAGTTCTAGGCATCCTAGCTATCCGGACAACACTGATCACCGGAATAGTAGAACGCACTACCGAACATAGGAGTGTTACATTCTAACTCCTCGAAGCTTGTTTTAACCCATAAATGGATCACTTTAGCATGCATACCTTGGAACTATCTTGGGATTGAAAAACCCTAGGTTGGTCCATGAAAATGTTTTCTTCAATGTATCCATTGAGAAAAGCTGTTTTGACATCCATCTGCCAAATCTCATAATCATAATATGCAGCTATTGCTAATAGAATCCTAATTGATTTAAGCATGGCAACAAGTGAGAAAGTCTCCTCATAGTCGATTCCTTGCCTTTGCCGAAACCCTTTCTCTACTAGCCTTGCATTATTGGTCTCTACCTTTCCATCAGAACCAATTTTCTTCTTGAAAACTCATTTGTTTCCTATAGGTGCAATACCTTTAAGTGGGTCAACAAGATCTCAAACTTGATTCTTATACATGGAATCAATCTCGGATTTCATAGCATCAATCCATTTTGAAGAGCCTACATCTGATATAGCTTCTTCAAAGGTAAGTGGATCATCTCCATGATCTACTTCTTCATGAGTAGACAACTCTTGTTCTTCTTCATGAAGGAAATCATATCTCACTAGTGGGTGAGATGCCCTGGTTGTTCTACGAGGAATAACTGTAGATGTTTCATCAATAGGTGTAGGTTGACTAGATGGATCTATATCCATCTAATCTGTTGGTTGGTCAGAATTCTCTAATTCTAACTCTATTTGCCTTCCTTTGCCTCCTTCTTAAACAAATTGTTGTTCAAGAAATGTGGCATCTCTACTTACCACAACCTTTTGTGATGTAGGCAAATAAAAATAAGATCCAAAACTATCTTTTGGATATCTAACAAATTGACCCTTTCTGATCTGGTTTCCAATTTATCAGTGTTCAGCTTTTTTATATAAGCTGGACAACCCCACATCTTAACATGCTTAAGACTTGGTTTTCTTCCATGCCATATCTCATAAGGTGTGAAAGATACTGATTTTGATGGAATCCTATTCAGAATATGCAAATCTGATTCTAATGCAAATCCCCAAAAGGAGATAGGCATATTAGTATAGCTCATCATACTACATACCATATCCAATAGGGTACGATTTCTCTTTTCAGACACACCATTCAACTGTGGTGTTCCTGGAGGAGTCAGCTAGAAACAATGCCATACTCTTTCAAGTATTCATCAAATTCAATACTCAAGTATTCACCTTCACGATCTAATCGAAGATCTTTAATACTTTTTCCTGTTCGATTTTCTACTTCAGATTTAAATTTTTTGAACTTTTCAAAGGATTCATGATTGTATTTCATCAAATACAAATAGCCAAACCTTGATTTTATCATCAGTAAAGGTAATAAAATAATGAAAACCGCCTCTAGCCATTTCTTTAAATGGACCACATATATCACTATGTATTAGCTCCAAAATATTTTTCAGCTCTTAGTCCTTGTCCAACAAAGGGTAATCTAGTCATTTTGCCTTGAAGGCAGAATTCACAAAGTTGAAGTAGGTTCAGAACCCAATGAGGATAAAATCCACATTTTCTTCAGGTTTGCAATCCTATCTTCTGCAAAATGACCTAATCTTAAGTGTCAAATATATTTTGAACTTGACTTGATTTTTTCATGGCATTGCATTCTTTTAGATTGTTATACTCTGAGCAGTTCCCTTTCTAGTGCCCATCCTACTGGCAATGGAAACACTTTCCTTTGCCTTCATCAGCTTTAGTTTTCCCTTTCTGTTTAGCTATTTTCTTGGAAGGACCAGGAATCTGAGGTTTCTTTTTGTTATTGCCCTTCTTCTTGTTGGACTTTCCAGTAGAAGAAGATGCAATCAAGGCTACCTCTTTTTCTTAATTGCCCAGCATATTCTTTTGGGCAATAACCAGCATGTTGAGTAAACTAGCCAAGATGCATTCCTACTTAATCATATGGAAATTTGTCACAAAATTCCCAAATGACTCAGGAAGGGACTGAAGGATCAAAACCGTCTGTAGTTGGAAATCCATGTTAAAGTCAAGATGTTCCAACTGCTCAATCAGCCGAATTATCTTGTGGACATGATCCCCAACATTCTGTCCCTCAGACATCCTCATGCGGAACAGCTGTCTAGATATCTCATACCTAGCATTCCTACTGTGCTCACCATACAACTCTTGTAGGTGAAGGAGGATCTCACTCGCACTCTGCATGTTTTCATGCTACTTCTGTAACTCATTACTCATAGAAGCAAGCATGTAACACTTAGCTCTCATATCATGCTCCTTCCACTTGTCCAAAGTTTCATGTTCCTCTTGAGTGGCCTCTGGAGGTAAGAGACCAGGAACATTTGAATCTAGAACGTATCCTATATGTTCAAGGTTCTAGATTCAGGATAAGTTTCAAATTTCTTAGCCATTCAGATAGATTAGGTCCTGTCAACCTATTGCGATCAAGTATGCTTGCAAGGATATTGGATGGTGGTGGTTGTGGTGTGCTCATTGTTATCAGAAAATTAACTACAGATAATAACCAGATTAATTAGTAAATGTATCATGTATTTAACCAAAATGATTATGGTCTTTTAATCAAATTGGTCATCTCACTAACTTAGCGAATCCTACACTTCCAAAGTAGAAAACAGAAATCCTAGTTGGATGGATTTCTAGTGGGTGATTGAATTCTTATAATTCTATTGATCATCCTTAGGTACATCCATTATTGGAATTACAATAAACTATAAGTGAGCAACTCCTTGCCCATTACATCTCATGTGAGGTTCAATCCTTTACCTAGCCCCTAATGCTCAAAATCTCAGGTACATCCATTATTGACTTATCTTGCATTAGTTAAGTTGATCCCATTGAGCCAGTATTTATGCAAATAATTTTAATGACCTCAGGTACATCCAATATTGGCCACCAAACCATTTACATATTTACAACATCTCATACTTAACAATTATTCTTAAGAAAATCTCTTAAATTAATTGCATCTTAGCAAGTATTTAAAATTTCTTAAAATAATTGCCTCAATGGAGGGCCCATGTTATAATTACTTTAATTATACCATTTCCAACTTAATCATTTGTTTGGAAGATTTTGTGGTCGTCCTAATTACTATTAAGGTCTCACTTTGCATATTATCCAATTAGCATGCATATATTATATACTTGCATACATCCCCATACATCTCATGCATTCATGGATAATAATAAATATGGTATAATCATGGACTTTCTAAGGGATTCAATTCTGAGATACCAAGAATTGAATCAGGGCATTCCTAGGTGCATTTCATTCATTCATATTACAAGAGTTACTGAAGGAGTACATAATCAACACTTAATCTTGAATTCCTCCCACTAGTCCCACCAATGCTTTTAGCATCCTTGATCTTCTTGCAATCCAATTACATAGTAATCCTTGGCATACCAAGGCGAATTTACAAGAACTAAATAAATGAAATTACAATCCAAAAATATTACAACCTTTATAATACATGCCCAAAAAAATTTAAAATAAATTAATTAATTTACAACCCAAAGAAACATAAAAGAAATAAATTCAATCACATTGATCTTTTATGGTCTATGATCATTTATCATGCATATCACTATTTAACAATTAAATAAAACATACATACTTAAATTAAATTGAATATCTCATATTCAACTTAAAAATCCAGATTTGAATATGATTCAAACAAATTTAAAAATTCAGATTTGAATCACATTCAAACAAATTTAAAAATTTAGATTTGAATCACATTCAAGCAAATTTAAAAATTCAGATTTGAATTAAAATTTAATTGTGTGATTATATTTCTAATTAAACAATTTAATTACACATAAAATGGGCCTTAGATCATACAACACCTGCACATACAACACCCATCAATTACCATGCGCACCATGGTGGTGCACAAACCATGCGCACCATGGTGTAACCAAGCATGCCGCCACCTTTTTTTTTTTTTTTCATTGCAACCAGCAATGATTTAATCATCTCATGATCAAATCACACAATTAAATCATATAATCAACAATCTAAATGGCAAATATAGTGGCTCTGATACCAATTGAAGGAGCGAAAGCATGAAAAACATAAATTTAGATCATTAAATTCAAAAATTTTTTATCTAGGGTCACATGTATCATGCAAAATTCATTTTTATCTATTTGATTTCAATGATAAACAGCATATTAAAACTCTTTTAATATGTTTTTGGATCTATATTTGCCATTTAAGATTTTAGAATTAATAGATTAATTCATTAGAACCCTAGATTAGATTAAGAACAAGTGCACTAACCTTTTGATGCACAGCAATGTGTTTAGCACCTTTGGGATGCGCCTAGGACACCAGATGTTGTCCTTCTAGCTTGTCCACACCAAGATCACCAATGGTAGCCCATTGAACAGCTTCTAAAGCTTTTCCAATGAATTAGAAAATCAGGTTTTGCCTTTTGAGAGATTACTGATGTAAACAGGACACTAGAAACGATTTCTAGTATTTTTAATTCAAGAGATTATTGGAAAATCTCTTTGAATTGTTGAGAGATGAAGAAGAAGAGAGGAAGAAGTAACCAAGGGTGGCGGCACCAAAGAGAGAATGAGCAGCTTGTATATTTTCTTTTTATCCTTTTCCTTATATAGCTAGGTCACCACTTAAAACCCTTGCCACATGTCACCTTCTGATTACCTCTAGGTTTAATTGACCCAATCACATTGTGCCCAGTGTCAAACCTATATTTAATCTTGACTTTGATCATCTTACATGATTAAAAGACATATGGCAAGCTTATGTGTAGTGCCATGTGTCACCATCTCATGGTGCCACATGTCACCCTATGAAATGACCAAAATACCATTGTGTCTTAATTTTGAGTTCTCAACCCAAAATAATTATTTCTCTTCTTCTAATCAATTTATATCAAATATAAATTAATTAATTAATCTCTACTAATTAATTTCTCATAATTAAATTTATATTTAAACACTTTAAATATAAATTTAACTTATACTATATATCCAATAACCTAGATTTTGTTTCAAGCCATGCTAGAGACTTTGCAATCTAATTGCAAACCAAACCTATTTAATTAATCAATTAAACTCTTTAATTAATTAATTAAATCATATTTAATTTGGTGATTACTTGTGTATGTGTGTGACTCACTAGGCTCATCACTAATTGGCAATGAGACATGATATCAACTCTTAATATCATCAGAACTCTTTCTTACCATAAATGATTTCTCTAAATCATTTTATGCACCTCATAGACCATGGTTAACACCTAGCATAGCATGTCGTGGCCACCCAATCAATAATAAGGTTTACCTTAAATGAACCTATAATCATATGTTACCATGCACTAGAATCTCTCTGTTACAAAATTCAAAATCGAGCTGGAGTCATGGTTTATGTCAAACCCTATTTGCTATGAATATTATGTTATCTTTTAATTCTAGTTCTTGATTAAAAGATTTTCTCATTAGAAACTCTTTTCTGATTAAATCTATATGTCCTGCGAGGAACTTGAAACATCAAGAACAATTAAATGAACATAGGATTTTATCCCTATTTACTTAGGGTAACAGATTCCATCTTGATCAACACTTACCTCCATATATAACTAGTAGGAGCCAACACATGCCCATATATCCATACACAGTACAAGTATGAAAGCAGTATCAAACTCAAACCACCTATATACAAGATAACTGTGCTATCTCAGGTCTAAAGATCATATGCACTAATATGATTTATGACAATGCATTGACAAGAGTAAACTCCATGTGCTTATCATAAATGTCACTGGTTCGGCCTACTTATCATGCATAAGTGCCTATCATGTTTGTTATGTGGCATGAGACTCACCATTCTATCTTATTTACATCTCATGTAAATAACTTGGGAACAAACATGATTACAATCTTTCTGAATAAGTCATGTCCTTATTGTGAAGTATCCTCGATTGTGAACCTATTTATGATACTTTGTGCTAGAAATACTGTTACTCATATTCTTAACAACTTAAGAATAGAATTTCTAACAAAATATCAATGGCCCTTTTCTATTACACATAAATATATTATGTAAACAGAAAAGTGAAAATACCTTTTATTAATAAAAACATGTACAAGATACATACTAAATGATATGCTCTAGGGCAAACTACTAACATTTGGCACATACACTGAACAAGGTTAATCATCCTCTACTCCTCATATGGGAGGTGATGTACAAATGCAATTCTCTGGTTGGAGTCCTGGCTCTTCAATGCCTTTTTAATCATCTTCCTCTATACCATGGGTTTTCAATCAGACTCCAGGCCATGGACTCACAGGGACTTCATATGTGTTTATGGAAAATCTACAATCACAGACGCCTAGCGATGCAATGTTCTAAGCATTTGACAAGCATTTTATAGATATCCCTTCCAGTTTAAGAACTAATTTATTTTCTGGAGATGCTTCACAATTCCTTTCTAGTCCCCATTACTCTGATCTTGGATTTATCCCATATGGCCGTGGACATTTTTCTATCAATGATGATTCTATAATATCCAGTCATTTTGGAATTATTAAGAGTCAGAACCACCCATCATATCTACATTTAACGATGACATCGATAGAAACTACCCAAGCTGAAGACAGTGGGTCTAATGGAGGTGGATTGAGGTGATACAACACCCGACGAACAAATGAGAGGAGGCGTCCTACATGCAAGAGGACATTTGCATCATTATTAGAGTCGTATACATTTTTATCTAACTAATTTAAAGCACGTTATAAATTTATTATTCTTGTATTCACAATTAATATTTATGTTTATTATTTTAATTTTATTTTTTTATAACATAATAATTATTGTGCACCGTATAAGTGTGTAAACTACAAAGAAATAAAGCAAACACATAAAATAATAATATTTACATGATTCACCCTCTCAACATAATGTTACATCCACGGGCATGTCATCTTTCACTATCATCGATAAATAAATCAACAATTTACAAGCTCAAAGCTATACTACCCATACACTTTATAATTGTTCATAGTAAATACATTGTTAGTCCTCTCAGTCTCCTCTAGACATAACCCAATATATTTACTACTTCAACTGTTACACCACAAATGGTGTCTTCAACTATATGGGCAAGAGCCCTCTTACCAATGGCAACAATTTCTTTCTTTTGAATTCTATGCCCTTTCTCCACCTTAGGCTGAAGTCTCTTTCTCTCCATAGAACTGCAATGAGCAGGAGCTCCTCATCAATGGGCAAAGTCAAATTCTCAACAATTGGCAAAGTCCCTCTCTGCAATGGGCAACAGCCTCACTCTATGAGCTGAAAGCCAAATAACCTTTTTTACTATTCTCCTATTTATAGTATTAATTCTCTCAATCCTAATTTGGTTAGGAGTCCTACTAAATTTAGGATTAACACTAAAATAAGAGTTTTACTCTATATAGAAAATATTCCTCTATCCTATTGAGAAATAATTCTCCCACTCAAATTAGAAAAATATCTCTCAAAATCCTACTAGGATTTTGAGTCATAATTCTAACAATCTCCACCTTGACTCAAAATTAATCAACTATTGCGTACCTGAAATTCTCGGGTGTCATCAAATCATCAAATCTTTATGCTTGAGCTTGAACCCTTCAAATAATTAATCTCTCCAATCTTCATCTTGGGTGCAACTTGTTTTTTTTAAAAAAAAAAAAATTTTCGCGTCCTCAACTATCTTAATTTCGCATCAAGAGCTCCACCTTAATTTCAACTTTCCACCACCTCGAGCTTGCATCACCATGTGTGACTTCTACATGTCACAATAACTCCACCTTCAACTGAACTCACCAATATCATCCCCATGCTCTGATACCAATTTGTTATGCACCGCGGAAGTGTGTAAACTATAAAAGAATAAAGCAAACATGTAAAACAATAATATTTACATGGATCATCCTCTCAATATAGGACTACATCCACGGGCATGCACTCTTTTACTATCATCGATAAATAAATCATCAATATGCAAGCTCAAAGCTATACTACCCATCATCCTAATTACACCTAAGAGAACCCACACTACATAACTATTTATAGTAAATATATTAATTAGTCATTTCAGTCTCATCTAGACATAACCCAATATATTTACTACTTTAACTGTTATACTGTAAAGGGTGTTTTCAACTATATAGGCAAGAACCCTCTCGCCAATGGATAAAAATTCATTCCTTTTAAATTCTATGCCATTTCTCCACCTTAGGCAGAAACCTCTTTCCCTCCATAGGATTGCAATGGGCAGGAGCTTCTCATCAATGGGCAAAGTTAAATCCTCAGTAATTGACAAAGCCTCTCTCTGCAATGGGCGATAGCCACATTCTATGAGCTGAAAGCCAAATAAATTTTTTTACTATTCTCCTGTTTATAATATTAATTCCCTCAATCCTAATCTAATTAGGAGTCCTACTCAATTTAGGATTAACACTAAAATAAGAGTTTTACTCTATATAAGAAATATTCCTTTATCCTATTGAGGAACAACTCTCCTACTCAAATTAGGAAAAGGTCTCTCAAAATCCTACTAGGATTTTGAGTCATAATTCTAATAACAACAACAACAACAACAATAATAATAACAATAATAATAGTAATAATAATAAATGAAATATACAAAAATAATAAAACATTATAATTTCTAAATAAATACATTAAATAAGTTATAGATTAATTTATTAAACTTCTAAAATGCAATTGATTTACTTATATCATACACTTTTTGTATTAAATTATTAAATATATTAATCAAAATTTTATTATAAAGATATTATTGTAAATATTAACCTAAACATATTAATATAAATATATTACTTATGAAGTTATGTTAATTAAAGATTTACTAACTATATTTAAATGACCTAATTATATTAGTCTTATTTAATATAATTAAAATTTAAAATTTATATTAATTTTTTAAATGAATTTAGATTAATTTTATGAATTATTAAATTAATTTAATTTAATTTATATTAAATTTATTTCTCCATGCTTAGCTAGTTATATGGGGCCAATTTAGTTTATATTAATTTTATTTATTATTAAATTAATTTAATTTATATTAATTTTACTTTTTTATACTTAGCTAGCTAGATAGCTAGTTTTATGGAGTCAATTTAGAGTATATTAATTTTTTTTAAATGAATTTATATTAATTTTATTTATTATTAACTTAATTTAATTATTACACATTTCTGAGGATTTAACCCAAAATCATTCAGAGTGAAAAAAACGAATCCATATAGCCGACCCCAAATTTTTGGGATAAAGGCTTAGTTGAGTTGAGTTGAGTATTAACTTAATTTAATTTATTTTTATTTTTTTTCTCTATATTTAGCTAAGTAAAGTAGTTTGAATGTTGGTAAGAGATATCAATATTGTGATTATAAGATAGAATTTAATAGCATGATAAAATTTACCTTGCTTTAGGAATTTATTTTCTTTTCACTCACAAATGTGTTATTTTTTTTTTCTATTTTTGCACAATTTAGGTAAAATGCACCCTTAGAATCGTGTCCCTCTAGGCTCATAAATCACTAGACATAGAGTTGGTCACTTAGAACACTCTTATGATTATAAAGGCCAATCAAACGCAGCCATGCACACATTTTTTATCCTCAATTATAAATCTTTCTGAGCCTGAAAACCAATTTTTGCATTTGGGTTGGTTTGGAGATAAAGAAATCTATTTGAACGTTTAAGAAGTTAGAGGTAAAAAAGTTGTTAAAAAATATTTTATTTTTAAAAAATAAATTACTAATAATTTCTAAAATTTACCATGATACATATATTGATTAATTTTTTAATTAGCAATTTTAATTCTTATAACTACTAAAAAAATATTATTAAGAAATTAATAAAATATTTTGTAACATTTTATTTAAAAAATAAAATATAATTAAATTTAAAATTTTAAAGATTAATCTGTCATTTAATTAAAAAAAAAAGAATAAAAGAGCAATTTGACTCTTTATTTTGGTAACAGAGTTCAATTAAATATAATACACAAAAGTGGGTCAATTAGACACTTAAATTGACAAATTAAACCAATTTTATTCAAATTGGTGTGTGTATGTGTGCAAATACACACACCACATAAAGGACTAATATGATATTTTGATATTCTACAATTTACTCCTCAAAATTTAAAAAACTATAATTTAGTTATTCTCTCTCTACTATTTCTTTCTTAACTCTTCATTTATTTTTCCTCCTAAAAAATACAGTAATGACATGTTATAAATTTTAATTAAACATTAGAATAAAAAAGGTCATTAATTTTGTTTTTTTTTTTTTCTTTCAATATCAACTCAAAATTAAAAATAAAATTCAACAAATTTAATAAATATTCAATAGTTAAAACAATTAAAATAATTTTTTGAAAATATTTTCCTTAAAAAAATATTTTTAAGAAATTCTAGAAAAATATACATATTTATATATATTACTTTAATAAAATTTTTAAAATATAATAATAATAATAATTTATTTAAGATTTATAATATAATTTTTTTATTTTATTTTCCAGCCCTCACATATTTATTGTGAATTTTGAAATAAATTAGTCAAATTTATTAATTTTAAATTTTAATTAATTTTATTTTTATATTTTATATTATTAAATTTTCTCAAAAAACTAAAAGAGCAAATTCAATCCTATTCCATTTTAAAAAAATTGTTGGCATGTGTGTGAAAGTTAAGGACTCAAAAAATAATTAACCAACAATTGACATATGTATTCATGAATATTGACACTTGGAATAATTAAAAATTAATAAGTTTAATTAAAAAAATAAAATATTTACTATTTACAATTTTTAAAATATTAAAATTCTTTTTTTAGTCTATTTTTTTTTTATTTTAGGTCAAAAACCTATTTTAGCCCTTAAAATATACTCTAATAGTCAATTAAGCCCTTAAACAAAGTTTGGGGTTAATTTAAACTTTAAGTTTTTAAATTGGCTAAAGAGGCCCAAATTTAATGGATGTTAACCTCCATCTCTGTGTTCTTCTTTCTATCTCCATCACCTATGCAACAAAACCAGCAGAAGCAGCACCAAATAGAGTCAACACTGTTTTCATATATTTCAATTATCATAAGGCTTAGTGTCTGTTAGGCATTAAATTTGGAAGGTTAAAACTACTTTTCTGAACAAAAACATAATTTTAGATGCTGTTGAAAAAAAAAATAATTTGAAAAAAACTGTTTTCTTATTTTAGTGTTCTTATGACTAAAACCTATCAAATTTAATTTTAAATTATTTTTTAATGCTCTCTAACTACTATATTAAAAAAAGTAATTTTTCTATAACAGTTTCAATAGTAATATCAAACAAGCCCTTAAGAAGAAGATGTTTTTCATCCCATAAAATTCTAATTCCAAATTGTAGCTCTTTTATTCTTTCCCTGACGACAGCAAGAATCAAATTAAAATAAGCAACAACTCAAAAAATCACAGCTTTAAACTCTTATCGAGGTCTTCTTAAATAGAAATAAATTTTCAATGAGGGTCAAAATTCACCCAAATTTATTAGTAGACAAGGAAACTTGAATATATTCTACATCATTAATCATTATTATTGTTGATTCGGTCACATTAAAGGTGAAGATTTAGAAGAAGCAAGTAATTTCAAAGTGGTTGATGATAAAAAAAGCTTGTTCTTTTTACTAAGAAGTGAATCTAGCTCAGGAACATATTTTAGATTTTCTTCACGGGCTCATGACTACTTGGGGTTCTTGCACCATGGTTTCAAGCTACTGGGTTGGTGGTCAATTGATGAGAGAAGTCGAGAGGAACATATCTGACTTTACCTTGAGGGAGCTTCTGGCTACAACACTTTTTATGGTTATCCTGTTGAGATGGTGAAGAAAATCCTTAAAAAGGATCTTGCTAAGGAGGTTTGGAGGCTTCAAGCTGTCTTAGGTGAACAAACAGAAATCACCAAATATAGCCAACAAGAGTTTGAAAGACTTCAAAATGTAGAACTTATTATCCCAACCCTTCTTACCTAGCGACACACGTGCAGCTCACTCACCCCAAACTTTGTTTAAGGGCTCAATTGACTATTGGAGTACACTTCAAGAGCTAAAATGAGCCTTTGAACTTTATTTTATTAGAATGATCTTTATTAAATGTATTTAAAATAAAATAAAATTGAATTTTTTTTGAAAGGAAAACACTGCTTAATTATTATTAAGATAAAAAAGCAGCACATCATGAGTAAAAGCTGGAGGGTTAACACTCCATTTCGCTAAACCAAAAATAGAACCAATAGCCCTTGCTAACATATGAGCGACTTGGTTGGTTGATTTTTTGACAAAAGAAAAGGATAATGATGCAACGTCTTTAACAAGAAACTTACAATCATGAATCAAAGTAGCAAAATAAGAATTATCATGCAAAATACGATCCAGGGCTTGCTTCACCATCAAACAATCCATCTCCATCACCAGAGGCGTATTAAATAGCCTTCCTTTAACCCAACTTAAAGCCTCTCTTACTCCCATAGCCTCTGCAATCAAAAAATTTTGCACATAACCTAGACTTTTACACATTCCTTCAACAAATTGATCATTACTGTCTCTTATCACCAAACCTACACCCGCCAACCCTGTTGCTGCATCAAAACATGCCTCTACATTACATTTCAAACCTGCATCTGGTGGTTGCCATTTTATTACAGTAGGAACTGTATTTGGATCATAAGAAACTGTGGAAACTCTTGCCAGTTGCCACTCCTAAAGGAAATATTGTGCCTTTTGAAGAACAGTATAAGGAACAACATGCTTTTGCTTCCATACAATACCATTTCTTGCGTTCCATATCTCCCATGCTATCATAATAGCCTTTTGAACCTGTTGCCTATCACACCGAGTCTGAATCATTGACAACCAAGCTGGGAAATTATCTACAGCACCCCACCATCCAACATTCGAAATAACCCAGCACTCCTTTGCAAAAGGGCAAGTAATAAGACAATGCAAAACAGTTTCTGGTTCATGATTACATACTGGATACAATCCAGACATGGCCACATGTCTATGAATTAAATTCATGCAAACAGGTAAAATATTAGACAAAGCTCGCCAAAGAAAATTGAGAATCTTTGGCAGCAGTTCAAGCTTCCATACATAACTCCACAAATCTTTTGTTAAAGTAGGGGCTCGAAGAAGTTGATTATACTGATATTTGTAACCAAACTTCACTGTGTAAATACCTTTAGAATCAAATTTCCACATCCAAGAATCCTCATGATCAATAACACTTAAAGGAATTTGCCGAATAGCGGAATTTACTAAATAGCACGCACTTTTTGAGGATTAAAGAGAGACTACAGAACATCCATATCCCACATACAACCACTAAGAACCATTAAGTCTGACACCATAATATCCTCCATACCAGTTGTATTAGCTGAATGAATATGAGGATCATCAGTAATTGGTAACCATGGTGAATGAAAAACAGAAGTGCCTCGACCATTACCAATACGTTTCAAGCAACTACTTTGAAAATAGGAATTCCAACAAAAATAGACTTCCATAAATAACTTGGATAAGGCATGGAGCAAATTTGAATCAGCATAGTAACGAGCTTTGTACAGGATACTTACCAAAGCATTGAGGCGAGTCAACAAAGTCCAACCCATTTTGGCCAAGAGAGCAATATTAAATTGTCGTAACGAACGAAAACCAATACCACCATCTTCCTTCCCACGACAAAGATTATGCCATGAATACCAATGCATACCCATGCCTTCATTACCACCACTTTTCCACCAAAAACGATTCATAGCCTTTTCCACCGCATCATAAATCTCCAAAGGAAGCAAAAATAACGTCATTAGATCATTTGGAATAAACAACCACTGTCTTGAGTAAAATTTCTTTGCCAGCTCTCAACAAGATCACTCTCTTCCAACTTTGCAGTTTTTGCCACACCTTATCTTGAACACCATAAAGACTTCCTTCTTACTACGACCCACAACAGACGGAAGACCCAAGTATTTCCCAGGAGCATCAATAATTTTCACATCTAACAAACCTGCATCCAACGCCTTTGCCTCATCTATGCTATTCTTACTGAAATAAATTTCATATTTTTGAAAATTTACCTGCTGCCCAGATGCCGCTTGGTATAGATTCAAACACTGCTTGATCATAAAGCATCCGAAGCCACAGCTTTAAAAAAATAGAAAGCATCATCTACAAAAAATAAGTGTAAAATCGAAGGGGCTGATCGTGTCACCTTAACACCATGCAATTGACCACTTCGTTCAAAAGAAGCATGGCCGATAAACCTTCTGCAACCACCAGAAATAAATACGGGGATAACGGATCCCCTTGTCGAAGACCTCTACGAGGCACTATAGGACCAAAAAGTTTCCCCCCATGACAAAGTTCATAAGTTACCGTGGACACCATACGCATAATCTTAGACGCCCGAGCAGAACAAAACCCCAACTTCAAAAGCATAACTTCTAAAAACTACCACTCCACCCTGTCATAGGCCTTGCTTATGTCTATTTTCAACGCAGCATAACCATCCTTACCCTAAGATTTTCTTTTTAAATAATGAATCACTTCAAAAGCAATCATGACATTGTTTGTAATAAATCTCCCTAGGATAAACGCACTTTGGACATCCGAAATCACTGTCCCCATGCAACTTCTCATTTGATTAGCTAAAGCTTTACAAGCAATTCTATCAACCATATTACATAGAGATATTGGCTTCACATCTGAAACAAACTTAGGTTCTTTCTTCTTTGGTATCAAGATAATATTTGTTCAATTTTGGCCAGGAGCCTCTCGATTATTATTCAGACAATCCAACACTGCATGACAAATATCCGTACCAATAACTTGCCAGAAAAAGCGAAAAAACCCTGGGTTTAAGCAATCCGGACCAGGTGTTTTATCCGAGTGCATGCTGAAAACTGCTTCTTTAATCTCATCCAAAGAGAAAGGCTTCATTAAAAAGACATTTTGATCCTCTGTTGGCATTCGGTCAACACAATCAATTATGGTCTCCATTGGGCCTTGATGAGAGGTAAATAAAGAATCAAAATATTGCAAAATCAGACTGTCCAATCCAGAATCCCAGTTAAGCCACTGCCCCGACTCATTCTTCAACTGGATAATGGTATTTTTTTAAAATAAAATTGAATTGAAATTTATCCTTAAATAAAAAAAAATAAAGAAATATTAAATTCAAATTTCTTTGATTTAAAATTATTATCTATCTATATGGAGATTAAGAATGATATTTATTTATCTTGATGGAGGCTATAAAAATTGAAAAATAAAAAGTAATCAAAATTAAAAATAAAAAATAAAAAAATGTTAGTTAATATTACAAAATTAATATTTCTAATGAAATTAAAATTAATATATTACTAATGGAATTTGATTTAAAATTTTTATCTATTAAACATAGATTAAGAATGATATTATGTTAACGGAGTCTATACAAAATTGAAAATGAAAAAATCAAAACAAAAAAGAAAAATTGTTAGTTAATATTATAAAATTAATATTATTAATGGAATTAAAATTAATATATTGCTAATGAAATATTACTAATGAAACTATATTTTATTACTAATGGAATATTATAAATAAAATGCAGTCAGTCATAATTTTATTTAAAAATATTAGAAATAAAATGCAGTCAGTCATAATTTTATTTAAAAATATAAAGTGTTTAAAATTGAAAGATAAAATATTTAAAATTTTATTTTAACTTATCTTCTTTTAATAATTAGTATAAAATATTTAAAATTTTATTTTAAAATTGAAATATTTTTATTGGATAAAGTTTAACTGAATTTGAAATTTTATTTTAACTTATATATTTTTTTTTAAAATGTAATTTTTTTTTTAAGGTACCAACTTGAAATTGCCAAGTGACTACACCATTTGTGGTAAAGCCATAGATTAAAAGACTTGTCAGAGAGGTGATTCTCCTAGCCAAAATAAGAGGTTTCACATTCTTTAGCATGTCATATAAACAATCTCCATTAACTCTCCACCTCTGCAAATTCAAGGAATTTTCTTGTGTATTTTGCAAATGATAGCTGATATAGGTGGGATTTCGTTTCAGCATGTGAATCACTTTATAATGGGGCAACTCATAATCTTACCACCAAATGTCTTCATGATAGGTCTTTCTCATATGATCTTATGTCTAAAATTCTCTCATTTTTGCTCCTTTAAGAACATTGCAATGAAATTATCGTTGTGAAAAAAAAAAGAAAGAAAAAGAAAAAGAACTACCATTAATTTGGTTGCTTTAGTTAAGTTTTAATTTTTTTTTTTTTAAGGTTTTTGTTTCTGAAGAGTTTCAAGTGGAACCCAAAAATTCACGACCATGACTGAATCGATCTCTCTGCTTAGTTCACTCAGCCATTTTCCTATTTTCATTAGCCCAGAAGGACCTCTGAGATACTATAAGGTTCATCGTCTCTCTCTTTCTTACCATATATTTTGTTCAACTATGTATTTTGTTATTCTAAAGTAGATGATTAATAGTTGTTGATTTTAATTTTCACTTTTTTTTAATTCCTTTAAATCATTAATATTAATTATGCTACATCCATCATTAATTAACATATGATATAATTAAAAAATAATATTTTTAAAAAAAAATATTAAAGATTTGAAATTTAAAAATATAAAATACTTAAAAGTGAAATTAATTTTATTAGATAAAGTCAAAATGAATTTGAAATTTAATTTTGAATTTATTTTTTTTAATTATAAATTTAATTATTAGCATTAAATAATGCATAACAAAGTAATTTTATCTTAATAATATATACTGATTTTAGTAGTATTTGATTTAAATCAAAATAATTGATTGAATTAAAATTTTAATAGATATTTTCTTTATTTGGTAATTTTGATTTAGTTCAACTGTTTTCATCAAAATAAAATCAAATTGATTAAATTAATTTTTAAAAAATTTAAAATGAATTGAATCAAATTACCAAATATGGAAAATTTTGATTTAAAATTTTAATTTGGTATATTATTTTAATTTAAAATAAATATTACTAAATTAATATGTATTGGTATACAAATTAATATAATAAGTAAAATTTTTACTAATATATGAAAAAAATAAAATATTTTAACCAATTAAAGTTCACTTTAATTTAAATTAATTAAAAATTAAAAAATTTAAATTATTACTACGCAATGTATAGAAAAATATTTAGTTTACAACTAAATTTTGAATAGCAAAATCACATGTTAGTTTTTATCTATTTTTAAGTTACAATTTAATCCTTAAATTTAGATGCTATTAATAAAATAGTTTTTATTAAAAATTAATTTTAAATTTTCATTTTATTAATAAAATAGTTTTCACATTTAAATAATTTTATATAATTATTTAAATATAAAGTAAATAATTACTTAAATATAAAATCTAAATATAGATATTATTTTTATTAATAAAATAACTAATTAATATAGTTAACTGTTAACAGATATGGACTACTTTATTAATAATAAAATTAAAAGAAGTTTTGCTGTGTCTCAAAACCTAATCGTAAATTACCCAAAAATGTTAAATATAAAGGAGGATCATGCAGGCTGAAGTACAGTAGCAATTCGCAGGGGACGCGTGGTGATCTAAGAGGCCTCATTTCTCTGAGAAACTGACACATTATCGTCCCTGACATGGTCAGCTATTCCCTACCGATAACAATTTCGCTTCTTCATTTCTTTTCTCGATGTGAAAACGGTGATGGGTTGTCATTTTGCGGCTCCGTTAACCCAGAGAAAAGCTACCCTTCATCATCCCTCTCGCCTCCTTCCTTCTTCTTATGTGAGAGCTGTATAGCTCCTCTGGCTCTGGGGTCAACAAAAGATTTCGAAGTTGCATTGTTTGGACGTTTCCCATATCACATTTTGCTTCTTAAAGATCATTGTCCACAGTTGAATCTTAGTGTAAGTGCCTTTCAATAGTCTTTATAAGCATTGTTCTTGTGTTGCGCTATCTGGGTCTTATTGTGCTTGTTCTTGGGCTTGCTTTTGTTTTCTTCGTAGTTAGTTTCCACGTTGTTATACTCTTGTTTTTCCAATTTAAGTTGCTGTTGAGAGCAGGTACTTAGAGTCCATTTGGCTCGATTTAGAAATTCAATGAATCCGTGACTATTTCCATCTTGGTTTTATTTTTGGATAATTAAACATGGTTTAGTGGTAGTTCTGAAAATTACACTGACAAGTTAATTTGATTTTTCGTCTAAATTAAAGTGAGTCGAGCACAATTATTTTGTTAAAACTTTCAATCCCTGCATATAATACTCAATTCTAATTACTAGAATATAATAGTTACTGTTCGTTGTCATGTACAGTACGAGCCTAACAGCTTCAGTACTTTTGGTTAATGTGAACATCAAGTCTATCTTGTTAGTTAGTGGTATTGCTCAATATATTGCCATTCTAAGTAGAACTTAAATTTGGTTTCCATGTTATTGTTTTGGCTTGTCAAATAACCTTTATTTTGAATGTTTGATGTTTAATGCAGAAACAGAGGGGTTTCTTAACTAATCAGATTCTGCTTAATGACGGAACCCAACAATACCGAGTATGTAGTGTTAGGAGAAGCATCTTCTCCTAGGTTAGAAAAGTTCCAGAAGGTTTCAATAGCGCCTCTTGTTTTCTTGATCTTTTATGAAGTTTCTGGAGGGCCATTTGGGGTTGAAGACAGTGTCCAGGCAGCTGGACCCCTTTTAGCACTTATTGGATTTTTGGTTTTTCCATTTATATGGAGCATTCCGGAAGCCTTGATAACTGCAGAAATGAGTACCATGTTCCCAGAGAATGGTGGGTATGTCGTATGGGTATCATCAGCTCTAGGTCCTTACTGGGGCTTTCAACAAGGTTGGATGAAATGGCTAAGTGGGGTTATTGATAATGCCTTATACCCGGTTTTGTTTCTAGATTATCTAAAATCTGCAGTACCAGCACTTGGGAGTGGTTTCCCTAGGGTAGCAGCTATTCTGGCATTGACTCTAGCTCTGACTTACATGAACTACAGGGGTTTAACTATAGTGGGATGGGTTGCTATACTCTTAGGGGTGTTTTCCCTTCTTCCTTTTGTGTTTATGGGACTTGTAGCAATCCCCAAATTGGAGCCTTCAAGATGGTTTGTGATAGATTTGGGTAATGTGGACTGGGGTTTATACTTGAATACTCTCTTTTGGAATCTCAACTATTGGGACTCGATTAGTACTCTTGCTGGAGAGGTGGAAAATCCAAGTAAAACTCTTCCCAAAGCTCTCTTTTATGCTGTTATCTTGGTTGTTTGTGGGTACTTTTTTCCTATCTTGATTGGTACTGGAGCAATTCCACTCAATCGTGAACTATGGTCTGATGGATATTTCTCAGATATTGCAAAAATTCTGGGAGGTGTATGGTTAAGATTGTGGATCCAGGGTGCTTCTGCTTTGTCAAACATGGGCATGTTTGTGGCTGAGATGAGCAGTGACTCCTTCCAACTTCTGGGAATGGCAGAGCGTGGGATGCTTCCTGAGTTCTTTGGCAAGAGGTCTTGTTATGGAACTCCTCTTGCTGGGATCTTATTCTCTGCATCTGGTGTGATTTTGCTTTCATGGTTGACTTTTCAGGAGATTGTAGCTGCAGAGAACTTCTTATACTGTTTTGGAATGATTATGGAATTTATAGCATTTGTGAAATTGAGGATGGAATACCCAGGAGCTCCTAGGCCTTATAAAATACCTGTTGGGATAGCTGGAGCAATTTTGATATGCATTCCTCCAACACTACTAATTTTAGTGGTCTTAGCATTTGCTTCTCTCAAAGTCACGGCCATTAGCATCATCACAGTGATTTTAGGGCTTGCCCTGCAGCCCTGTTTGATGTATGCTGGAAAGAAGAGGTGGTTTAGGTTCTCTGAGAATTCTGACCTTGCTGACATCCATTTCACTTATCACGAGCGTAATGCACCGTGAATGTGGTTTCCTTCTCAATTCTCTGTGCACACGAAATGCATATTCCATTCAATCCTTCTTAAATGCTTAAATTTTCTGTTGTTTTAAACATGTTCATCAGTGACTTGACAAATGCTTTGTGGCCAACTGCTATGAATTTTAATATAAGTTGAATAAGAATTTCATGGCATGTAAGGATAGCACAAATGGGTTAGGAGACAAGCCTCATGTGCCGTCTTCTAAATCTACCTGAACACTGATGATTTCTGCGAGATGGTTCAGAAAAGTGTCGCATAAATAGGGTTGAATGATGTAATTTCAATTAAAAGATTAACTTGACCTACTTGTATAAGTAAAACACATGGTTCTCAAAGCCAAGTTGCAGAAATATTTGTTTCTCATCTTTGTGCTAGATCACCATTTCCTTGATGTATAAAACCAGTATCTCTGTTTCCCTATGCTTACAATGTTCAACTGCTATTGGCTGTATTAGTCCACAGCTCTCCCTCAATTGAATCATTTTAAAGCTCATATTTTGATGAGGGTTGGTGAAGGCACATGCATACGTTTTACTTGATTAAATTTAAATTTAATAAGGGATTTTTCTTGCTTCTATTTCCATATGAGCTGCAGCAAGCTGCCTGTTCCACCAACTTACAATGTATTGAAAGGAATACACGTGGCAACCACCCAGATGATTAACAAGAACAAATAAAGATCCCTTAACTATATTGATGTCGTTCTGCTTCTAGTCTTTGTTGCTTCTGAATGTGGGCTAAATTATCTGTTCAATAATCGGATATCACTCTCTCATCCTTCGTAAAACATGGCTTATCTTTTTGGGCATTTCTTGGATCAAGCAACAACAAATAAAGAAGATAACTTCACATTCTCTTTTTTCTTTCTTTCAGCAATTTTCAGAAAATAAAATCCAGATTTCTGCAGATCCTGATAAATAGCAATCCGTGATTGAAACCGATAAGCAAAGGAAAGCAGAGAGAAAATGCAGAGAGATGATGAATGTTTATATATACTTACATAGAAACTCTCCAACAGCCTCTCCAGGTAGAAGATCATCCACCTTGCCAGCACCTCTTTGATTTAGATTCAAAAAATAACAATGCCCATCTCTCTTCCAGTCCCAAAATTGTCAAGCAGTCTTCTTCAGATCCCGAAAATGATGGAATCCAGTCTATTATATCTCATTGTTCTATTATCTTCACCTTTACTTATCCTTTGGAGCCTCCTTAGCAAGATATCAAGAGACACAAGCTCATCCAGCTCCTTTCCATTGTAAAATCCCTCAAAATATACTTCAAGATCAAATTCTATCTCCTCTTTTATCCATGATTTCCACCAATCTCTTCCAGCCTCTGCCTCCGTGTAGCAATAATGCTATCACCGCAGACCTACTGGATGATGAAGAACTTGCTTCTGCTCTTCTGCATCTTGTTTATGACATCTTGCTTATGCTAATTCTCAACATGGATCCCAAGATACTCCATAATTACATTGATCAATCTTTTCTTGCCAATGTACTCTTGCCTCTCTCAGTCTGAGGACCCTAGAGAACGTGAGAGTTTGAATGAAGTCAATAGATGAAGTCTTCTTGCACAATATTTTTGAGACTGAACTTCTGTGTAGTAGCACGGAAATGGAAACGCCGAACGCGAACATGGGAAACATGGAAACATTCACAAAGAAACAATATTTTAAAAAATATAGGAAATAGAACATGGAGAAACATGTAAATGTAAAATATATACATATATATAACAAATTACATAATAAATATTAAAGCACATGACAATAGAATTAAACATATAATTATAGAAATTATTACAAAAATATTAAAAATATAACTATAGATTCTGCTTCCCCATTAACTAATGAAAAACTTGAGATCTAAGCCAA
This sequence comes from Hevea brasiliensis, assembly GCF_030052815.1. Lineage (NCBI taxonomy): Eukaryota > Viridiplantae > Streptophyta > Magnoliopsida > Malpighiales > Euphorbiaceae > Hevea > Hevea brasiliensis. The sequence continues at coordinate 103,738,869 of NC_079493.1, forward strand.
AATTTCTATCCAATTGTGAGTTGTAAATTTCCAAATATAATGCATACCTCTATTTTTACGCTATATTATTTAAAAAATGTCATATGAAAATAGAACCTATTTATTTTACTCTAGCTTAAGCTTTAGTTTATTGCTTATATTTGTGTGGGCTTTGGCAAAATGAATAAAAGAAAGGAAGTTTGAGGAGAGCAAGTAAAGGAATCTATAGAACTCAATATACAAAAATCAGAGTATGGAAAGCTTATTAAAGGGAGCTACTCATCTGTGCCCCGTAGTTGCCATCTCATGATTCAGCCGCCGTCACCGACAGTTGTCCTCTTCTTCTTTTGTTGCGGTGTGATTCTCGGGCTGCGTTTTTAACATAACTTTTTTTTTTCTTTTTAATAAGGGCATTTCCGACTAGTGCGATTCTCAAGCTGCGTTTTTAACAAAACTTATTTTCATTTTTTTTCAAAGAAGCGCATTTCCGACTCAAGAAATGCGTTTTCGACTTTTGAAAATTCAGGAAACAGTCCCCAAACACCTCCCTGCCTTGTCTTGTTGTTTTCGATATGGGGAAACGCCACCCTTTACCATTTCCATGCATCACAGCTGAGCACTGTGGGAATGGTGAACAGCATGAAATATGTGGAAGTACCAACGATTGTTTCACATCCACTAAAAGCAAAGCAAAAGAACCGATTCCTCCAACCACAGCAATTTCTTTGTTTCTCATTAATGAGCACATAATCAAACTAAACTCTTTGGTGGCAATTGGTATTTAAAAGAATTTGACACTACCATGCATTTGAGCTCTTAGTAAGGATAAGGAAAGAATACATTTTGTCTAGGCATTACCTTAAAATAAACAATTATTTTTTTTATATATATTTTTACATATTCGTAATTTTTTTATATGATTTGAAATTTAATAAATTAAAATGAAAAAATAAAATTTACAAATAAGTATTATGACTCTCACTTTTTCTCTTTCTCTCTCTCCTAAGTTATATATGTTTTTCATACATGTAATTTTTTTTTTTTTTTTCAAAGATAGGGTCATTCATTCATTGAAAAAAGGGAAGCTTATAGTAAAAGAAAGGCCTAAGGCCGAGCAGATACAAGCATAAGAAAAGCTAACCCTCCAAGCCCTACCTAAATAATAGCCTATAGCCTAAAACATAAAAAAAAAACCCTAGAGCATAAAGGATTGACCTGATATCCTTACTCAGACCTGACATAGAACAAGGAAACAAATCTATGGTTGCCATTACATGCAACCAAGCATGGGACAAAGCACAAACGCATGAAATTTAAGTAAGAAGGCCTCCCAACTAATTGAAAGGAGAAGCTCGAAGTCTACTACAAAAAGTCCTATAAGTCGATAAGCTTCCTTGACCCCAGCACAAAACAACACACAAAGAAAAGGCATGAGCAAGGGTTCTTAATAGCATGTCAGAAAAGTGAGGCAGTGTTAGTAGTATGCCCTATAGTATAACTTGTAATTTGTATCTAGTAAATATTTATTATCTATTAATGGCAAATATCTTTTATTTTAATTTAAATGATTTAAATTTAATTAAAAATATCCTTTAGTATCTTGTTACATGTTCTATTATTAAGATGTTAAAAATATAAGTGACAGAATAATCTAGCACAAGTACTATAAATTATGATTTACAGTTGAGGTATCTCATTAGATATGATTTATCCATATAGACTGTCACCTCTGTTTTCCATGAATTAGTATGAGATACTAATAAGATAGAATGTTGAGTCTCATGCTATATAACAAATACAATGGGCACTTATAAGATAAGTAGGCTGAACCAGTGATATAAAGATGACATGTACATAGAGTTTGCTCTTATCAATACATACTCATCTAGATCATAATAGTGCATATAATCTCTTGACTTAAGATAATATAGTTATCTTGTATATACGTGGTTTGAGTTTGGTACTATTTACATACTTGTACTAGGTATAGGTATACGGGCATGTGTTAGCTGTAACTAGTTATATATGAAGATAGGTATTTAATCAAGATGGAATCCGTTGCCCTAAATAAATAGAGATAAAATATTATGCCTATCTAAATTATTCTTGATAAATAAAATTGTTGGTCAGGATAGATAGACCAAATCAAAAAAGAGTTTCTGATTGAAAAGTCTTATTAATCAAGAATTAGAATTAAGATGAGGACATATGATTCCAAACAATTAGGGTTTGACATAACCATGGCCCTAACCAGATCGGAATTATGTAACGGAGAGATTTTAGTGCATGGTATGTATGATCAAGGCTCATAATTTAAGAGATGAATTAATTCATCACTAGTTGGAAAGTCATGGTATACTATGCTAGGTGTTAACCATGATTTATGAGAACTAAGAGTGAAAAGAGAATTTTACTCTTGGTATGGAAAGAGTTCCAATAATATTAAAGAGTTAATATTATTCTCATTGCTAATTAGTTATGAACCTAAGAAGTCACACACATAAGAACACAATAATTAAGGCATAATTAATTTGATTAATTAATTAAATAGTTTAATTGATTAATTAAATGAATGAATTTAGTTTGCAATTAGATTACAAAGTTTTTAGCATGAATTCAAACTAAATTCAACAATGGAAGAATTCAAGCTAATATTTAAAATATTTAAATATAAGCTTGATTAATTAATTAAAAGAGTTTATTTTATTAATGAGTTCGGAGAATTTATTTGGCTATTATGGCTTGAGAAGTTATGAGAGAAAATTGGATAAGTGGCTTTTAGAGAATTCCATAACACTTCAGGGATATGGAAATCCCTAAAGTGCTATGGCTTAATTCAAATCCCTAATTAATACAAACTTGATAAGTGGCACAATCAAAGGTTGAAACACATCTAATTATTGAATTAGATGTTAACACTTGTAAAGTTAATAATGATTAGTGGTCTTTCACTAATTGACTTTAGGGAATTGAAATTTCTTAATGTTAGAGATTAGAAGACCACTTTAAGGATATGGGATTCTTAAAAGTGGTATAAGTCATCTTGTTTTTGGTCAAATCCCTAAATGTAGGGAAATACTTTATAATTTAGGGATATGAAAATCTCTGAAGTATAAAAAGGCTAAGTCTTCCTTTTGGAAGACAACTTTTGTCACACCTTACCCCTCCATGAGGCATAATATGATCCCATAGTATACCTAACAAATTAACGAACTTCGCCTACCGATAACTCATTAAATATACTACAAGTGATTTTAAATCAAATTCAATTCATTTTAAGATGTAAAGTAAAATTGAATCATTATTAAAAGTCTTTAATTGGAGTTTAGGACACAAGTTAGAATTTTGATTAATTCGACATTTTGAAAATTTTATAAAAATTTCGATAGAGTGCCGGTTGTAATTTGAGAAAATAGTTCTTCAAAACCTATTAAAAACACTCCCAATATATATTTCAACCACAACTCCAATAATTTCCAACACAATTCACTTCAATCAACACAATGTAACACATTTTCAATAAACCTTATTATCATTTAATTTAATGCAATTTACATACAAAAGTCTCAATTGACAGAAAAGAAAACAAAAAATATTATTAATACAAACTTTAAGGTACAACTGCTCGACTAGTTCAATAGATATATATGAACAAAAATATTTACATCAAAAGAAATTATAAGGGTATAAAATATTATACCCATAAAAGTACTCAAAAGATGCTTCTTCGCCACTATAGAAGCTCGCTCTACTGCTTTATCCTTTTCCCTATTTGCGATAGCAATAAAAAGCCATCACTGAGTAATTTTGCTCAGTGGTGCATAATAAAAATTTAAAATTGTTGAACATAAAAGCATACATCGATAAACAAATATTTAAATCCTTTCACAATCATATTTCATGAAATTGATGTCAACATTTATAACACCATGTTATCAAAATAATTTATAAATCATAGTGTTGCCAATCAATAACACAACTTAGGTCATGACACAAAATTTTAAATCAATGCCGTGTTGTACACCACGACAAAGCAAACTCAATCCCACTAATCGAAATCAATGAGGGAGGTGGCTAGCTAACTATATTAGTACTCATCCAATCTCAACCTCAAACTGGAAAGCCAGAGAGGAACATAGTCAATCTCAACCCCATAAATGGAGGAAGAACACAATGATATTGCCATGCCAAGTGTGAATCCAAAACCAAATTCAAATCATATTGTTCAAACATTTCATGCAAAGCACTAAGCATTTTTCATTCCAAATTTTCATTTGTAAAATAGGCAACACAATATTTCTAAAAGCTATAATAAGCACAAATTGTTCACCATACATCTTCAAATAAAATTTTCAAGTAGCAAACAAGAAGTCAAAAGTTATTGTGCACAAACCTCTTATATTAGTCTTGTCTTAGTTTACACTTCTCCCTTCCTTAGAGGGCTTTTTTTCAACTGAAACACATAATTTAAAGTGTTTCAATACTAAACACATAATTTAAAGTGTTTCAATACTCATTCTCAATTATTTCTAACAATAATTCTAACAATAATTCTAACAATTAAATTTTCCATTTAAAATTTACTTATAAGGTCTTCTAAGTTGAGTTCTTTGTATTTAAGATTATGGGGTTATTATTCATTTGACCAATTAGGTAAAATATTGACTTTTTCATACTTGATAGGTATACTAGTTCTAATTATACTTACATACCACATTTTGGGTTACAATTGTGTTGGCATTGATTGCCAATTGAAATTCAAAACTCCCTAAGAGAAATTCCAAATTTTCAGTTTTTGTTTCCAAAGTTTACTGTCCCATTAGACTTATCTACAATGGAAATTTGGCCAACTTTTCTTTATCAAAGTTGTTCCTTAATGTCTTAACTTTAATTCCCTTTTTCAATCACTCCATTTGGAGTTTTGTAGCTCAAGTTATGCCATTTTTACTAAGGCTGACAGGATTGGTCAAAACCCAAAAATTCTGGGCAATTTAGGTTCTGGCAGATTTGGTGAGTCAACTTTTGGTTGGCAATTTGACTAGGTTATGGTCAGAATTTAGGTTTGTGTTCTTTATGAAAGTTGTTCTACTATGTTTAATCTTTCCATTGGTATAAAAATCAGGTCATTTGAACCATTCTACACCAAGTTATGACCATTTGAATAAATACTGTTCATATAGTTAGTTTTGTCCAGTGGCAGGGTACCTAATCCGGATTCAACCTAATTTTACACCAACTTGTGGTTAGTTTTAGGGAAGGTTTCTGCATGAAAATCGTTGTTTTGGGTCTTAATTTTTATCTCCAATTAGCCTCACACCAATTGGAGCAACAAAATTTCAGTTATAGCCATGTGAATGAGCAAGGGTCAAGCTGTCTAGATTTGGACATTACCACATTCACACTTCAATTCAATTCCATGCATGCAATCACACTTATAAGCTCACCAATTGACCAATTTAAGCATCAATAATGTCAATTGGGAATCAATTCACCAAAATCCCCAAATTTCCCCTAATTTCCAAATTGCCAAGAACCCTAATTTCTAATTGCTTAATTCATGTAAATTTCACTACACTAATCAAGTCCAACACTTCATAACTATTATAAAACATGTTTAATACCATCAATTACCATCAACCATAATCCTTCTCAAGGTGGCCGAAATCCCTAGGTTCCCTAACATGCATGATTTTTTTTTCAAGTTTCTCAGTATAAATTCAGCCATTTCAACTCAATTTCAATCACTTATACTAAAGGAGAAGATTTGATTAACTTACCTTAATGATGATATTCCCAACTTCACTTCCCTTCAAATTTTCTTCCAATTCTTTCTTCAATTCTCTTCTTCTAGGGTGAATTAGGAGGTTTCTATGGATTTTTGTTAGGGTTTATAAGGTAAAATCAAGCTTTGGAAAGCTTGATGTAGCTTGTTAATGGAGGATTTGAGAGTGAACTTTAGAGAGAGAGGGACGGCTTAGAGAAGAAAGAAGACAATGAATTTTTTTTCTTTTTAATTTTCATTTTATTCCCTTCCAAAATTAATTTAATTAAATTATAATTCTTTATTGTATCATGCATACCTCATCCATGATGTCATAAATCCCTTTTTGAATTTCTTTTCTTTTTTTTCTTTTTCCTTTCTTCCATTCACCTCTCCACTTTTAATACATTTTTCATAATTTTACTTTCCTACATTTTAATGGACATTTAGGCCAAAAGTCACATCTAATGGTGAATTGACCATATTGCCTTTTCTTGGTCTGATCGGTTTTTCCAATCATACTAGATTGCTTCCTAAACTCTGATTCAATTATTTGAGCTTGTTCTCTATTCTTTTCTGTGGCTTTCACAATAACATTAATTTCGCAATTATCCCTAGGCTTGGGTGTCACAGGGTCCCACACGAAATCACGGTAGCGACTGAGCTCACAGCCACTTCCCAGTACAGTCAGCCATCGCTGTGACCTTGACTCATTTAACCCATTATGCTTTATTTTCTTCATTTCCATTTTACTTTCATATAATTGTTATTAATTTTTTATTTAGGGCTTTTCTAAATGGCACAGACTTAGTTATAGACATCCTGACTATCCGGACAGACACTAGTCACCGGAACAGTGAGATGTACGGAACTAATGAATATAGGGGGTGTTACAATTCTCTCCCTCTTAAAATAAATTTTGTCTCGAAATTTTACCTGGTGTTAGTCTCTGAATAGCTGTGGGTGCTGCCTCCTCATATCCTCCTCACATTCCCAAGAAGCTTCTTGGCCTGAATGATAGTTCCACAGCACCTTAACCAGTGGTATCTGCTTGTTCCTCAGCTGTTTCACCTCATATGCCAGAATCCCTATAGGCTCTTTCTCATAAGTGAGGTCTGGATTTACTTCAATCTCCTCAACAGGTAGAATGTGAGAGGGGTCTAATCGATACCTCATTAACATTGATACATAGAAGACACTATGTATATTTTCCAACTCTGGAGGCAGTGCCAATCGATATGCCAGAGGACCCACTATTTTTAGCACCTCATACGGCCCAATGAAATGAGGACTTAGCTTCCCCTTTCTGCTAAATCTCATAATCCTCTTCCAAGGGGAAACCTTAACGAATGCCTTTTCACCCACTATATATTCAATATCTTACCTCTTCAGATTAATATAGGACTTCTAATGATTTGATGCAGCCTTGAGTCTATCTTTGATAAGCTTAATCTTTTCCTCTATTTGCTGAATAATTTCTGGTCTAATTAGTTTCCTTTCATCCATTTCATCCCAACACAGAGGAGTTCTACACTTCCTGCCATATAGAGCTTCATATGGAGGCATTCCTATGCTTAATTGACAGCTATTATTGTAGGCAAACTCAATCAAAGGCAAGTGTGTATCCCAACTACCTTCAAATTCAATTACACAAGCCCGTAGCATATCCTCCAATATCTGAATTACCCTCTCAGACTGACTGTCTGTTTATAGATGGAATGTCACACTAAAGTTCAATATAGTTTCTAGGGATCTTTGCAAACTACCCAAGAATCTAGAAGTGAACCTTGGATCTCTGTCTGATACAATCGATACTGGCACTCAATGAAGTCTCACTATTTCATCAAGAAACAGTTTAGCCAATCTGTTCAGGCTATAGTCCATCCTCACTGGAAGAAAATGTGCAGACTTGGTTAATCTATCCACAATGACCCATACTGTATTATAATTCTTCTGTGTTCTAGGAAGTCCCATCACAAAGTCCATTGTGATTCTTTCTTATTTCCACTCGGGAATCGGCAATGGATGTAGTAAACCATCTGGCACTTGGTGTTCAGCGTTCACTTACTGACAAGTTAGGCATTTGGATACATATTTAGCTATGTCTCTCTTCAAACCCATCCACCAATAATGTCACACCCTACCCCTCAGTAAGATGTAACATGATCCCGTAGTACATCTAATGAATTGCCGTACTTCGCCTACTGGTAACCCATTAAATATACTACAAGGGATTTTAAAACAATTTTCTTACTTTTGAAGGTGGCGAGCACTTTTGGTAGGAATTAAAAATTTTTACTTGAAGTTTAAAGACTAGTTAAAATTTTTGTACATTTTTATTTTTACGCAAATTTTAGAAAATTTTTGATAGAGTGCCACCTATATTTGGAAAAAATAGTTCTTCAAAACCTGAAAAGAAACACACTTCCAATATTTTCTCAATCACAACTTTAACACAAATCAATTTCATCTCAACCCATACAATATGCTCAACACAAAATCAACCGTAATTGAAACATCTCACTTCCAAAAAGGAAATAATTTATCATTCATAAAATACAAAAAGAATTATTTGCATTAATTAAAAAACTTAGAAATAAATTTAAATATTACAATAATTTGCATTTTAATTACATACCCAAAATAATATTACAAGAGTTTTTGTACAACTGCTCAAGTAATTTACACACATATATTTACATGCATAATCAAAATCTAATATACAAGGGTATAACTAAATATCCGTACAAAAACCTCAATGTAGACTCAACAATCAGCAACTCACTCTGCTGCCTTTTTCCTTGTTTCTATCAACGACAATAAAGAAAGTTATCGTTGAGTATAAAAATACTCAGTGGTGCACAATAAAATATAAAATGAATAATATAAAACATTTATTATCAATTCACAGTTCAAATATTTCATAATCACATTTCAATTTTCAAATCACATTTATCACAAATCACAATTTGAATATTTCATTATTTTCAAAGCTTAATTTAATACAATTTGATCAAACAATTTAATAAACACAATGTTGTCAATCACTAACACAACTTAGGCCATGACACAAAATTTTCGAACATGCCGTGTGTACATCACGACAAGGCATACTCACCTCACTAATCGAAATTAATAAGGGAGGTGGCTAGCTAGCTAATGAGTACTCATCCAAACTCACCTCCTGACTGGGAATCCAAAGAGGGAGGAATATAGTCAAACTCACCCCATAAATGGAGGAGAAACATAGTGATATTGCCATGCCAAGTGTGAATTAAAAACAATTTAAATCAAGTTATTCAAACATTTCACACAAAACACAAATCAAGTTCTAATTCAAATTTCCATTCATAAAATGGCAACACAGCATTTCTCAAAACCTATAATTAGTACAACTAATTCACAATGCATAGCTAAATAAGTTTTCAATTAGAAAACAATAAATTAAAATTTATTGTGCACAAACCTCTTTTGTCGACTCAATTTACTCAAACTTTCGTTTCCCCTTCGAAGATCCCTTTTTAACTAAAACACATAAATTTAAAGTGCTTCAGTATCTATTTCTAATACTTAAATTCCAATAATTTATTTATAAACTTATCCTTCCTATTACGGTTTATAAATTTCGGGTCTTTCATATTTTTGTGTTTGGTGGCACTATTTATGTCAAAACTTTGACTTTTCTATACTTAATAGATTTATTAGTTCTAATTGCACCCATATGCTACATTTTGGGTGTCAATTTTGTTGGCATTGATTGCCAATTTAATTTTTAAGTCTCCTAAGAGAAATTAAAATTTTTTAGTTTTGGTCCCCTATTTTCTACGATTCCATTGGTTTGGTTACTGTGAGAATTTGGCTAAGTCTTCTTTATCAAAGTTGTTCCTTATTGTCTTAGCTTTAATTCTCTTTTTGAATCACTCCATTTAGAGTTTTGTAGCCCAAGTTATGCCTATTTTTCTAAGGCTGGCCGGATTTGATATTACCCAGAATTCTAGGCATTTTCTGGATTTTGGCAATTTTTGGTGTGTTGATTGCAGGTGATTTTTCAGATAGGTTATGGTTAAAATTTGGGTTTGTTATCTTCATGAAAGTTGTAGGGCTATGTCTCAACTTTCTATCAGTATAAGATTCAGGTCATTTGGACCTTCTTAGACCAAGTTATGATCATTTACGTAACTACTGTTCATTTAGTCATTTTTGTAAAGGGCAGTGTGCCCTAATCCGAATTTGGCCTAATTGTTTACTAAGTTATTGTCATTTTCTGAGCATGATTCCTGAATGAAAAATGTGCCATTTTGTGTCTAGTTTCATTCTCAATTAGCCTCACACTAATTGGGTTGGTAAATTTTCAGTTTTGATCCCTGAAAGGGACCTAGGTCAAGCTGCCTGCAGAATGACCCTAACCAATCTGAATTGAAACTTGGTTCCAACAATTCATACACACCACAAATGGTCACAATTGATCATTTCTATAAGGTCAACTACATCAATTGACCAATTACATAGAATTCAAATCTAATGCATTCAAAACATATAGCCATACTTTACATACACAACTCAACCTAAACAACCATTCAAACACCTCAAAATCATTCATTTTAAACCCTAACTAAGGCTGGTCAAAATTCTCTTTTGGTCCATCAACAATTATTTTCTTTTAATTTTAAGTTAAGATCTAAGTTAATTGAGTCATAAATACAATAAATAAACTTAAATTTCCAAGTGCAAGTGCTTACCTTCACTAGAATTTTTAACTCTTCCCTTTCTTCCTTTTCTTCTTTTCTTTCCTTCTTCTAAAGCTTCCTCAAGTTGATCTAACAAGTTTTTATGGATTATTTTGGGGTCAAAGTGGGTTTAAGTGGTAGAAATCAAGCTTGGATGCAAGCTTTCAATGGAGTGACTATGGTGGTTTAAGAGAGTGGGGCGGCAACTAGGGAAGAAGAAGACTAAAAATAGTTTTTCTTTTCTTTTTTAGGTATTTTATGTCTTTAAAAAATGCTTTTGACTTGGTCAATATTTGTAGAAAAATTAAAATGGATTTTGACATCATGATGATGTCATCCAATGATGTAATAAACTTTTTCTTTTTTTTTCTTTTGCATTTATTTTTTACTTAGTTCTTTAATTTAATTCTTGATCCCTAAATTTTTTTTTCTCTTATTTTATTGAATAGTTAGATTAGGAGTCAGCTCTAGGGGTGAATTGACCAAATTGTCCCTCGCTGGTTCAATCCGGTTTGCAAGTTATTCGATATTTCTTATGGATCCCTGACCTAATTATTTGACCTGTGTAACAACTTTTTTTTTTGTGATTTTCTCTTTTCTACTGTGTTCGCAATAGTCCTAAGGACTGCGGCGTTACATTTTCCGGTTCGAAATTTGAGTTTAGACTGACCTTGCAGTCATTTCCGAGAGGGTCATCCATCGCTGTGACTCTTGGCTCATTTAACTTCTTGTGTTCTGTTTTTCTTATTTATACTTAACTATTTGGCAATTACTAATTATTTGCATTTAGGGCTTATCTAGGTGTCTTAGATGTGGTTCTAATTCTCTTAATTATCTGGACCGACACCGGTCACCGAAACAGTATAATTTACCAGGCTATGTAAATAGGGGTGTTATAAATAGTGCTCTTTGACTGTTCTATACATTTTAGTTCCACCAGGATGCATAGCAAAAGGAGAGTCATGTGTTTCCTTCATAATGATTTGCCTCAGTTCCACATCATTTGGAACGCACACTCTGCCTTAATATAGCAACAACCCATCATTGTTCATTATAAATTCAGGTTTCTTGCCATCCCGAGTTTCTTCCATCAATTTCTGATATTTTTCATCATTCTGGGCTGTTTTTAGGATTTGTTCTATCAACACTGGTTTCACTTGCCAAGTAACTGTCATCTGCCCCTTATCATCAACCTCCAAGCTAGCATGTAGTGCTTTTAATTCATATACCACGGACAAAGGAGAAACTTTTAAGCTAGCCATAGTTTTATAACTCAAAGCATCAGCGATCACATTTGCCTTTCCTGGCTGGTAGTCTATTAAGCAATCATAATCTTTAATCAATTCTAACCACCTCCTCTGCCTCAAATTCAACTCTTTCTGGGTGCCCAAATACTTCAAGCTCTCGTGATCTATGTAGATATAACACTTCTCCCCATACAAATAGTGTCTCCAGATCTTCAGAGCAAATACTATGGCAGCAAGCTCCAAGTCATGTGTAGGATAGTTTCTCTCATGTGGTTTCAGTTGACGTGATGCATAAGCAATAACATTTCAGTCTTGCATCAGTACACAGCTTAACCCATTGTGAGAAGCATGGCTATAAACAATGTATTCTTTACCCGGTGTAGGTAAAGTCAAGACTAGAGCTTCAGTTAAACATCTCTTCAATTCATCAAAACTCTGCTGATATTTATTAGTCCACTGAAATTTTATATCTTTTCGAAGTAGCTTGATTAGTGGAGATGCCAACATAGAAAACCCCTTAACAAAATGGTGGTAGTTTCTAGCCAAACCCAGAAAACTACAGACTTTTGTAACATTTCTGGGTGGCTTCCAATTAAGGATAGCTTTTACCTTACTGGAATCTACCTTAATGCCCTCAGCTGACACAATGTGCCCCAAGAAAGAAATTTCTTTCAGCCAAAATTCACATTTTGATAATTTGGCATACAGTTGTTTCTCTCTTAAGGTCTGCAGTACAATCCTCAGGTACTTATCATGCTCCTCTGCATTCCTCAAATATACTAATATATCATTAATAAATACAACAACAAATTGATCTAAATATGGCATGAAGATAGTGTTCATTAGGTCCATAAAAGTAGCTGGAGAATTGGTTAACCCGAATGGCATAACAAGAAACACAAAGTAGCCATATCGAGTTCTGAAAGTGGTTTTTGAGATACTCTGCTCTTGCACCCTCAACTGATAATAGCCTGATCTCAAATCAATTTTAGAGAACACAGCTGCACCCTTCAATTGATCAAACAAGTCATCTGTGTGAGGCAATGGATATCTATTCTTTATTGTCACCTTATTCAGCTGTCTATAGTCGATGCATAGACAAAGAGTATCATCTTTCTTCTTAACAAACAGTATTGGTGCTCCCCATGGTGACACACTAGGGTGAATAAAGCCCTTGTTAAGCAATTCTTGCAACTGCATCTTAAACTCCTTCAATTCAGCAGGTGTCATTCTATACGGAGTAATGGAAATTGGGTTCACACCAGGCATAACCTCTATTTCGAACTGCACCTCTCTTTCTGGAGGTAATCCTAGTAACTCATCAAGAAAGATGTTTGGGAAGTCACATATAATAGGAATATCCCTCAATGTTGAACTCCCTACTTAGGTGTCTATCACATGAGCTAAGTAAGCTTCACACCCCTTTCTGATCATTTTTCTTGCTAATGCTGCCGTAATGAGATTTGATGTCAATAATTGCCCCTCCCCATGTATTACTACATCACCATACTAAGAGAGACTAAAAGTGACTATCTTTAATATACAGTCAATCATAGCATGATGTCTGGCTAACCAATCCATGCCCAAGATGATGTCATAATCTCTGAAGGGCATTTCTACCAAATCTGACAAAAAAGTATGTCCTTGGATCACCAAAGGACAATTCTTATACATCCTATTTACCCTAACCTCTTATCCCAAAGGACTTGTTACTACCACCTCAAAATCCATTTTCATACAAGGAACAGCAATAAAGCAAGCAATGCTGGCACTAACATAAGAGTGTGTAGACCCTAGGTCAAACAATACATACACATCTTGGTTAAAGATTGAGAAATGACCAGCAACTATGTCGGAAGTCTCGGCCTCTTCTCTCTGTTTCATAGTATACACTCTGGCTGAGGTGCCACCCTGTTCTGGCTGGTTTACTATGCTCTGACTACTAAGTGTACTACCCCTACCTCTGCCTCTGCCTCTACTAACTGATGGTGAACTCCTCGGGGTAGAGACTTGGGTTGATCCCTCTGAAGTAGTAGGTGGCCTAGAACAGTGTGCACTTGTACAATTCTTAGCAAAATGACCAGTCTCTCTACAGTTAAAACATGCTCCTGTGGCTCTATAGCATACCTCATTGTGTGTCTTGCCACAAGTTTCACAAAGTCGAACAAATAGTGCACCTCTGGGTGTCTTCTGGGTTTACTGACCGGATCAGGGTGGTCTCTGTCTAGAAGATCTGCCTCTACCAGACTTATGTGAATTGGATCCCCTAAAATTTTTTCTCTTTCCTAACCCACTATTAGGAGCTTGACTAATATCCTTTCCACCCTTCTCCTTTTCCTCTAATCCCTTTTTATGTGCCCCTTCCATTTCAATTCTCTCTAGCTCCAGGGCTTGCAAAATCAGTTTCAAAAAATTTTGATGTCTGAACCCCACTACTTGCATTCTCAAGCTAGGCCTTAACCCGGCCTCAAAGTGTTTACACCGATCTCTGGCAGTAGTGAGTAAGCTCCCAGCTTAGTGACTCAGCCTAGAGAAATCCCTTTCATACTCTGTTACTTTTCTGTCCCCTTGCTTCAAGCTCAGAAATTCTTGTAACTTCATGTCAACATATGTATCGGGGACCCATTTCTGCCGAAACTCCCTTAGAAAATCTGACCATGTGAGGACTGGGGGCTCCAATAGACTGCGAGGGATGGTCTTCCACCACTCATATGCATCCCCTTGCAGCAAAGAAATAGTGTACTCAAACTTTAGTTCTTCTGTATAGTGTAGCTTCTTAAACACCCTTTCCATTCTCTCCAACCACTGCTCAGCTTCTAGCGGATCCACAGTTCCCTTAAATTCAGTAGCCCCATACTTTATCAGCTTATCATACTGTCTGGTTGGAGGCTGGGGTTGCACTGCTGGTGTTTGAGTTGGGACTTGGGTGGGCATACTTCCAGCCATTTGTTGAAATAATACAACCATCTGCTGAGCGAATTGAGTAGGAAACTACAGCATGGGTGAGTTAGTGTAGTTGACCCACTAGCATTCTGTAAAGTTAGGGCTTCTTCTTATGCCTCAGCCTCAACTGATTGCTTAACAGAGCGGTCTCCATCACTTATAGAGATTCTCTACACCCTGTCAACCAACACAAGGAGAATTATCCTCATTAGTTCATATTTATGATGTAAATGCATTATATGTATCAATTAAGAATACTTGAATAGTTGTACTTATCAAGAAAATAATTCAAATGCATAGTTCAAAACTCATTCAAAACATGGCTCTGATACCACTAAAACATGTCACACCTTACCTCTCCGTGAGGCATAACATGATCCCGTAGTATACCTAACAAATTAACGAACTTCGCCTACCGATAACTCATTAAATATACTATAAGAGATTTTAAATCAAATTCAAATCATTTTAAGATGTAAAGTAAAGTTGAATCATTATTAAAAGTCTTTAATAGGAGTTTAGGTCATAAGTTAGAATTTTGATTAATTCGACATTTTGAAAATTTTACAAAAATTTCGGCAGAGTGCCAGCTGTAATTTGAGAAAACAGTTCTTCAAAACCTGTTAAAAACACTCTCAATATGTATTTCAACTACAACTCCAATAATTTCTAACACAATTCACCTCAATCAACACAATGCAACACATTTTCAATAAACCTCATTATCATTTAATTTAATGCAATTTACATACAAAAATCTTAATGGACAGAAAGGAAAACAAAAAAATTATTAATACAAACTTTAAGGCACAACTGCTCGACTAGTTCAATAGATACATATGAATAAAAATATTTACATCAAAAGAAATTATAAGGGTATAAAATATTATACTCATAAAAGTCCTCAAAAGATGCATCTTCGCCACTATAGCAGCTCACTCTGCTGCTTTATCCTTTCCCCTATCTGCGACAGTAATAAAAAGCCATTGCTGAGTAATTTTACTCAGAGGTGCACAATAAAAATTTAAAGTTATTGAACTTAAAAGCATACATCGATAAACAAATATTTAAACCCTTTCACAATCATATTTCATGAAATTAATGTCAACATTTATAATACCATGTTATCAAAATAGTTTATAAATCATAGTGTTGCCAATCAATAACACAACTTAGGTCATTACACAAAATTTTCAATCAATGTTGTATTGTACACCACGACAAAGAAAACTCAACCCCACTAATCAAAATCAATGAGGGAGGTAGCTAGCTAGCTATATGAGTACTCATACAATCTCAACCTCAAACTAGCAAGAAAGAGAGGGAGAAATATAGTCAATCTCAACCCCATAAATAGAGAAGGAACACAATGATATTGCCATGCGGATTGTGAATCTAAAACCAAATTCAAATCATATTGTTCAAACATTTCATGTAAAGCACTAAGCATTTTTCATTCCAAATTTTCATTTGTAAAATAGGTAACACAACATTTCTCAAAGCTATAATAAGCGCAAATTATTCACCATACATATTCAAATAAATTTTTCAAGTAGCAAACAAGAAGTCAAAAATTATTGTGCACAAACCTCTTATATTAGCCTTGTCTTAGTCCACACTTCTCCCTTCCTTAGTGTAACACCCTTATGTTCGGTAGTGCGTTCTACTGTTCCAGCGACCAATGTTGTCTGCACAGCTAGGATGCCTAGAACTACACTTAGATATGAGTGAGGAGACATAAAATAATGAAATACAAGAAAAGACAATACAAGAAAAACAAAGGAAAAATAATAGCAATGAAATATAACCAAGTTAAACGAGCCGAGAACCATAGCGATGGGTGACCACACCGGAAAGTTGCAGCGTGGACCGTTGACTAGCCCTGGACCGTGGGGAGCCCTGAAAAATATTTTTAGGACTTAAATAAATATCCATTGAAGTATAAATATCATTAGAAATATCAAAGAAAAATTAAATAATTAGTACAAAGAAAAACGAGAAATCGAGAAAATGAAAAAACTCAGTGTTACCGAAAAATCGGAAATATAACTCGAAGAGGGGCATTTTGGTCATTTGACACCTAGAGTTGGCTTTGGACCTAAATGTCCATGAAAATAAAGTGGTATTAAAATTTGAAAATTTCATGAAAAATGAAATTGGAATAAAATGTAATTAAGAGAAATTAAAGGGATAAAGTTTGGGATAATTAAAAGTTTAATTAAATTATTATTATTTTAAAATTAGTGGACCTTAGTGAGACATATATAAGCATATGAGACAAAGTGGACAGCCATATTTCATCATCTTCATCTCTTTAATTTCACTTTGCTGAATTCATTTTTCTTCTCCATAAAAACTCCATAGCCGGCCATGGAAGGAAGCTTCATGCAATCATCATCAAGCCAATTTCCACCCAAATTTCTTCATTAATCCTTGCCTACACACCTTGGGCAGCATATTGGTAGTAATTTTAAGGAGGTTTGGTGAGGTTTTGGTGAAGCTTCAAAAGTGGTAAGTGAGTATTTTCAATTCTTGTTTCATTAAAAGTGTAACCAAGGTTGTGGGTAGTTGATTTGTGGAAGAATTTTTTAAGTTTGATGTTTTAATGGAGATGTACATTTTGGCAGCCATGGAACTTCACTATGAACAACTTGTTCTTGCATGTAAATAGTGACTTGAATGATGATTTAAATATTTGATTGTATTGTACTTGAATTCCATGTGTAAGGTATGATTTGGAAGCTTAAAAAGTGAAAATGGCAATTGATGGGTATGTGTAAATTTGTGGCAGCCTCATGAAGAAGATTGAAGTGTTTGAGTTCATGAAATATTATTGAATTATGTTGTCATTGATGACATCATGTGTATATAAATAATTGTTTGAATTTGGACATGGAAATGAGGTATGTTCATGTTGTTGAATTGTTGTAAATGGGACTTTAATTGTTGTAAATGGGACTTTAATTATTGTAAATGGGACTTTGGAAAATTCTGTATTATAGTGTGTATATTGAGAGTGGTTACAAGCTGCCAAAATGACCAAAAATGTGAAGTAAAGTGTGTTAATATTAAGGTACAAACCAGAATTGGCATGAAGCAAGTAGTTTGGTAAGTATAAAATGTGTAATGGGTATGTGATAAAGAAGTGTGTAGTAGGGCAGTGTGTGTTTTGGCTTAGAACCTTAAGTGTGTGACTCCAATTGATATGAGACCAATTGGAGGAGAAACTAGGCACAAAATGTGCCAACTTTCATGAAGAAAGCTTATCAAAATTCTACCTAGAAGGTGACTTGAAGAATGACCAAATCCGGATTAGTGACTTGAAAGCTTGAAAATTTACCATTTGGGCAGCAGTTAGTGTTTTGACCATAACTTACTCAAAACAGGTCCAAATGACCTGAAATTTTTACCATGAATAGTTTAGACATATATCTACAATTCTTATGAAGACACCAAAGCCCAGAAATGGCCAAAACCAAACCAAATAGCTTGCACAAGTTCAGGTTCAAAAACTGGCCGAACCAAAAGTGACCTAAAAATAACCTAAAGTTACCATTTTGGTACATTCTGTCCAGTATTGGTAAATTGACCATAACTTGGTCTACACAACTCATTATAACCTGAAATTTTGCCCTGCGTGCAATAAGACATAGACCTATAAGTTTGTAGTTTGGACCGAAACCCGAAAATCGAGAGAACTAGGTCATCCAGCTAGGTCAAATTAGTATACCGAAATTCAGTAAATTGCAATAAAATGCAATATACTTGAAAATGAAATTGGTAACATATACCAACACTAAAGGGCTATAAAATATTGACATATTCGTCAACATCTTAGGTTGACTAAGGAAATAATAGAATTCAATAAATTAATTATTAAGCCTCATTGTTAGAGACGGTTCAAATGAGTACTGAAACACTTCAAATTGTGTGTTTCAGTTAGCAAAGACTCAGGGAAGGGGAAGGAAACACCGAGTCAGAGCCAAGAGGCATTTATCAGAGGTTTGTGCACAATTAGTTTTTAATTGATTTTATTTTGAATATTTCATATGATTAAATGACATATTTTTCTTATGTATTATGTTTAATAAGCATTGGATTTAATTCAATGATTATTGAAATTGTTATAGTATGTATGAATTTAGCTTTGTGAAATGGTATTTCCACAAGTATTAAGCATTGTTGTGATTGAATAAATTATGTTTTAGAAAATTGTGATAGAACATGTTTTTAATTGTGATGGGCAATTTGCATGGAAAAATGCAAATTATTGATTTGAATTGTGATGAGCATAAAAATTATTGGATATTGGAATTGACTTTGAATCGAATTGTATTGTGATTTATGCTAACAAAAAGGATTGTGATATTGTTTTATATCTCACTATAGATGCTTGACTAGGTTATTACCCGTCTCTCTCATTTGTTGAGAAGACAATAGAGTTAGTTGTGTTTTGATTACCATGTTACGTGCACAGGTTTAGATTCTCCTCTTATTAGAGGTTAGATCTAAGTTCTTATTTGTTATGGCCCTTGCGGAAGATTCATTACTGTGATGTGTACTGTGCACGATGATTCGACCTCCCCGACCATAGAGAGTTAAAATCACCCCGAAGATGGCCCTTTCGGATTAGTCTTACATTGTTAGTGAGATAAAGAATGGTTTTTGAGATAAAGAATAGTTTTTGAGATAAAGAATGATTTTTGAGATAAAAAATGTTTTTGAATAGTAAAGAATTGTGATTTCAATTATGATTTATGTATAATTGATTTTGTTGGAATTACCTTAAATGGTTAGTTATGATTTGATAAATTGAATTTCGTGATCAAAGTCATTTTATATAAATGATTTATATTATTGGCAATGAATATTTTGAGTTTTGAAATTTGATGAGTATCCATATTTTCAAATTATTTGTTGTAATTTTTGTTAAGGTAAATTATACTATGTTTTAAATTATAGTTGTGCACCACTGAGTTCACCACTCAGCGATAGCTTTGTATGCTTTCGCAGGTGAAAAGAACATAGAGCAATTGAGTAAGCTTCTTTGAAGAGACATTCAGATTAGCTCCAGGTTTACCTATGTACACAGGTTTTGATGTATGCATGTAATAATATGTATGTAAATTATTTGAGCAGTTGTATAAAAACTCTTGTAAAATATTTTGGTATGTAATTAAATGTAAATTATTGTAAATGAAAATTTGAGATTTCATTTACCTGAATAGTTTTGTAATATTAATTTTGAGTCTTGTAATCAATGAAATATTTCTTTATGATGAGATTGGTTTGAAAATGAATTGATTGTTTATTGAGATTTGAATTGTGAGTTGAAATGAAGTTATTAGAGTTGTATTTGAGAAAACATATTGGAAGTATTTTCTTTTGCAGGATTGAAGAACTATTTTCTCAAAATACAGCCGGCACTTTGCTGAAATTTTGAAAAAAATTTTATAACACCAGATTTTAATTGATGATTTAAATTTCACGAAAATTGTTTTAAAATCCCTTGTAGTATATCTAATTGGTTATCGGTAGGCGAAGTACGGTAATTCATTAGGTGTACTGCGGGATCATGTTACATCTTACGGGGGAGTTATGTGTGACACTTAGAGGGCTCCTTTTCAACTGAAACATATAATTTAAAGTATTTCAATACTCATTCCCAATTATTTCTCACAATAATTCTAACAATTAAATTTTTCATTTAAAATTTACTTACAAGGTCTTCTAAGTTGAGTTCTTTGTATTTAAGATTATGAGGTTACTATTTATTTGACTAATTAGGCAAAATGTTGACTTTTTCATACTTAATAGGTATACTAGTTCTAATTACACTTACATACTACATTTTGGGTTACAACTGTGTTGGCATTGATTACCAATTGAAATTCAAAACTCCCTAAGAGAAATTTCAAATTTTTAGTTTTTGTTTCCAAAGTTTACTGTTCCATTAAACCTATCTACAATGGAAATTTGGCCAACTTTTCACCATCAAAGTTATTCCTTAATGTCTTAGCTTTAATTCTCTTTTTGAATCACTTCATTTGAAGTTTTGTAACTCAAGTTATGCTATTTTTACTAAGGCTAGCCAGATTGGTCAAAACCCAAAAATTCTGGAAAATTTAGGTTCTGGCAGATTTGATGAGTCAAATTTGGTTGATAATTTGACTAGGTTATGGTTAGAATTTGGGTTTGTGTTCTTCATGAAAGTTATTCTACTATGTTTAAGCTTTCCATTTGTATAAAAATAAGGTCATTTGGACCTTTCTACACCAAGTTATGACCATTTGAACAAGTACTATTCATATGGTCAGTTTTGTCTAGTGGCAGGGTACCTATTCCGAATTCAACCTAATTTTACACCAACTTGTGATCAGTTTTAGGGCAAGGTTTCTACATGAAAATTGTTGCTTTGGGTATTAATTTTCATCTCTAATTAGCCTCACACCAATTGGAGCAATAAAATTTCAGTTATAGCTATGTGAATGAGCAAGGGTCAAGATGTCTAAATTTGGACATTACCACATTCACACTTCAATTCAATTCCATGCATTCAATCACACTTATAAGCACACCAATTGACCAATTTAAGCATTAATAATGTCAATTGGGCATCAATTCACCAAAATCCCCAAATTTGCCCCAATTTCTAAATTGCCAAGAACCCTAATTTTCAATTGCTTAATTCATGTAAATTTCACTACACTAATCAAGTCCAACACTTCATAACTATCATAAAACATGTTTAATACCATCAATTACCATCAAACCCTAATCATTCTCAAGGTGGCCGAAATCCCTAGGTTCCCTAACATGCATGATTTTTTTTTCAAGTTTCTCAGTATAAATTCATCCATTTCAACTCAATTTCAATCACTTATACTAAAGGAGAAGATTTGATTAACTTACCTTAATGATGATCTTCCCAACTTCACTTCCCTTCAAATTTTCTTTCAATTCTTTCTTCAATTCTCTTCTTCTAGGGTAAATTAGGAGGTTTCTATGGATTTTTGTTAGGGTTTATAAGGTAAAATGAAGCTTTGGAAAGCTTGATGTAGCTTATTAATGGAGGATTTGAGAGTGAACTTTAGAGAGAGAGGGATGGCTTGGAGAAGAAAGAAGACAATGAATTTTTTTTCTTTTTAATTTTCATTTTATTCCCTTTTATACTTATCAAAAATTAATTTAATTAAATTATAATTCTTTATTGTATCATGCATACCTCATCCATGATGTCATAAATCCCTTTTTGAATTTCTTTTCTTTTTTTTCTTTTTCCTTTCTTCCATTCACCTCTCCACTTTTAATCCATTTTTCATAATTTTAATTTCCTACATTTTAATGGACACTTAGGCCAAAAGTCACCTCTAAGGGTGAATTGACCATATTGCCCTTTCTTGGTCTGATCGATTTTTCCAATCGCACTAGATTACTTCCTAAACTCTGATTCAATTATTGAGCTTGTTCTCTGTTCTTTTCTGTGGTTTTCACAATACCATTAGCTTCGTAATTATCCCTAGGCCTGGGGTGTCACAGGGTCCCACACAAAATTAGGGTAGTGACTGAGCTCACAGTCACTTCCCGGTACGGTCACCTATCGCTGTGACCTTGGCTCATTTAACCCATTATGCTTTGTTTTCTTTATTTCCATTTTACCTTCATATAATTGTTATTAATTTTTTATTTAGGGATTTTCTAAATGGCACAGACTTAGTTCTAGATATCCTGACTGTTCCAGCAGACACTAGTCACCAGAACAGTGTGATGTATGGAATTAATGAATATAGGGGTGTTACAACTTTAGAGATTTCACTTTCTTCTTCCTTCATTTTCTCTCAAGCCAAACACATTCTTCTTACTTTTTGTGTTTAATTCAAGAGAAATTAAAAGTTATGTCTCTTGAATTAAAGTTAGAGAAATTGTTTCTCTACTCTTAAATAAGGTTAAAACCAAAGAAACCTAAATCCTCTTCTTGTGCAAGTTGTTGGCCAAACCAAGAGAGGGAGAACAAAAGGGATTTTGGTATAAAGTTGGAGCTTTGATCATTGTTCGTGTGGACAGACTAGAGGACCGATAATTCGAGGTCTTTTCTTCCTCGATTTGGTGTTAGATTTGATTCTATACTTATCGAGTAAAATCTCTAAAACCTTAATTATGTGAATGGTTTTAGTTTCTTAATGACAAATAGGCTAATAGCAATTGATTACAAGAGTTGTAATCAATTAGTATGTGTTTTTGCAATAATAAAATTAACTTGTATGAGTTACATAAAACACTTAGGATTTTAAAATGTAAAGTTTTTATTTTTTTACCCTTGGTGGTATTTTTCTTTCAGGTAGAGCACTTGGCAATCTCATTCTCCTATAGCCATTGAGGAACTGTGTGCTTCAAGGGTCATCGGTAGCATTCCCTGGGATACCATCCCCTCCTCACTATTGAACTTGCTGTGTCCTCCAGAGAACATAGAGAGCACCCATAAACTGGTCAATAAAATCACTCTCTCTAAAATCATCTAAGATCTACAAATTCAAATACAAAAGAGACTATTTGCACTCAATCCAGGAAAAGGAAGGGGTAGAACCCAAAAGTTGGGTTGAGAGGAGAGCCTCCCCTGCCTAGAAGTTACAGAGGAGGCCACAATTGGCATTAGACTTTACCCTTAGAAGAAGAAAGAACAAAAAACCAGAGTTTTTTTAGAGAAAAATATCGACAATAGCCTTAGCTGTTGAGGTTTAAAACTCATTTTTCTTATATGTATTACTACTCTCCTTATATCTCCTTATATGTCATCCTATCCTTTAGAACTCTTTTTTTTTTTTTTTTTTTTTTTTTATCTCATGATCACTATCTCTTCCCCTCTCCCATCATTATATATGTCTTTCATTCCATATATTACTACTCTTTTTATATGTTGTCCTTGAGGACTCTCTCTCTCTCTCTATCTATCTCTCTCTCTCTCTCTCTCTCTCTCTATATATATATATATATTTATATATTTATATATTTATATACTCTTTCTCTCTCCCTCTTATCATTATATATTGCTTTCATTCCATTTATTATTCTCTTTATATCATCCTTTTAAATTTATGGAAATGAACATATTATATATGCAACTATTCACATTAACTACATGTTTAAAAATATAGAGATAACACAAACCTAAATGATACTTTTTTATTTTAATTTAAGTTGTAATTATTAATTTTGTGAATTGTAAGCTTTTTCAGAGTAAACATTTCTGTAAAATACTATATATTAATGATATATCTTTTATAAAGCAAGGTTTTTAATTAATTAAAAAAATAATTTAGTTTAAACTATTAAGATAAATAAAATAATAAAATTAAATATACACCTAATCTCAAAAATAATATTATTTTATTAATTTAAGTTATAATTATTAATTTTATCCTTTAGCCTATTAGATAAAAAAATATCTAAAACCTTTGAGTTTCTCGTAATTGTAACCAAAACTTTTTTTTTTTTGTATTTTATTGTCGTAATTTAATTGATTGTCATAATTATAACTAAAATAATTAAATTAAATTTAAAAAATAATAATAAATTATAATATAATTCTTAAAATTCTATTTAATTACTAAAATAATTCATTAATTTAAATTTTATATTTAATTTTTTTATTTATAATATAAAATATATTTATATTAATTTTAATTAAAATTTTATACTAAAAAATTAATTTTATTACATATTAATAAATAAAAATATATTAATTACCCATCAATTAAAAATATTAATATACTTAATAATAAACTGATGATTAAAAAAATATAATTCAATTTAATAACTTTGTCTATAATTGTGACGCTAACTAAAATTATAATATAATAAAAAAAAATTGGCTAGAATCATAAATACCTTCGAAGTTTGAATTTCCTAGAAGTTTTGAATTTTTTTTTTTTTTCCAGGCCTCACCTTTTGCATGTTTAGATTTCAGAACTACAAATCGTTTAAGCAAATGAACCTAACTGTATCCCATTTGGCCACGACCCAGCTCCCTGTCATCTCTTTCTCCCCATCCCCTAACTGTCACTGTGTTCGAAGCCGCAGCACTGAAGTAACTCGTCGCCGCAGCACAAGACAACGTCGCCTGCCCTCATCCTCGCAGCTGCTCATCGAAGGCGCATTACTGAAGCAACTCGTCGGCGCTCCTAGTAGGTGAGTACTCAGGATTTTCAGTTTTCAGTTAACATATCTTTGGATTCATTTCACGGCCAACAATTTTTTTTTTAATTTTGTTTCCATGTGAAGTCTGTACCTTGGGTGTTGAATTTTTGGTTAATAATACAGAGTAGAGTATCTGTGGTTTCATCTACTGTTCGGTTGATTAGGGCTTTGGTTTTAATTCTCTAAAAACCTCCATTAGCAGTTTAAGATTTGAGCCGCAATTCACAAGGATGTTCTTTAGCTGTCACTTTGGAATGCAATTTTTCCATTAAATTCAATTTTATGCATGGCGATTTGGTATTGGAGCTTAATTTGTTTGTTGAATTGACATTTTCAAGCTGAATGAAGGCGTTTTTTTAAGATCATATAGACTAGTGTATTTGCTTGATTACTTCTCTGTGATGGTCAGAACCTAAGTATGCTGTTATTAATGTGAAAGGGTTGGTGTTTTGGTGGGGGGGGGGGGGGGGGGGGAAGGGGGGGGGGGGTGTTGGGTAGGGGTGGAGGGGGGATTGGGTTTGGTGGTGTGGGGTGGAGGGGTTGGCGGAACATTGGTTTGGCTATCTTTTATAAATTAACATTATTTATAAATTTTTTTATGATTTATTTAAATGAAATCAATGTGTGAAATGGAATTGTAGAATATTTTTATTTAATTATTTTAAAATTTGGAATTTTTTTCACCATGATTCTTTTAATATTTCGGATTTGAGCTTCTGGTTTAGGCGCCCTTAATTTCATGGGTGCCCTACCCGGTACCATCCATGGACCATAACCTATAAATTCAACTCCCCAATTCTTAAGAATATGAAAGGTGTTATTTGTTGAATTTAGAATCTGTAAATGTTGTGGTTCACATTTCATTTTGTTATTGAAATTTAAATGAGTTTTTTTTTTTTGATAAAAACTCAATGCAATGAGTAATAAGTAGTAAGTAATATAGTAAGGGATAGGTCAAATTATAGAACTCCTTACCATTGACACCTTTAAGAAAAAAGGTGTTACTGTCTGTAATGGAAGATAAAATAAGTGTAAAGAAAATTATGAGTTTGGACTATCTTTAACAAAAACCGCAAATTAGTGTTACTGTCAATTGCTTTGGAAATTGGATGGGGCAATTTACCAACCCAAAATCCACAAATCAAATTGAATCAACTCCTTTCATTTGGTTTAGTTTCATCAATTTTTGGATTTTTTTCAAATTTCATATGAAATTGAACACACTTAGCTATTTGGATTTATTTGTTATGGTTCTATACAATTTTTTTTTTTGGAGTGTTATTAGATTAAAAAAAAAAGTTGAAACTGAGGCAAATGCCATAAAATATTGTACTCTTTGGTAACTATATGCAAACCTCAAGGACTAGAATGTAATTTATCTTTAAAGGATAAAATAAAACCAGTGTCGCATCTGGGCTTGCGGTTTGCAGCGCAACTTTTCTGCTAATTCTTCCTTCCACAAACTTAAATTGGTACGTGTTTATCGATGGGTCCTTATTTAAGCATTCTTTGGTCTTCAACTATTGTTTGATATTTTGCTTCATGGTGCTTAAATTAGTTAACTTTGGCTAAATATGAAAGGAGTATTGCTTGTAAATTTTAATCCTTGTCTTATTATTTCCTTAGTTTTGGGGTTTTCTGTGATGATTTATTTGCTTAGGACTAGAATTCATTGTGACCCTTCTAGTATTTCAGTGATAGAAACTAGCTTTCATTGTGAATTACTGCATATTTGATTTGCTTGGTTTTTGGTTTGTTGTAGTTGATGGTGAATATTCCCAATTTTTGATAACATTAGTACTAATATGAAGGTCATTGTTTCTGGATGTGCAAGAAGTTTTTCAGGTCTCTCTCTCTCTCTCTCTCTCTCTCTCTCTCTCTCTCCTGCATTTTCATGATTATCTGAGTCTCTAAATTTTGTGACCATTTCATTAGTTATAGAAATCAAATTGAAATGTAATTATTTCTATAAAGGAGTTCAATTGATTTAGGTGAGTCTGAAACCAAATTTTAATTATAATTGAAGAAATTTCCATCTGATTATTTGATGCTCCAAAATGAAATAGTAGGAAAGGAAATCTTGAAATGAGGTGGATGGTGTCCATTTCTTTTTGCCTTAAACACGCCTAAATTGCAAAATTATTTGTCAATTAATTTTTGTGTTTCCTTAAATTCATTACCTTGTCTTTCATAGGTTTGGTCATTCATCATTCTAAACAACCTTTTGGGATTCGAAGATGTAATGAAATCAAATTTAATGATGACAATGTCATTAAGCTATCTCAAAGGGTGAGTTTCTTTTTTGCTTTATGGTCCAATTGCCTTTTCTTTATTTTTTTTAGTTCTTTTTTTTTTTTTTCCTTATTTTCTTTTTGAAAATTTGGTATCCAGCTTCTAGTTGTTGAGATTGGAATTTTTGTTCTAATAGATTCCTGGAGGAAGGATTCAATATATTCCTGCAAAGCCGTCTAGCAACAAGCATGTTTTGTTTGCAGGAAGGAATCAATATCAGTTGAGATATGAAGATGACTTGCCTCAAGAACCTTTTTTTCTGACTCTTATTAAGGAAGTCATCTGGTATATTATTATATTTATATCAAAGATGATGTAATTTTTAATACAGATGAAGAATGCAGTTAGCAGTAATGAAATGAATGATGTTTAATCTTCTTTCCAGGGGTACAAAATCACTATTTTCATTTCTGGTTGAGCAGCCTGGTCAGCTGAAGTACATAGAATGGCCAAGCTTCCAAAGCACTGTATGTAGCATAAATTCACTATCATTTTTAAGTCGTAGGATTTAATTCATGTGGAAGATGGCTGATTATGCTGACCACCAAATGTATTGTCAATTTTAGTATACTGCAAGTTTGAAAATCTGGATCAACTTTTATTACACCATTCTAATGAAAGTTTGATTTTGCTTCAAAGCTATTGCAATTTTGAGAGAGTCTTAGATTTTGCAATTGATGTGTGCAGCTGAAGACTGCAACCCTTACGCTGGTTATTGTGGCACTGCTCATTGTTGCGCTATCATCAGTCGACTCTGTACTGTGCTATCTGTTGGCTTTGCTTCTTAGGAGGACTGCTTGATAGAAGTCCAAACGCTTGGTTTTTCATGCATGTCTATGCCTCTATTTGCCAATTGCTTACAAAGTCTACTTCCCTCTTATCATTGTTGGCCAAAAACCGCCTTTGCAACAGTATGGTTTACTTGATTTGAAACATGTTATCCAGGGAACAACATGCCAACTGAGTGGAAAAATGAAACTCTGCATTTGTATTGATTTAATACTTATGCATTGAAACTCTGCATTTGTGTTGATTTGATACTTATGCATTGTAGGTTTGTATTATTTAAATGGCATAAATGGATTATTTGGCTAATTTGGCTTTTTAATGAGCAGAGGACTGCTTACGTGTGGCAACATCACCCATTTAAGCCAACATTCTCTTGCCATATTGATTTGCCTGATGGAAAAGGTGGGAAAATCTTCCTTAGTTCCCCATTGAACTCACAAAAAAACGAGTGATTCACATGTTTTTGTCTTTGTATATTATAAATAGAGTCTAGACAAGAATTTTAGGAGATTTCAAGCATTGTGTTGCAGGTCATTGAGGTGGGTAATTAAATGATCATTTTCCTTGGCCACGACTCTGCACCCTTTATTCCGTTAAAACTTGGGTTCTTGGCTAATCCCACAAGGCACCAGCAGTAGTTTGAAATCATTTGTGCTCAAAATGGCTAAATCCGAAACATGAAATCTAATCTTGACAGTTCAACTCAATTAAACTTTTATCCCAAAAATTTAAAGTTGGCTATATGGATTCTCTTTCTCCACTCTAAATGATTTTAGGTTAAATCCTCGAAAATATGTTATGTTTCTAGGTCATGTTGTACTACTTTTCTCTAGGTCAGTTTAGGTCTACTCCTTCTTTTCTTTTTATCATCTGACCTAATGTGCTCTACCTGTCTAACTGGAGCCTCCGTATGTCTATACTTCACATGACCAAACCACTTTAATCTCCCTTCTCTCAACTTATCCTCAATTGACACCACTCCTACATTTTCTCTAATTATAACACCCCTATTTGCATAACCTGGTATATCTCACTGTTCTGGTGACCGGTGTCGGTCCGGACAAATAAGAGAATTAGAACTATGTTTAAGACACCTAGAAAAGCCCTGAATGAAAATAAATAGTAATTATCAGATGGTAAAGTATAAATAAGAAAGATAAAGCATAAAAAGTTAAATGAGTCGATGGTCACAGCGATGGGTGATTTTACAGGGAAGTGACTGCGAGGTCAGTCCTAACCCTACTTTTGAACCGAAAATTATGACACCGCGGTCCTAAGGGCTATTGCGAACCTAAGGGCTATTGCGAACCTAGTGGAAAAGAGAAAATCACAGAAAAGAGCGGATAAGTAGGTTAGGATTCCGGAAGAAATATCGAATTATTTGCAAATCAGATCAAACCGGCGAGGGACAAATTAATCAATTCACTTCTAGAGGTGACTCCTGACCTAACTGTCCAATAAAATTGGAAAATTAAAAATTTTGAAATATAGAATTAAATTAAAGAACTATGGAAAAATAAAAGAAAAAGGAAAAAGAAATGAAAATAGGTTTATTACATTACCTTAATGACATCACCCATGATGTTAAAATGGAATTTAATTTTCCTAATTTTTTGACTAAGTCAAAAAGCTAGATGATTATACAAAAATCAAAAGAAAAAAAAATGTCATCTTCTTTATTTCCCAAGCTAGCCGTCCCTCATCCCTCTCTCATCTCTCTCATGTTTCCTCCATTGAAGCTGGATTTAAAGCTTCATAAAAACCCTAGTATCTCCCATAAATTTCCCACTAAATTGTGATAAATCTTGTTATTTCAACTTGAGAAGGAGATTGAAGAAGAAAAGAAAGGAAGAAAAGAGAAGAAAGTGAGGAAGTGAAAATCAAAGAAAGGTTAGTGATGAAATTTGGAATTTTTAGTTGAATTCCTATGTTTCTAGTTAAATTAACTTAGAATTAAAGTGAAAATGTAAACAAAACTATTATGGGGGACTAGTAGTGAATTTCGGCCAGCATTAAGGGGGACTGAAATTTCTTGAGTTTGATGAAATTAAAGTGATAGGGAAGTTGAATTAGGTATATAGATTAAGATTATGCACTTTAATCTCTTTAGTTGCATGAATTACATAATTAGAGTTCTTGGCACTTAGGGTTTGGGGAAAAATTTAGAAAAAATTGGTAATTTATGTATTGGAACTTAATTGAGGTTTGAAATGGTCATTTGGAGTCATTTGGGATGTGTTTGAATGAGTGAAACTGAAGTGCAATTCGGATTGGTTAGGGATCTCAATCTGACAGTTTGACCTAGGTCTTTTTTAGGGACCAAAACTGAAATTCTGCCAACCCAATTGGTATGAGGCCAATTGGGAATGAAAATAGACACATAATGACACAATTTTTATGCAGAAACTATGCCCAGAAAATGACATTAAGGTAGTGAACAATTAGGTCAAATCCGGATAATATGTACTACCACTGTACCAAAATGACCAAATGATATTTGTTCATTTGGCCATAACTTGGTCTGGGCAGGTTCAAATGACCTGATTTTTGTGGTATTGGAAAGCTATGACATAGTACTATAACTTTCATGAAGAACACCAACTCAAATTCTGCCCATAACCAAGTCATTTTGCCACCCAAATTTAGTTGCCCAAAACTGCCAGAACTAAAAACTTGCTTAGAATTCTTGGTAGATACCAATCCGGTCAGCTTTAGTAAAATGCTCATATCTTGGGCTACAAAACTCCAAATGGAGTTATTCAAAAAGAGAATTAAGATAAGATAATAAGGAACAATTTTGATGAAAGACACTTAGTCAAATTCTCACTGTAGACAGACTAATAGAACAGTACAAACGAGTAACCCAAAACTGAAATTTTAAGATTTAACCCTAATAGGTTTTGAATTGAATTTGTCAATCAATACCAACAAATTAGGCACTCAAAATGTGATATGTAGGCATAATTAGAATTCACATATCTATTAAGCATAAGAAAGTCAACATTTTGACCCAATGGTCAAATGAATAATAACCACCATAATCAAGAACACAAAAAACTCAATTTATGGGATTATATAAATAAAGTTTAAATGCAAATTTCAATTGCTAAAATTTTGATTAAACATAATTTGGATAAATATTGAAACATCTTAATTGTATACTTCAGAAGAAAAAGGGCATTCTGAGAAAGGAAATCGACAGGAGTGAAATAAAGAAAAACTAATTACGATGTTTGTGCACAATAAACTTGTTTAAGTATTTTTTATTGAAATTTGATTTAGTATGTAATATGAATAGTTGTTAATTGTTTTGGCTTTGGGAATTTTATTTAGAAATTATTGTGTTGGCTACTTTGTAAATGAAAATTTTGAGATAAAATGTGATTTGTGGTTTGTATGAAATATTTAAATGTTGTGATTTGAAATTGTTTTTGATTCACACTTGGCATGACAGTCCTTTACTGTGTTCCTCCTCCACTTGTGGGGTTGAGTTTGATATTTGATTATACTCCTTCCTCTCTGGCTTGCCAGTCTGAGGTGAGTTTGGATGAGTACTCATTAGCTAGCTAGCCACCTCCCTCATTGATTTCGATTAGTGAGGTGAGTTTGCCTTGTCGTGGTGTACAACATGGCACGTTTGAAAATTTTGTGTCATGGCCTAAGTTGTGTTATTGATTAGCAACACTGTGTTTATTAAATTGTTTGACCAAATTTGTGTTATATTGAGCTTTGAAAATTGTGAAATATTTAAATTGTGATTTGTTATAAATGTGATTTGGAAATTATGAATTTTGATTGTATAATGTTTAAATTATGATTTGACAATGAATGGTTTATGTTTAGCTTTTTAAATTTTATTGTGCACCACTAAGTAAAATTTACTCAGCGATAGCTTAATTTTGCTGTCGCAGATAGGGAAAAGGGTATAGCAGCAAAGTGAGCTGCTACAGTAAAAGAGGAGCACAGTTTGAAGATTTTTGTATGGGTATTTATTTATACCCTTATAAATTTGACTTGATGTAAATAATCTTTTGTTCATATGTATCTAAGTAATTAGATGAATAGTTGTATATTAAAGTTTGTAATAATATTATTTTTTATTTTCCTTTGTAAATTAAGACTTGTAATAATATACAAGAGATTTTCCGATCTCAATTGGATTACACCAAGGATCAGCCATAAGCCCTTACCTTTTTACATTAGTTTTAGATGAACTGACGAAACATATACAAGAGAGTATTCCTTGGTGCATGATGTTTGCGGATGATATTGTTCTGATAGATGAGACACGAGAAGGAGTCAATAGGAAGCTAGAACTTTGGAGAAGTACTCTAGAGTCAAAGGGCTTTAAGTTAAGTAGAACGAAGACAGAATACATGCATTGCAAGTTCAGTGAAGGCCAAACTGGTGATAGGGAAGGAGTTAGTTTGAATGGAGTGGCACTGTCCCAAAGTAATCACTTTAAATATCTAGGCTCAGTCCTTCAAGTAGATGGGGGATGTGAGGAGGATGTTAGTCATAGGATTAAAGCCGGATGGTTGAAGTGGAGACGTGCCACGGGAGTTTTATGTGATCGTAAGATTCCCAATAAATTAAAAGGAAAATTTTACCGCATGTACCATACGACCAGCTATGCTATATGGTAGTGAGTGTTGGGCACTGAAAGAGTCCTACGCATCTAAGATAAGAGTTGCAGAGATGAGAATGTTAAGGTGGATGAGTGGCCATACTAGACTAGATAAAGTCCGTAATGAAAGTATTAGAGAAAAGGTAGGAGTGGTGCCAATTGAAGATAAGTTGAGAGAAGGGAGATTGAGGTGGTTTGGTCATGTGAAGCGTAGACATACGGAGGCTCCAGTTAGACAAGTAGAGCACATTAGGCTAGAGGATAGAAAGAAAAAAAGGGGTAGACCTAAATTGACTTGGAGGAGAGTAGTACAGCATGACTTAGAAGCATTACACATTTCTGAGGATTTAACCCAAAATCGTTCAGAGTGGAAAAAGCGAATCCATATAGCCGACCCCAAATTTTTGGGATAAAGGCTTAGTTAAGTTGAGTTGAGTTGAGTTGTAAATTAAGACTTGTGTATGTAAATTTAATTTAATGCAATGTTTATGAGTTTATCGAATTATTTTGAAAAAAATTTTGAGTTGTGAATTTTGAATTGAAATTTGGTTGAATTGTATTGATTTGAGAATATATTGGCAGTTGGGGTTGAGAAATAAAATTATTAGGAGTGTTTTCACAGGTTTTAAAGAACTGGTTTTTCCCAATTATAGACGACACTCTGCCGAAATTTTTATAAAATTTGCAGAAACTTTAAATTGATTAAAAATTTGATAGATAGTTTAACTTCAAATAAAAGTTTTTAATACCTATTAAAAGTGCTCGCCACCTTCAAAAAGAAGTAAAATTATTTTAAAATCCCTTGTAGTGTATTTAATGGGTTATCAGTAGGCGAAGTTCGGTAATTTATTAAATATACTACGGGATCATGTTATGCCTTACGAAGGGATAAGGTGTGACACTAATACTCTCATTACGGACTTTATCTAGTCTAGTATGACCACTCATTCACCTTAACATTCTCATCTCTGTAACTCTTATCTTAGACACATACTACTCCTTCAATATCCAACACTCACTACCATATAACATGGCCGGTCGTATGACTGTATGGTAAAATTTTCCTTTCAAATTATTCCGAATCTTGCGATCACATTAAATCTAATCCTGACAACTAAAGAACATTAAATTCAACAAGGTTTTACATAATTAATATCTAGAAGTACTCTTGAGCAGCAATGCATTTGGAACGAGGAGCCTGCATGTTGGATAGAGATAAAGAAAATAAAGCAGACTCTAATGTCATTGTAGACGCTTATACCTAAAGGTGACAAATTGGTCAGGACATATGGCATCAAATCATTCCAATTCAGTTTACTTTTAGTTGCGAGCCATTCAAGTATTTTCCTTTTTGTATGGGTTTGGGTAGGGTCATTTGAGTTGATAGTTAATTTGGATCATGTGAAATTTGCTCTGACCAGAGAATGCAGATGACTATTGGTATCAATTTTTTAGATTGCCTCTATCAAAATGGTTTAAACCAGTTTGGTTTGACTTTCCCTTGTGTTATATTTTCTTTATTTTGTTTGTTTCCTGATTTGAAACACCAACACTCTTCTCAATTGTAACTAGATAGGACTCTAGTTCACAAGTCTAATTTTTACTTGATTTTATGCAGCGGCCCATTTAGAATTTGTCCTCTTCTTTTTCGGCTTGATTCTATGAATCTAGTTCTTTTTTTACTAGCCCATGAATCTATATGGATCTAGTTCATTGTGGCACAACCCACCATACTTTTGCGGATTTTAGATTGTAGCCTTTTCCAATATTATGTAAAATTTACTCTAACCCAGAGAGTATAGATAATTATCAGTATTGGTCCATGCGTTGAGCTTAGAACTACCTCTACTAAAATAGCTTAACTAATTTAAATTCTCCTTGCTTTATATTTTCTTTGTTTTACTTGTTTTTCAATGTGAGACACCAAAAGATTAGGTATTGGATCATTATGTGTAAAAGATTTTTCGTCAATTTATGGAATGTGGGGTCAACTCTAGTATGTCAGCTTTGGGTAAGGCCATTTAAATTGTTGGGTTTACCTATAATTGAACACTCAATTTTACGGATGATTTAGATTTAAGTCATTTTAAAGTTTTTAACTAATGGAAATGGGCTAAGAATGACTTAAAATTTTAGCTCTATAGACATCCAATTTTGACATCCTAAATGATTTGAAGCTTTGAAAAGAGCCCATTGTCAAAACAAAATGATTTGAAACTTGTGTTTAAATTGTCAAAACCCTAGGAAATTGTGCATAAGATTGCCATCTTTGTGGGGCTATTTTTCAAAATCCATTTAGAATTAAAATATGGGTAATATAATTAGACTTATTAATCTTTCTATTTGTATAATCTTTCTCTATTCTTTTGCTCATAGCTAGATTTTATAAATAATTTTAGAGTGAAATTTGTGCCATTGGAAGGTAGACATTCTCAGCTTCAAGCTAGTTACTGTCATCCAATCCAAGTTCAAGAAGGTATAATATCTTAAACTCTCAAAACTATATATTTTTTTCTATTCAAAATTTGTTTTCTTAAGAATAGTATGGATTTTAATTCTTAGTTCATGGAAAATAATTTCTATATAAAAAATATTTTTATTAAAATATGTTTTATTTTTTTTATTATAATGTAAAATTAATTATATGTGTTGTGTTCATATTTTAATAAAATTGTTAAAATCTAAAAAATATTTTTTTCTTTTGAAAAGAGGAATTTATTTCTCTTCAAAATGATTTAATTTTCTATTTGATAAAAATATATTTTCCTTAATCCATTTTTTGAGTGTTGCAAATACTAGAAAATGAAAAAAATATTTTCCATGAAAATATTTTCCACAAAAGAAACAAAATACATAGTTGGAATTATTCCCAAATATATTATTTCCTTAATTCATTATAATTTGTGGGATTAATCCCTAAAATCTATATTTGAAAGTGTTGAATTTCCGATTTTTTTTTTGTTCAATTTTTTGTTAAAATAAATTTGTGTTTGCCTCTTATTATTTTTTGTTTAATTTATTTAATATACTTCCTTAGCATGCATTTTTAAGTATTGTTAAATTTGTTATTACCATGTTTATGTCTAAAATACATGTTTAGAGTTTCAGTCTTTTTATGTCCTGTTTGGTTAGAGGTAAATATACTAAGAAAGTAGAACTTCAAACTAAACAAGTTGCAATTCCCTAATTAAGCACGATGAATTTATTAATTTATCTTTTAATTTATTAAACTTTAAATTATTTTATGAACATTACTACTTTTTATAATTTAAAAATAAACTACTTTTTCAGAAATTAATTTATAAACCAAACATATTCATATCACATTTCCCAAAAAGTTCACTACAAATGCATTTTCCCAGAAATATTCTTCTAAAAAAAGTAAAATATTTTGAACCAAACAAGGTTTAATTTACATGTTTACTGCTAGTATTTTTTCATATTCATTACATGTTTATAATATTTTATAGCCATTTTATTATTAATTGATTATGACTAACCCATTATAAAAATGCTTCTTTAACCTAGAGTTATCAAGGCTCTAAAAGAAAATATAATATCTAAATCCAAACAAAATACCGATTGAATAAATAATATAAGATACAAGGTTCCAATATCACTCCCTCATGAAACAAGATACTGAATTCATCCTAGACTATTAGTTACAAACCTTGAAGAATGATGAACTGAAAAAAAAAAAACTTGTAATCAAATCATTGTCAATGCCTGTTGTACAAAATCTGGGAAAATCACACAAAAACCTATCAACTCTTGAGGGAAAAAAACAAAAACATAAGACCCAAAAATAAAAAGAATTGGAAGCTTTAATGAGATCATTATAGGCCATACTCTCATACAAAACATCCAATATGAAAAATGCTCTCAAAAGCTTGGAAGCTGCACCCCTGCCTACCATTTCTATATTCCAATTCCTTCATTTTTCTCGAACCATATGCGACTCAGAGAACCAATCTGTTGAATACTTAGAAGAGGTGCATATTAGCTTCAAGCTTCATAGAATTATGGCAATACCAATGCTTTGCATGAAAAAAATGGCGACCAAATCCTGGTCTGTGCCTAAATGACTTGTGGCTCCAATCATATAGGACAAAGCGCAAAATGATTATCATGGCTGATGCAAATACCCAGCACAGAAGACCCAAATAGTATGCAAAGGTTTAGCAAGCAAAACTTGAATAGCATTATACTTGATATTTTGAAAGCTTCTCCTTCACCGGAGGCTCCAGAGCAGACATATACTGGTCCCATCCTCCATTTCCAAGCATCTGCAATAACATACAAACAAATTCATATTTGATACATGATTCAGTTTTTCTGTCACTGATAGTTTATAGTTTCTTATTAGGAAGTAACTTTTACATCAAAGAACACTGCCTAAGGACATAAGAATGCAAAAAAAAAAAAAAACCATTAGAGAAGGCATTTGTAACAACAAAAACAATATCAACAACTAAATCTTCATCCCAAACTA
The DNA here is from genome assembly GCF_030052815.1 of Hevea brasiliensis. Lineage (NCBI taxonomy): Eukaryota > Viridiplantae > Streptophyta > Magnoliopsida > Malpighiales > Euphorbiaceae > Hevea > Hevea brasiliensis. The sequence goes on from NC_079493.1 coordinate 103,775,920, forward strand.
GTTGTCTATATGAATCACTTTTCACCATTTAGATCCGTTAGACACCGAGTACGACTCAATATCCAAAACTAGCAAATCCTTTGATATAACTTCCCTCCACATCATCTTAGATTTTTACCTTCCACTTCTCACGTCTTTCCTTGCTAACTTATCACACTTCCATTATAGGGCATTTGATGCTCTCCATTAGACATGATCAAACCATATTAATCGACAAAATCCGCAAAAATGAACTTTGGCTAATTAATGATACTCTCCCTATGTATGTGTGCATATGCATGTGTGTGAAAAATGATCAAATTGCATATTTAAGGCTCTGTTTGTTTTATGGATAATTTTTTTCCAGAAAATATTCTCCACATTTTCAAACATCTGGAGCACTTTGGAAAATTAGTTAACAAAATTTTTTTTCCCCAGCTAAATAACTTATAAAGAAAATGATTTTTTCTTTTCAAATTACAAGGCGACTACTTAAAAACATTCACAAACTCATAAAAACAAAAGGAATTTATGAACGAACAGTATGGGTGCATGCTCACTAGTTTATTCACCACAAGCAAATAATCCATGGCTTCACTAGCCACTAATAACTGCCATGGATTGCCAATGAAAACCACAATTTAACCCCTCTTTTTTTTTGTAATTTCTCTAATATTCAAGTCTAAATTGGAAAAAAAGTTATTATAGGTCCAAAAAAAATTGTCCCAAACTATTGAAACAAAATTAACTTTTCTATTGTACTCTAAACACCAAAACATAATTTCCAACTAATTTTTAATATTGCAACCAAACAATAAAAAAATAAGTCATTTTCTAAAAGGAATTTAAAAAAATATATATATTTTTTCTATAAATAAGTTATTTTCTATTAAACAAATGGAGACTTAAGTTCCACTATTTTTTATATGAACCCATAACATTTTTTAAATTCTAAAGTTTAATTGTTAGATGCGCCACTCTATACATGTAGATAGACATGCTAAATTTCAAGTCAATCAAATATTTACAAAAATTTATGTAAACAATTCTTTAAAAATTAACATTTTATAATATAATAATGAATAAATTATTATATTATATATGAAATCATTGCTAATACCCAACTAACCTTGAACAAAGGGAGACCTTTGTGGGTGTGGAGTTGATACTTGTTGCAATTTATTTATTTATTTATTATTATTTTTTTTTTATAGATGTTGCAAGTTACAATTAACAACCCTCAAATAGGCAATTTTAATTTTGCCATTCACTTTATATTTTTAACAGTAAACAAATCAACTTTAAACAGAAATTGTACAACCCAAAACATTTTAAAAGGAGCTTCAATGATGACTTACGCTAAATAATAAAAGGGCGAAAAAAAAGCTGGATAAACAACATGGTGATATGAAACCACATAGAACACTCAAAATGGAAAGAGAAATAAAATCTCAAACTTTATTAATTCTCAATTACCAATAATAATCATAGTAAGCTCTCTAGGAAATTACCTAAATTACATACATATTATAGACTAATAACTAATCCGACTACCACTAGGTAGTGGTGGCCACGGCTCAGGAACCGCAAGTTACGATTCCTGAACCGTCAGTTCAGGTTCAATAAAATCATAAACCTGAACCAAAGCGTCATGGAACGGCTGCCGATTCCAGTTCGAGCTCTGGTTTAAAGGACAGTTCGAAAAATAATGGTTCAAGACGGTTTGAAGGACAGTTTGGATGCGGTTTAAGGGCAGTTTAAGAGCGACTTGAAGGAAAAAATTAGAGGAAAATTTTATTGATTTAGAATTTAAGTTATATTTGTAAAAATATTTTATTTTTCTTATAAATCTTTCAATCAAAATAAAATAAGAAAAAAAATAAAAATAACTTATTTTAAAAAAAAAATTAATAAGCAAAGACTTGAACTTATTAAAAAACTAGAGATAAAATTAATTTTTTTTTTTTTAAATTAGAAAAATGTGCATGAACTTAATTTTACCTATGTATCCCTTTAGAATTTAGAGGAAAGTTGAGAGAAAGGAGATTGAGATGGTTTGATCATGTGAAGCGTAAACATAGGAAAGCTCCAGTTAGACAAGTAAAGCACCTTGAATTAGAAGATAGAAAGAAACGAAGAGGTAGACCTAAATTGACTTGAAGGAGAATAGTACAACATGATCTAAAAGCATTACACATTTCCGAGGATTTAACCCAAAATCGTTTAGAGTGGAGAAAGAGAATCTATATAACCGACTCCAATAAATTTTTTCGATAAAAGTTTAGTTGAGTGGAGTGGAGTTGAGTTGAGTTTAGTATTACTTGCCCTTTTTAAAAAAATTATATGATAATTGATAATTAAAAAAGTAGAAAAGAAAAAAAATTAAAATAGAGAATATTAAAAATTTTATTGAAGATATAAAATAATAACAGAGTAATTGAGATAGTATTAAAAATTTTAGTGAGCAAATAAAATAATAAAGTATGGGAATTGTGAGAGTACTGAGAATTAAAAGGAGTGTAGAAAATAATTATTTAGAAAATTTGAGAAAAATTAAAAGAGTATTAAGAATTAAAGAGAGTGTAGAAAATAATTGTGCAGAGAATTGATGATATATATATATATATATATAAATGAATTAGGAGTGGAGTGAGGTATTTATTGAATTCTTTTCTATTTAAATTGCCAGTTTGATCCGATTAGAAACTATCGGTTCAATCTGATTTGGAACCGTCGGTTCACGATTTCTAAAAAATATGAACCTAAACCAAACCGTAGAAGGACGGTTTCAGTCCGGTTCGAAGCCGATTCCGGTTTTGACCGGTTTTGGTCTAGTTTTGACTAAGCCGGTTTCAGTTCAGTTCCGGTTTGAAACCGGACCGTAGCCACCCCTACCACTAGGATTAGGAATCTCAAAATAATAAAAAACTAAACCAACACTGGTTAGGATTATAAAACCAACACTAATCAAGAAATTCTAAAAAATAGAATTCCTAAATAATTAAAATACTACTGCCTAATTAAATTTCTTAAATAATACCTAAGCTTTCTAACAATAATACAAAATATGAATGAAAAATCTTAATTTTATAATTAAAAATAAAAAAAAAATCATAAATCTATAGTTATTAAAGGCTTAAGGCACACCAAGGAGCCAAGGGGTTCGGGAGTCAAGGCACAAGGTGCAGGGATGCTCCTGAGCAAGGCAAGTCATAAAAATAAAAAAGAAATCCATTAAAAATAAATTATATAATAAATTTATTAAAAATATGCACTATAAATTTAATTATTAGAATATTAATTACATATAATTAGAATATAAATTACATATAAAAATGTGTAATATTTTATTCCTTTTATTAATTATTTTTATTGCATCAACACTATTGTTAATTAGACTACATATATTAGTGAAAATTATCATTAAAATGTATTATGTTAATTTTATTTTTCAA